>NC_092875.1:85180122-85480122 GCF_028372415.1 Notamacropus eugenii
ATCTTCATCCACTTGGCTTTTGGTATGTAGATTGCTGGATCTTTCTTTTAAATGCCAGTGGATCTCCTAAGAGTAGCCATATAGTATCCTGAAGCATGATACCATTTACAAAGAGAAGTTTTTTGCAGAAGAAAAAATATCACCCACTGTGTTTATCTTTAGGTGAAACATTTTGTTAATGTGCAGGCATTCTGCTTGGATAATAATAGCTAGCATTTATATAGTATTTCAAGGCTCTTAACTCCTACAAGGCTTAGAGTCAGCCTCTTTGAAAGTGTCCTCCATATCCTGCAGTTCTCTTCAATTCTCCCTCCTGGAGTTCCTCTCCAGAGATATTTTTTTAATGTGATATAAAACTTCATCTTCTAGTTTTGATACTAAGATAATTTTATTTCTTCCTGAACTTGGAAGAACTTCAACTCCCAGAATCTTTAGCAACTTATAGCTCCTCAAAAGGCAGCCAGCCAGTCAATCCAAGTCTTGTTAGTATAATAGGGTTTTGAGAGGTTGTTGTTGTTTGTCCATTCTGGAAGAGGACTATGACATCAGGAAGGTGATGCCATGACATGCAAGTGAATTGGATTTAAGTGAGGGAGGGCTGTACAAAATCACCAACCTCACTTTCTCCTCCAGAGCCATCTGGGTCCAGTGAGCAGATATAGATCAGGAAAAGTGGAGATGGCCCTCAAGGGGTAGTAGGGGTTTGAGAATTGGGAATATCAGTCTATGAGCCAGAAGATATAATTGAGTCATGCCCTGGAGTTCTTAAAGAGACACAGTCTGTAAGAGACAGACTAAGAGGAAGGAAGGGGACCTCAACTGAACAGAAGTGGCAATGGGGTTAGGAGCCCCACCTAGGACTTAGGCAAAGCTAAAAAGAATCAGAGGCACAAGGACAATGGACAAAAGGGAAAAAAAAGTATGACTGACCTGTGACAGAGAAGGGAGAAATCAAGAATGGCTAAAGCCACCAATTTTTTCCATCCCTTCAAGGGATGGAAAAGGCATATGTACTAAGATTCAATGTATGAACTGAAGGAAATCCCAAGAAAAGGTCTGCTCTTTTGCCAACTTTTGCTCCTAGTGAGCTCTCATCTATTAATAGACATTGTAATATACTCTACTCACTTCTTTCTGGTTTGTCTTGACCAAAAATAGGTCAGGTCTTAGTTAAAGATATAGATAAATTTAAATAAAGAGAGCCAAAACTTTACCTAAATGTTAGAAGCTTTCTAACTGGGGGCTCTGAGCTATTGTGGTCATACTACTAACTTTTCATTTAATAGAAACTCTTATTGACAGAAGAAAAGGACCAATTTGGACCTGTGGGGTCCCATTGTCCCCTCTGTTTAAAAATGAGCAAATTGTTGTAACAGGGTGTGACTAACTAAATCTCCAGAGAGAGGAGATAGGGAGGAGAAGGCAGTGATGAGTATCTGCTACCAAGTACATGTTCTACAGCAACGCTATATATCTATAATTGCTGGTATTACACCAAAACAATAGTTACATTGGTGAACATATATGTTAAGGATATGCCTCCTTTCTTTATTCCTACCTTAATATTAATTACCAAGGATTATTTAACAAAATTATCTCATTTTTCTCTTATCAAGGAATCTTGTGTGTTTTTAACACATCCATGAAAGATACCTTGTTAGAACTGCATTTTGCAACCTTCAAAGTTGCATTTTGCTCTACTGAGTCAAACACTTTTTCAAGAAACTGTAATTAAAATTTCCATACTTTGACTGTAAATTGTGTGACAGTGAAGATGTCTGCTGTAGGAAGTGGTCTGAGAACACCTGTTGATTCCCATGTTTTCATAAAGAATATAGCTAATACATGCATAGCCTTTCATAAAGATTTTATAGAGATGATGATATGGAAGTTGCTGATATCTTTTCAGTTATTTTCTTGGGAAATCTGAATACTGCCTGTTATTCTTTAGGAGTGTGTAGGGAAATTTCTGATGAGCATTTATTAAGCACCTATTATGTGCCAGGCACTGTTCTAGTTGCTGGGATGAAAATATATTGAATGAAATAATCTCTACCCACAAGGAGTTTGCACTCTAATGGGGAAGCAACAAGTATATTAAAAAGTATATGCAGTATAAATATAAAGAGAATAAATACAAAGTAATTAATACAAGGTGTGTGTGTTTGTCCTTCATTGCCGAAGAAGACCATGCCATCAGAGAAATGATGACATGACTTGCACTTGACTTTGTTTTGAGTGAGGGAGGGCTGTGCAGGTCACCAGCCTCACTTCTCCTCCAGAGCCATCTGAATCCAGTGACCAGATATTCCTCAGGATGACTGGAGATGACCCAGGATGAGGCAATTGGGGTTAAGTGACTTGCCCACGGTCACACAGCTAGTGAGTGTCAAGTGTCTGGGGTGAGATTTGATCTCAGGTCCTCCTGACTCCTGCACTGGTGCTCTACCCACTGCATCACCTAGCTGCCAATTAATACAAGGTAGTTTGGGAGGGAAGGCAGTTCTGCTCAGAGAAGGTTTTATGGAAGATGGCACTTGAACAATGTCTTGAAGGAAGAAGGACTCTGTGAGATGGAGGTGAGGAAGAGAGTGCATTCCAGGTCTTGAGGACAGTCTGTTTAAAGCCATGGCGATAGGAGAGGGAATGTTGTATTTGAAGAGCAATGATTACTACATCTACAACCAGTCATCGTCTATATGTGTTAAAAATATGGGCAGTTTCATTTTTCATTGTATTGTTCAGTGCTCATCCTGTCCAGTTCCTTCTGACTCTCTTCCTGAAGAAAGTATATGTGGCGGCAGGTCGGTGTTGTGGTTGATTGAGTTCTGGGGTCAGGATGAGTCAGGAAGACTCATCTTTGTGAGTTCAAATCTGGCCTCAGATACTTACTAGCTGTGTGACCCTGGGCAAGTCACTTAACCTGTATTTGCCTCAGGCCCTCTTCTGTAAAATGACCTGGGGAAGGAAATGGCAAACCACTCCAGGATCTTTGCCAAGAAAACCCCAAATAGGGTCACAAAGAGTCAGACACGAGTGAACAACAACAATATAGACAATGAAGTAAAATCATTTCTTAAAAAAAGTTATGTGTGATACACACCCAAGATACTTAACAATCTACCAGATTTTGACCCCTTTATTTCCTTAATCCTAACCCATATTTTTCATTCATTCTGCATGCACACTTTCACGTTGAAGTTATCAAGTATGTGTTGATTTAATTTGAAAGATTTTATTGTTTTTCCTAGAATTTCTGTATTCTTTATTTTTTTACTTATGTGTAGCTCAAATATTGAAATACAAGATGACAAAGAACCTCATAAAATGACGTTGCCTATTGCCTTTGGGTGCATGAGAAAAATGACTCTTCCAGTTGTCCAAGTACAACCTGTGAGCAACATTTCCATTTAATTGCAAATTCTTTGTCTTCCTCTGTAACAAAAATGTTAATATTCATGGAGTTCATTTCTCCAAATAGTGTCAGTGAGTTGGAAATGGAGTTCACATTATCAGTACCAAGAGTTAAATTAATGTTTTTAAAGGATCTAAACATCATATGGTTCTTATCCCTCTCTGTCCTCTTTTTTGGCTCTCTGCCTCCCTTACTGTGTAAGTTAAAAGGGGCAGGGCATATGTACTAAGGTTCAATGTATAATTATGTTTATGTTGTGGGCTCCCATGGCCAAGGAATTTTTATGCTCGCAACAGACCCTTACACTTAGCTAGGCTGAGTTCTCAGCAGACAGTCTGTCATTGGGACTGTCCTCAAATTCTCTTCTACTTGGTAGAATCTGTCAAGGTTTATAATCTACTACCATCATGTTAGAGGATTACCTTCACATTACCCAGGATTACCTCCACATCACCAGGAAGTATCAGAGTAGAATGTTTCTGGAATGGTAACATAAGCACAGTGACGATGCACACACTAATGACTGTGATGATGCATGATATGGTAGAAAGAGTGTTGGACCTTGAGTCAGCATGCCAGGGTTTTCATTCTAGATCACACATACTAGTTTTGACAGATTACTTTGTTTCTTTGAGCCTGTTTCTTATCTATGAAATGGATATTAAAGTGTTTGGGCTCTCTCTCTTACATAGTACCTAATGGGCATGTATATCCACCTGCATGTATAAGCACCTTTGTATATTTGTGATGTCCTTCATCTATTCTCCACACGTAGGTAGCCTCACTGGATGCCGTGGTAGATATCTTGAAGTCCTGGGACATTAGTCTCACAGAAGCCATGCTGAAGAAGATGGAGGCTGAGCAGCAACGTCGGGCCCAAGAGGCCCAGAAGCAGAAGGAGGCGGAAACCAAGCGGTGCCCATGGGGAAGGGAAGGGTGGAGAGAGGGGGCCATTTCAGGTGTTACATGAGAGGTACTGGGGTGGGTTTCAGGGTGGTAAGTAAAGACTGGAGCTAATGCATAGAGGTAATGACTGGGGAAAACCACCACCCTCACCTCCCCTATCCATTCCTACAGAATGGCTGCCAACGTGCAGGAGCTACAGAAGGAGCAGGAAAGATGTCAAAAGGAGGTTAATATGAATAGGACTCCAACCCCATGGTCACACAAAACCATGCCCCCCCCAAAAAACTCAGAGCTCAACTCCCTCATAGAGGTTCCCAAATCCATTGAGTCCAAATTGGAAGAGTCCTCAGAGTGTACCTAGTACGACTCTTCTTTGTCATGAATCTCCTCAATAGCATCCCCAAGCATTCACCCTCTGCTCTAAGAGTTCCTGAGAGGGAGAACCTGCTACCTCTTAAAGTGACCATTCCACTTCTGAACAATTCTTTTTTTTAATGTTTATTTATTTATTTTTTAGTTTTCAACATTCATTTCCACAAAATTTTGGGTTCCAAATTTTCTCCCCATCTCTCCCCTCTCCCCACCTCAAAACACTGTGCATTGTGATTACCCCTTTCCCCAATCTGCACTCCCTTCTATTACACCTCTCCCTTCCTTTATTCCCATCTTCTCTCTTTTCTTGTAGTGCAAGATAGATTTCTATACCCCATTACCTGTATTTCTTATTTCCCAGTTGCATGCAAAAACAATTCTCAACATTCATTCCTAAAACTTTGAGTTCCAACTTCTCTCTCTTCCTCTCTCCCTACTCATCCCCCTGAGAAATCAAGCAGTTCAATATAGGCTATATATGTGTAGTTTTGCAAAAGACTTCCATAATAGTCATGTTGTGTAAGACTAACAATATTTCCCTCCATTCTATCCTGCCCCCCATTTATTCTATTCTCTCTTTTGACCTTGTCCTTATCCCCTTCTCCCCTACTTTCCTGTAGTGTAAGACAGATTTTCATACCAAATTAAGTGTGGATGTTCTTCCCTCCTTAAGCCAAATGTGATGAGAGTAAGCTTCACTTTTTCCCTCTCACCTCCCTCCTTTTCTCCTCCATTGAAAAAAGCTTTTTCTTGCCTCTTTTATGAGAGATAATTTGCCCCATTCCATTTCTCCCTTTCTCCTCCCAATATATTCCTCTCCCAACCCTTAATTTTATTTTTTAGATATCATCCCTTCCTATTCAACTAACCCTGTGCTCTCTGTCTATATGTGTGTGTGTGTGTGTGTGTGTGTGTGTGTGTGTTTAATTCCTCCAACTACCCAAATACTGAGAAAAGTTTCAAGAGTTATAAATATTATCTTTCCATGTAGGAATGTAAACAGTTCAATTTTGGTAAGTCCCTTATGATTTCTCTTTGCTGTTTACTTTTTCATGCTTCTCTTGATTCTTGTGTTTGAAAGTCAAATTTTCTATTCAGCTCTGGTCTTTTCATCAAGAATGCTTGAAAGTCCTCTATTTCATTGAATTACTATTTTTCCCCTGAAGTATTACACTCAGTTTTGCTGGGTAGGTGATTCTTGGTTTTAATCCTAGTTCCTTTGACTTCTGGAATATCATATTCCAATCCCTTCAATCCCTTAATGTAGAAGCTGCTGGATCTTATGTTATCCTGATTGTATTTCCACAATACTCAAACTGTTTCTTTCTAGTTGCTTGTGATATTTCTCCTTGACTTGGGAACTCTGGAATTTGGCTACAATAGTCCTAGGAGTTTCTCTTTTTGGATCTCTTTCTGGAGGTAATCAGTAGATTCTTTCAATATTTATTTTGCCCTCTGATTCTAGAATATCAGGTCAGTTCTCCTTGATAATTTCTTGAAAGATGATGTCTAGACTCTTTTTTTGATCATGGCTTTCAGGTAGTCCCATAATTTTTCATTTGTCTCTCCTGGATCTATTTTCTGAGTCAGCTGTTTTTTCTAAAGAGATATTTCACATTTTCTTCTATTTTTTCATTCTTTTGCAATTTCTTGGTTTCTCATAAAGTCATTAGCTTCCATCTGCTCCATTCTCATTTTTAAAGAACTATTTTCTTCAGTGAGTTTTTGAACCTCCTTTTCATTTGGCTAATTCTGTTTTTTAAAGCATCTTATCCTCATTGACTTTTTGGACCTCTTTTGCCAATTGAGTTAGCCTATTTTTAAAGGTGTTATTTTCTTCAGCATTTTTTGGGTCTCCTTTAGCAAGGTGTTGACTCACTTTTCATGATTTTCTTGCATCACTCTCATTTCTCTTCTCAATTTTTTTCTCCATCTCCCTTACTTGATTTTCAAAATCCTTTTTGAGTTCTTGACAATGGCCTGAGACCATTGCATATTTATTTTGGAGGTTTTGGATGCAGCAGCTTTGACTTTTAGGTCTTCCTCTGATGGTATGCATTGTTCTTTCTCATCCAAAAGAATGGAAGAAAATACCTGTTCACCAAGAAAGTAGCCTTCTATAGTCTTATTTTTTTACCCTTTTTTGGGCATTTTCCCAGCCAGTTATTTGACTTTTGAGTCCTTTGTCAAGAGAAGGGTATACTCTGGGGACCCGTAAGTTCTCAGTTCCTCCAAGGTGGTACAATTAAGGAAGAGGAGTTTACTCCTCTCTGGCCTGTGCTCTGGTCTGGGAGCAACCACAGGCACTCTTCTGCTCAGGATCTGCAAGTAAGATTCCCTCTTCAGAGACTCCACCAGCCAGTACTCTTCCTCACCCCAGGACCACCACTCAGGACTGAGAACCAGATCAGCTGCTCAATTCTCCCAGGCTCTTTAAGCCAAGGGCTCCCAAAACAGATGCTGCTGCTGCAGTGGCTGCTGCTTGAGGTGTCAGACCACGTTCCCTTCTCACCCAGGTGAAAGAGATTTCTCACTGACCTTTGAAGCTGCCTTTGGCATTTGTGGGTTGAGTAATCTGGGAACCATTGCTGCTGGTGCTGCTCTGGTCCTGTCTCTGCCAAGCTGCTTGGTCAAGGCTGGGCTGTGTTCCACTCCACACCCAGTGCAATAGACCTTTTGTGTCAGCCTTCCAGGCTATCTTGGACTGGAAATCTCTTTCACTCTGTTGTTTTGTGGCTTCTGCTGCTCTAGAATTTGTTTAGAGTCATTTTTTACAGGATTTTATGGGCTATCGGGGCGGGGGGGGCTTCTACAAGTCTGTACTTCTACACCGCAATCTTGGCTGTACCCTCCCTGACCAATTCTAATTGCAAGGAAATGCTGTCATATGTCAAGCCTACATTAATCTATCTAAAATTTCCATCTATTATCCCTAATTCTGCCTTCCTAGAGTCAAGAAGCACATCTAACACCCCTTATACATGACAATCCTTGAGATACATGAAAGCAGATTCCATGTTGCTCCTGGGCAGGTAGGTGGCACTGCAGTGCACAGAGCACCAGACCTGAATTCAGGAAGACCTGGCCTGAGTTCAGCTTTGACTTCAGACATTTACTAGCTGAGTGACCACGGGCAAGTCACTTAACCCTGTTTATTGCAGTTTCCTCTTCTGTAAAATGAACTAGAGAAGGAAATGGCCTCAAAATGAGGTCACAGAGTCAGAAACAACTGAAAAATGACTGAACCAAAAAAGAAAAATCGCATCCCTCCTAAGTCTCTTCTTCAGATTAAACATTTCCAGTCCACTGAACCAGAAGGACCTATTCCCCAGTGCTCTCACCACCCTTATCTGGATGCTTTCCAATCAGTCATTGTGGCATTAATCACAAGATGTATTCTTGCCCATGGAGACCAAAGTGGGACTATTCCTTGAGTCTGTATGCCAGAGCTCTCGTAATGCAGCTTGGGCAGGAGAATATTAGCATGGAGTGGGGGGGGGGGGGGTCATGTCCATTCCTATTGGTCACAAAGTCCACTAAGATGCTCATCCCCAGCTTTTTCACAGGAACTCTAATATAGTCAGTACTTCCCCATTCTGTCCCTGTGACATTGGCTTTTTAAACCCAAATGTAGGAAATTACATTTGTCTCTGTTACATTTTATCTTGATTTACCCCATTGTTCTAACATGTTAAGACCTTTATGAATTCTAATTTTATCATCAACTATGACATCTGAAAATTTAATAAGTATGCCTTTCCTGGCTTCAAGGCATTGATAAAAAGCATTGACTATCACAGAACTGAGAGTAGAACTCTCAGACCACCCTTCAAGCTGACATGAGCCCATTAATGGCTACTCTTTGAGTCTAGTCATTCAGCCAATTCTAAACCTCCTTCATTGTATTGCTACCAACGAACCCACATTTCTCCATTTTGTCCACAAAGACAATAGGAAATAATGCATTGAATGCTTTCTTAACTATGTTATGTCTATTATAATCTTACCTACCAGTCTAGTTACTCTGTCAGAGAAGGAAATGAGGCTTGGTCTGGCATAGCCTGTTCTCATTGAACCTCTTGTATTCTGATTGTGCATGCATATGTGTGTGGGATTTTTCTTCCATTTCTAAATGTTCTCAGACCATCTCTTTAGTAATATCTTCCAGAATTTTTCCAAGAATAGAATCAAGCTCATTGTTCTACAACGTGCAGACTCCACACTCCTCTTTTTTGATAATTGGGACAGCTTTGCCATTTTCCAGTTCTGTAGCAACCATTGCCATTCTCCAAGATCTTTCAAAGATCATGCACAGTACATCAACAGTCACATCTGCCAGTTGGGTTGGTTTTTTTCAGTGCTATGGGACAAAGTCCAAGCATTGGCTTGAACTTGCTGAGGAAAATTGGATTCTCTTTTACTGTCTCACTTATCTTGAATATCTCCTCCCTGCTATTCTTTTGTTTGTTATTATCCAACTAAGGAATGTTTTTCTTGGAAGAGAAAACAAAAGCTAAATAAGGGTTGAATACTTCTGTCTTCTTACTTTTATCCACCTTCATCCACTTAGATCAGCCATTCTTCCCAGTTTTTAATGCTCCTCTTTGTCACAAAATAGTTAAAAAGCCTGTTTTGTTGTCCTTCACATTCCTTCCCAACTCATTCTGTGCTTCATCCCTCTTGACATTCTTCTTACAGGACAGTACAATCCTTTTGTATTCATCCTCAATTTTCTACTCTTGCTTCCATTTTTCTATCCACGTCTCTTTAGAATTTCAATCAGTCATTGAAGTCCCTGTACAGTCACATCTTTAGCTCCCAGAATCATTTATGCTTGTTTCTTCTCCTCAAAATGAGTCTTTCCCACCCAAAGCTAGGTGTTCCATTCCATGTTCCAAAAACCAGATCCTCACATCCTAGGTCCTTTAAATACCAATGTAGCCCTCCACTCCTAGGAAGCTCCACTCCCAGGTCCCCCTAACCAACAGACCCACAAACTCAGATTTCCTGAACCTAGGATCCTTAAGTCCAGAGCCCTCCAAACCAAGATCCCCACTATAAGCATTGAGAGCAGGCCAAGACTCAACCAACCTTCCTCCCTTCTCTCAACAGCTGCAAAGAGCCTACTGTGAACTTAACAGGAGGATCACAGAGCATGACAAATGTGAAAGGAAGAAGATGGATAAAACAGACATTACTTTGCAGGTGGGAGAGGCGCCACTGCTGGAAGAGGGGGTCATACTGTATGAGGGATAAGCCACTGCAAAGGGGGCAATGAGTCACTCTAGAGGCCTTGAGGAGTCCCCCTGGGGAGGGAGGCATGAATGACTTAAAAGCAAGGACCATCACATGAGAGGGGTAACTGAAGCAGAAAAAGGCATTCTAGAGGTCTGTCACAGTGAAGGGAAGAGTCACACAGAAGAATCATGGATAAATACTTGAAAGAGACCTTAGAAGTCATCTTATCCAACCTCCTTATTTTACAGAAAAACCCAAAGAGGCTAAGTGACTTTTCCTAGATTACAGCAGAGCCAGGAACAATAAAACCCAGGGCCTCTGATTCCAATTTGAAAATTAAAAGGGACCTCCATAGCAATCTAGGGCAACTCATACATGAAAGGGATGTCCATTCTAATTTAACAAGTGAAGACCTCCAAGGAGGGGGAACTCACAACTTCTCTATGTTACCCATTTCACTTTGGAATAGTACTAATTGTTAGAAAGCTTTTCCTGACATCACACAGTGTTCTGGGTCTAGATAGACCTAATTTTAAGGAACTTTTTTCCAGTGGCTCTGAATCAAGAGTCTGAATGTGATTTTGTGACAATCTCATTTCCCCCATCATCTTCCTTAAGCTAGATATGCCTGCCCAATCCATCAATCAGTGGGACAAACATTTATTGTTTACTATATGCCTAGGATTCTGCCAAACTCTGGGAATAAAAAGAAGAAAGGACTGTCCCTGTCTTTAGGGAGTTTGCATCTAACAGGGGAGACAACATGTATAAGATGCATAGAGAGCCAATAGAAGGCAGTCTTGGAGAGGAAAGCATGAGCCAGTCAGAGGAAGATGCAAAATGAGCATTGTGAAGCCCTAATCTTGGGGAGGAGGGGCAGAGCTGGATGGAGATTGGATACAGAAAACTTATCAATAACCCAAGACAATTCATAACTGTTGCTAAGATATATGAAACAGATTGGTTTTCTCTCACATAATATGTCTTAGTTTGCCTATCATATTGAGGTCAACTATTCACATAGATTCCAAGTGTTGTAGATTCACATAGATTCCAAGTCTTCAGGATGAGGAGAGCTCACTGTGGATTGAGGTGAAAGCTGCAGGGAGAATATGAGAGTGGAGATGGCCCTTGGAGGATCAGGAACTGGAGATATGAGGTGGGGCAAAAGAAGGGGGAATATCATAAGCTTAAGTACAAATCTAGGAATAAACCCACTATCTGGTGTGGGTGGGCATTAGCAGAATGGGGATGAATAGCCAAGGGTGGATGTGAGAGGAATAGTTGAAAATAGCAGAATAAGACTGAAGAGGCAGATTGGGGTCAGAGGGAGAGGGAGCTTGAATGCTAGGCTAAAGAGTAGGCATTTTATTCTGTGGTCAGTGGGGCACCATTGAAGTTTGTGAGTGATGTGATCAGAGCCTTTACCTTAGAAGGACTAATCAAGCAGATTGGATTTGAAAGGGGAGAGAACAGAGGAGGGGGGGCTACTTAGGAGGCTGTTGTCTCAGTGTAGACTAGCAGACCTGAAGCCTGAGCTATGTTAGAGGTTTTTGGGGATATAGAAGAGGAACGCTTGTAGAGGATAAATAGATAGGACTCAGTGATTAAATGGCTGTGCATAAAGATGGTGGGAATGGAACTGCATTCCAGGCTTTCCTTGGTCCTGACACTTCAACCCACGTTATCACAGAATTAAAGAAGCTTAACATTGGAAGGGACCTCAGAGACTACTTAGCTCAACCTGAATCTGAGAAAGAATCTGCTCTATAACATAATCAACAAGCAACCCAGGCACTGAGCCTGGCATTAGGGATACAAAGACAAAAATGAAATGATCCCTCCCCTCAAGGAGCTTACATTCATGATAATCTCTCCTTGTGGGGTGTTTGTGACTCCTGTCTTGGTTCTTTTCCTATCTGTCAGATCCTGCCCAGTGTCTTTTCCTGGGTGTTCATTCAAATCACATCCATTGAGTGGGCATGTCCAAGTCTCTGTCTTGGGCCCTTTTGTCTCCCTTTATTCTCTTAGGGATCTCATCAACTCCCATAAATTCAATTGTCATTTCTATGCAGATGATTCCCAGATCTATATATCTATCCCTGGTCTTTCTCTTGAGCCCCATTCCTACATTACCTACTGCCTATTGGATATTTCATGACTAGATGTCCCAAGCACCTCTCAAGCTCAAGATAGCCAAAACAGAATTTAGCTTTCTCCCCCAAATCTACTCCTTTTCTGAACTTCCATACTATTGAGAACACCTCAACATAATCCTTCTAGTTACTCAGGTTCAAAACCTCAATGTCATCCTTGATTCCTCCCTCTTACTCACCTCATCTAGGCAGTTGGTTGCTGAATCTCACAATTTCTTTCCCTACAACATCTCTCACATATGTTGTCTGCTCTTTACTCATACTGCTATCATCCTAATTCAGGTCCTCATCACCTCTTGACTGGACTATTGCAATGACTTTTTAATTGGATTCCCCACCTCAATTCTCACCCCACTCTAACCTATTTTCTGTTCCACTGCCAAAGTGATTTTCCTAAAGCATGAGTTTGTATGTTATTCCCTCTGCCAGTCATTTTTTTTTAGTCTGTTAAGATATTTTGGGATCTTAATGAACCCACCTCTTTTTATTAACATACATTTTCTTGATAATGTCTTATAATTGCTTCTCACTCAAAAATTATTATTGTTAATATGTAACTACAAGCATCCTGCTTGCATCTTTCAAATGCTTTTCAAGGTGCCTGAAATTTTAATTCTTCTGAGAGCATGGTACCATATTCCATGAATCACAATCATATAACATCACCAGAAAAATATTGGCATTAAAGACAGTTTTTTAAGCATAAAGAAGTTTGGAATCACTGAGCATGCTTCACAGTTTCCCAAATGTGATATAGCGTAAGTTCTTGTTTGCTTCTAGTTCTAGCTCATCATCCATTGACAGGGCCCATCCCAAAGATGTGTAGTAATAGAGCAACACAGAGGACTGCCCAGCCAACAGTATGTCATTAAGTTGACAATATGTATGCTTCATCTACTTGTTTTTTCCTCTGTGGATTTCTACCTGAATGCTTTTGAGTGACCTTTAGATGTCATTGAGGAAACCCCAGTGTTTCAGGGCCTGATAGAGTCAGTGAGTGTCATCTATAAACAGTATCTGGAGAACCTCATCATCTATAGGGAATCCCTACTCCACTGGGACTCTGAACAGAACATTCTCCATGACTGTGGTGAACACCTTAGGTGAGTAACAAACATCTCACTGATCTATTTCCTGCTTACTGTTAATATTTAAGTGATTGTTGAATAAAATTCAGCAATCACATTTCTCAGGTTTCTAATTAATATATGCATGGTGGAAAATTTACTGATAAAGAACCTTTAAAGCTAAATTTTGTTCTCCTGAATGATATGCTTTTTAAAAAAAATAATCAACAATTAAGAAGTACAATGGGATTCTATATTCTCCCAACTCAGTCTTATTATTATATTAAGGAAAATCTCTATACTTCTGTTCATTTTTTTAAACTTAAGAATGGATGATACATTTTATCAAAGGACTTTTCTTTTATACTTCTTACATAATTATTTTTTATTGCCAAGACTTATTATAGTGATTTTTTCCCTACTATTGAATATACATACCTGTACCTTTTGGGTTATGAACAGTATTCTGATATGATTGTTGGTTAATTCCATTTGTTATTGTTTTGTTTAATTTTTTAACACCTCCACAAAGTCCTACTCCAGTGCCTCAGTGTGGCACAGAGATGAACTTGCATTCTCAAAGACTTTACCAGCAAAGCATAAACCTATTAGCAGGTTCTACCGTTCTGGAAGACATGTTAAGTACTGTGCTGATAGAATGTCTGCTTTGTACAGCTAAGTACAGAGAAGCTCACCACAATTAGACTGGCCATTAAGCAATAAATTATTTGGCCATAGTAAAGAAAAATGCAAAATGCCCCTCAGCTCTACGTGGCCACCTTATGCTTCTGCCACAACAAAGGCAGATGCTGCTCAGGATCATAAAGCTTTTAGGCCATCTATAAACAATAACTTAGTTATTGACATTGTAAATATGTAACTCTTGTCCAAATGAAAAAACAAAAAATAATTCCAGTATAAAGAACTATTATGGTGCCAAGGACACCCACTTAGATGATGAGAATGACTCCAAAATCTCTACAAGCAAAATCTTACAGAAAAACATAGCTTGGGTATAAGTTCAACTAGTATTTCTGGAAGAAATGTAGCAAGAGTTTTAAAAGATTTTTTAAATGAAATGGAAGTGTTAGCGAAAAGAATTGGAAAAGAAGTGACTGTTATAGGAGAAAGGCATGGAAAAAAGAATTAACAACTTAACATAAGTAGTACAAAATCTTACCCAAATTATAGATGCCCTGAAAATTAGAATGGACCAAACAGGAAGCAATAAGAAATATTAAAACAAAGTCAACAGATTTTAAGAAGAGAAGAAAACATGAGATATCTCATATCAAAAATAACTGATCTGGGAAACAAATCAAGGAAAAACAACTTAAGAATCATTGGACTACATGAAATCCATGATCAAAAGAAGAGTCTAGATTTTAAGAATTTTAGAAGAAACTGCCCAGACATATTAAAACAAGAAGGTAAAATGAAAAATAAAAATAACCACCAGTCACTTCCTGAAGGAAACCTCAAAATTAAAACATCCAGGAACATTAAAGCCAAAATCTAGCACTTCAAAGTCAAAGAAAAATTCTATAAAGCAGCTAGAAGGAAAGAGCTGAAGTTTTTAACTAGTCAGGATTAGAGCTAATCAGAATTTTACTTTCTTTTAGAGTTGATTTCATTTATAGTGTTGTAGTAATTGTAAATTGGCAATAAATATTTTTTAACATGTACTATGTGCCAGGTAATGAGCTTTAAGGAGCTTACAATCTAATTGGGGAAGATGATAAACAGAAGGAAGGAGGGGAGGAGGAAAGTTACTTAATATGGAGGGTGGGATGGGGATGGTGAAAAGATAAAGAAATCCAAAATAAGGGCAGCTGGGTAGTAAATGAAGAGATATCTATCCTGTTCCCTTTCTTAAATGGAGGAGTTTATGACTCTACCCTCCAAGCAGAAGCCCAGAGGGTAGTGATAAGGTGTGAGTGACAAGGCTGGTTGGATCTTGCAAGATGGTGAGATTTCTCAATAAATTTTTTCCCCTACTATTGAATATACATACCTGTACCATTTGGGTTATGAACTGAGTTTGGGTTATGCTGAGCCCATGGTGAAGTCAAACAACTCCAACTCCAAAATGGGGGATGAGGATGGGAGGTGGTATGTATGTTGTAAATATATGTTGTTCTGGTTCTGTTTATTTCATATAAGTCTTTCCATTTTTCTCTGAATTCTTCATATTCATAGTTTCTTACAGCATAATAATATTCCATTACATAAAATAGATTATATTTTAATTGATAGGTATCATAAGAGTATATATACCTCACACAGGCTAAGCTAGTTCTTCTTTAAAAGGTAATGAAACCATATTCAAAGCCTTACTTTGTACAAGGGACTAAGGCTCAGACCATTGATATAGCTTCCCATTCATCCACATGCACAAGGAGTTTGGGGTTCCTTAAATTTGGCACATGCTTCTGACTGGCATGCCTCCTTAGCAAACATGGAGTCTGGGAAGTTTTAGCCACCTGAATCAAGACTACATTCTTGCCAAACATTCTTTTCACGCTTTTGTTAAGTCTTAAATGATCTTTGAGTATCTCATTTTGTTTTAGTCCTAAACCCAAACCATCAGAACAGGTCTCTCCAAAACAACAGGTCACTGATAATCTGTGTAATTTCAGAATCAGCCATCTGTGTATAGTCATACTGCCTCATTAAAGCAAAGCTCAAAATCAATATCAACTTAAAGAAATAACAAAAATGAGAAAAAGGTATGATACCCAATTGAGGTAATCCCTGTCACACCTACAAGCAGCTAACACTAAAAAAGATAAAAACAAACATGAAAAGAAGAATGGCAATGGGAAGAGACTAATAACTCAGTTATCATATGAAGGAAAATAATATATCCTCCACAAATTATGAATCAAAGATTCATGCGAATGAGCTTATTTGAAAGACATAACGTCATTTTGTTTGGCAACCCTTTGGTTATTGACATCAAATGAGGCATGAATGAGGTAGACATATGCTCACCCAAGACATTTGCCATTGTCTAGAGAATATCCAGCACAGCGTATAAGTAGAAGAGGGATTCCACATAAATTGCAAAGTCCTCCAAAATGCTCCTATTTTTAAATGACATACTGATTGCATCTAACCTAGAAATGTCTGCTGTGACCCATATTCACCCAAAAGAGTTTAATCAAACTATTCAGGAAAAACCAAGTAGATAAACAATGACTTCTGTACATACTATAATAGGCAGTTGGATGGGCAACCTATAAATCTGGTCAATCAGAAAGTTTTGTGTGTATGTATGTGCACACATGTGCATGTACATGTGTGTACTCGACAGACTCTGTGGATGGACAGTTATTTGGGTCTAGAGTTGAAAAAGAGGACGAAACTGAGCTGGATTTCCTTTGGGAAATGATACAAGATTTTTAATGTCTCCAAGCTTCTCCCTGAAATAAAAACCAATCTCTTTTGAACATCAGTATTCTGCTGATATTGTATGGATTTGAGCCATGGACTACCAAAATCTCAGAAGGAAGTTGAGAATGATGGTAAATAGAGAGTCATATGAACACAGTACAGATTAAGAATTGCTCAAGAGAAGTGGTGTAAAGGATGTCATAGGAATGAATGTGACCAGAAAAGGTAGCCCTTCTGTAGGGAAAGAGCAAAAAGGCAGATGGATACCCTATTCCTCTCCTTTCTCTTCATTGACAGGAAGCAGAATTGCCTTTCTCTCCTACCTTTTTCTTTTACTCCAACCACTGATACTTCTGATGGTGATAGTGTTAACTGATGATGATGTTGATGATGGCAATGATAATAACGCTGATGATGGTGATGGTGATGATGGTGGTAGTAGTGGTCAGGGGTGCAGTAGATTAGTTCAAATTGATAGGCAGAGGGTGGCTCACCAGACCAGGAATGGAAAAAAGGAAACAAAGGGGTTAAGGACAAGGTATATGTCCATCTCACCAGTCTCTGTAATCTGCTGGCTTCACTCACACCCAGTATTATCTGGTCCTTCCCGTTCCTCATTCTGTTCTCATCCAGACTTCAAGGCTCCCTGGAGTCTGTCAGATGGGTGATGTTCATCAAGAATTATTTAGCCCTCTGATCAGACAGTCGAGGATGTGGTCCCAGATGGGGTTCCATTCAGATCCCAGGTGTCTCCATCATAATTGCAACTCCTCCTTGGAAGTGGGTCAGATTCAAAAAATCACAAGCATTTAGGAGACTTTGTATAATTTCTGTCCACCTATAAGATAGGCACTTCTGATGCCTTGTTTCCATGGTAATACCTCAGGGAAAGGACAAGTTCAGGGTTAAGCTTTTTAAAACTTTTCCACTTTTATTGATATATTTTGTTTTTACATCACCTTCTCTAATTATTATCTCCTCCCACTCTGAGAAAAAAGAGAGATTGAATAAGTGTATCAACCAAATTTAACAATATCTGCAATGTCTGGGGAGGCAGGGGAGGCAGAGACTTAACTATAAAATATAAAATCATTTTATTTGCATTCAGTTTATGTGTGCAGGAACCAACTAGATGTAAATTATAAACTGACCAGGCAAAGCTCAGCTTTCTGAATTTAGGTAAACAAATTAATTTACCTAGAATATAATATTTCTTTTCAAAGCCATTGTTAAAAGTAGGTCATAACTAAATTTAGAACTTCTCAGAAGGAAAAATGCTACATCTGTAATTCAGTATTACAAATGACTCTTCAGCTAATACTACAGTCTGTTTTAAACTATAGTCCCACTCTCTGAACACATCAATTTCAAAATCATACCACAAACTGTATCAAGGAGAGAAAAAAAGGGACGTTTGCATCTGTAGCAAGTCAGCTCTGGTGTCAGTCTCTCAGAGTCAGGCTGCTATGCCTCTTCCTCAGAGTTTTTAAGAGTAACATTGAGGAATTGGGAGCCTTCTATTTCATGTTATCATTGTGAGCCCTCTTCTGGGTGTACTACCCCGTTGTTAACCACCACTTACTGACACTCCAGTTCCATATAATCAGTATCAGTTAGCTTTTACAAAGGGATATGCAAAGATATAACAAAAAAAAAAATAAAAGTATAGACATTTCCCCTTATAACCTCCTTAGTCTCTAAGAGACTGGACTCAGACTTAACACAGTTTATACATAGCACTGTTCCTTCCAAATCACATCTAAATGCAGTATCACTGCTGGATAAGTTTTCATCTCAGCTATTGATGGACTGGGTCCCTAAGGTCACTTGTCAGGATATTGATACTGGACTGACTACAAAATCTGTCATGTATTTGACCCCTGGACTCCTGAATGACCTGTTTTCTCAACCCTTCAAATTCACAGTCATATCTTGCAACTTGCTTCATCTGAAAGAAAAGGGGAAAAAATGTCAAGGCAAAGAACTGAGGGCCACATGTAGCCTCAGAGGAAGAGGGCCCAAGGCCTCTCCCTTTATAGAATTTTCTCTTACTAGAAGTCATCAGTGAAGAAGTCAAACTAAGAGAAAAGATCCAACTAAGAGAGAGAGAGGGAAAGTCCAACAGAAGTAATTAAAGGAACTGCTACTCAACATGTGCCTGGCAGACTGGAACCAGTTCCATAATGTCTACACATTTCTGAATCTCTTCATAGCACTTCTGTTGTGTGCTATCATAATTCGGGGGAATCGTCTCTCTGGCCTCTTCCACTTGGTCAGTCAGTCAGTAAACATTTATTAAGTGCCTGTCCACTATGTGCCAGGCACTTATGCTAAGCATTAAGTATACAAAAAGAGTCAAAGGACAGTTCCTGCCTTCAAGGAGATCACAATCTAATCACTTGGGAGCTTTCCTGAGGTGAACATACTGATACATGCTCATAAGGACTGGGCCCCCAGACAATTGCATATTATACATCCATACAGGTAAAATGAGATCTTTAGTTTCTTATAATACGGTTACACACAAACATTAAATTTCAAAATACCAACCATCCACTTCAAAAGAAAATTCTTCACAAATAGGATGAAGAACTGGTGTGAGGTAATATACAAAAGTAACATCTTGTTTATTCTCTTATTAAAATTTATAAAATTTTAGAATAGGTAGTATTGAGTTTTAAATATTTAATAAGTACAACTTCAGAAAATGACTAAGGAAATAAAAATTAAAATTGTATATACTTTGCATATGCCCTTAATAATTTAGAAAGCTACTGATTAGTTATCTGTTTTAACTTGTGTAATTAGTCTAAGCATTACTGGTTAAGATCTATGGATCTTGAAAACTTCAGAGTTTAGGCATATGATTAGGTTTATGGCAAAGTTCTATTATGGTGACAGGTTTGCTAGGGCTTAGTTCTCTGACCCAGGCTGTTGAGTTCTCCAAATCAGCATCTTTTCCTCTGAGTTTTATCTCATCTTTATGGGCATGATTGAAGTTAGTTTTTTCAGTGTATGCCATACAACACCAATATTGCTTTTCTGACAGGGATGCACAGTCTCCATGAATGGAGTTCTACTAAACTAAAGTTCTACCTTCTGTAATCAAAAACCTCCTTCTCTGACTCTAGAGCTACTTTGTTCCCTTCTGGATGAGTGGAACTCATTCATATCTCTTCACTCTGATAAGCTGGTCCCTCATTGACTTGATATCCCTGCCCAGATGCTGTGGAGTACCCCAGTTAGCATCATTGTTGCTGTCATTGCCCCTTTGGATGGAATCATATCAGGTCTGGTGGTTGTATGGGCCAGCATAAGCAGTGTTCCAATCCATAATCCCCAATCTCTACAAAGAAAGAAGGTTGGCACTTTTTTTCATCCCTTCTTCAGAATCAAATTTAAAGGTATTGCTTGAGTTGTGTCTTGAAAGAAAAGAGTGATTCTGAGAGGTAGAGGTAAGGAGGGAGTGTGTTCCAGAAATGTGGAGGTGGAGTGGATTAGAGATGGAGGGAGTGACCAGTGCAAAAGGTATAGAGCTGGAGTGTTATGTGAGTACCTGAGAGAAAACTGGTTTGGATAGTGTGGGAAGGAGAGGAATGTATCACCAGACTGAAAAGATGAGTTGGAGATCCTTTGTAAAAGGTTCAAACAGCAGTTTTTATGTTATTCTTTAAGAAACAGGAAGCTACTAAAGTTGGTTGAGTAAAGGAATGGTATGGTCACATCTACACTTTAAAAAATATCTTTGGCTATATGTAGTCTGAAGGATAAGCCAGAACAGTGAGAAACTTGTAGCAGAGGAACCAATTAGAAGGCTATTGCATTAACTTAAGTAAGAGGTGATGAGGCCTTAACTGAAGTGGCAGCTAGGTGAATTAAGAAAAGGAATCATGTGCAAGAAATGTTACAAAGGTAGAAATGGCAAGATTTGTCCCATGATTGGATATATAAGATCAGGGAGAAGATAAGTCAAGGATAATGCTGAGGTTTCAAACCTGGGATTCAGGAAGGACACATTTGGCAGTGAAATTTGGAAGATGGGAGGGTTTCGGAGGAACAAGAGAGTTTGTTCAGTTTTGGATATATTGAATTTCAAGAGGTCTGGAGACCTTGTCCTGGAGGACACCCAATTGAAATGTCTAATTGGGTAGAGAGATGTCGTGGAGGATAAAACCAGTTTAAAGAAAGCTTGTTGAAGGATGCAACTTAGCAAGGTCAGCCCAAGAGCATTCAGAAATGAAATACAGAAGAGAACAACACTCAAAATAAAAATGGAAGAGATCTACAAGGAATTTTTATAACAAATTCTTTTCAATAGCAAGGAAAATGGAAACCATCACACCTGGCATTTAATATGACAGAATTAGATATATTTACCAAGGTAGAATAAGAGAAGAAAGTCAGGAAAAGCAGCTGCCCCAAAGGTTATACAATTTTGAAGATGGTGAGGGATTGATTCACAAGAAATGTCAAAGAGGATACCAGTGGCATCAGAAAAAAATCTCAGATGCTATTAATACGAAAAGGAAAAAAAAATGGCTGAGAACATCGATGACTACAAGCCTAAGTGCTTGTCCTCCTATCCTTATAAATTTTATGAGAATAATCTATGCCTGTATCAAGGAGGGCTAGGCTATGCATACACTTTGATCTAGCAGTACTACTAGTAGGTCTGTATCCCAAAGAGATCATAAAAAAGGGGAAAGGGCCCACATGCACAAAAATATTTATAGCAGCTCTTTCTGTGGTGGCAAAGAAATTGGAAATTGAAGTGATGTCTATCAGCTGGGGAATGGTTGAATAAGTTGTGGTATGTGATTGTCATGAAATGCTATTGTTCCATAAGAAGTGATGAGTAGGCAGATTTCAGAAAACCTGGAAAGACTTACATGAGTGAAGTGAGCAGAACCAGGAGAACACTGTACACAGTATCAGCAACATTGTGTGATGATCAACTATGATAGACTTAGCTCTCCTTAGCAATACAATGATCTAAGCCAATTCCAAAAGACTTAGGATGGAAAATGCTATCCAGAGAAAGAATGATGGAATCTGAATGCAGATCAAAGCATACTATTTTCACTTCATTTTTTTTATGGTTTATTCCTTTTGTTCTATTTCTTCTTTTACAATATGACTAACGTGGAGATGTTTAACGTGATTGCACATATATAACCTATATCAGATTGCTTGCTGTCTTAGAGAGGGGGATGGGGATAGAGAGAGGAGAAAAATCTGGAACTTAAAATCTTATAAAAAATGAATATTGAAAACATTACATGTAATTGCAAAAAAATAAGATACTATTTATATTTTTAAAATATAATAGAAAAGAACAAACAAAAACGGTATAAATAACAAAACATTTGAATATAATGTCCCTTTCTCAACTTTCTCCTTCTGGACCTTTTCGCAGCCTTTGACATGTCATCAACGCTTGTCCAAGATGCTTTCTTCTCCTTAGGTCTTCGTGACACTGCTTCCTCCTGATTCTTTACCCATCCGACTGCTGCTTTTTAGTCCCTTGTGTTGTTTTTTCAATCTAATCTTGCCTGCTAACTGAGTCTCCTAAGGCTCTGTCCTGGTCCTTTTCTTCTCTATATTACATTATATATTCTCTATCTCCTTATAATTATATATGTGTATATAATATATATACATCTGTGTGTATACATACATACATATGTACATATATATATACATATATACATTTACACACACACATAAAATATCTCCCTCTATATGTTGATTTGGTGATCTCATTGGTTTCCATGGGCTCGATTATTATCTCATCTTTATGCAGATGATTCCTATATCTATATACCCAACCTTAACCTCTTTCCTGAGCTCCAGTCTTGCATTACCAATTTCTGAACATTTCAGAAAGCATATCTCATAGGTATCTCAAACTCAACACGTTGAAAACAGAACATATTATCTTTTCTCCCAAACCCTTCCCTCTTCAAACTTCCCTATTACTGTCAAGGGTGCCACCATCTTCCCAGTCACCTAGACTCAAAAATTAAGTGTCACCCTTGAACTTTCTCTTAGAAGGTTCCACATATCCAAACTGTTGCCAAGTCTTGTCATTTCTACATTCACATCTCTTATATAATCCCCCACCCCCACCCCACACCTTCTCCATTCACACAGCAACCACCTTGGTACAGGCTCTTATCACCTCAAATCTGGACCATTTCAATTGCCTGTTGCATAGTCTTCGTGCCTCAAGTTTCTCCTCATTACAATTCATCCTACACTTAGCAGCCAAAGAATTTCCTAAAGCATAGATCTGACAATGTATTACCCTTCCCCCACTACTCAATAAACTCCACTGGCTCCCTATTTCCTCCAGAATCAAATATAATATTCTCTGTTTGACTTTTAAATCCTTTTACAATCTTGTCCCTTCCTATCTTTCTAGTCTTACACTTTACTCCATTCCATAAAAGCTTTGATCCAACAACACCTGCCTTCTTGCTGTTCCCCACACAACACTCCATCTCTCAACTCCATGCCTTTTCACTGGCTGTCCCCTCATGTTTGGCAAACTCTCCCTCTACGCTTCTGTCTTCTGACTTCCTTTACTTCTTTCAAGACTTGTTCAAATTCCACCTTCTGGAAGAAACCTTTTCCAATCCCCTCTGCTGCTAGTGCCTTCCCTCTAAGATTTTATGTCTTTTACACTGTATATGCATTGTATGTACATAGAAGCTTTACCTGTTGTCTCCTCCATTGAAATATGAACTTGAGAGCAAGGATTGTTTTTGTCCCTTTTAGTATCCTCAGCACTTAACACAATTCCTTAGTAATCTAATAAGATCTTAATAATGCTTGTTGACCAGTTGATATCCCATTGTGCTGGGTTTCTTGTTAACAATAAAAAAAATAACAACACCTTTTGATTCAGTCGATCAAAGTACTGCCTTAAAGGCTCCCTACTAATGAGGTATCTCCCATGTGTTTATCAGAATTTCCCATTATTCCTTGGTAGCTATAACAAGAAAGGAAACCTTATTCAGTGGCTCTTGGGTCATCAATATTAGATTAGTTATAAAAGATATAAACATGTGCTCACCAAAAGTGTTTGCCATTTTCATGTAGGAGATCTATGGCAGAGTCCAAGTTTAAAGAAGATTCTAGATATTGTTTGCAGATATCATTGTTATGGTTGCATGAAGCCCTAAAATATTGCAGAGCCCCTGGACCACTCAAAACAGTCAAGCTTAACCATTCATGTGCCAAGCCTAGAGGCCTGTATTGGGCTACCCGAGTCTTTCTTACCTCACCTCCCGAGGTCTTCGGCTGGCCACGCCGGATGCACATATGAGAGAAAGGACGTTCCAGAGTCAAACAGGGGTTGAGCTTTATTACAGGGTTTCGGTTACAAGTGCAGGGGCTCTTCTTTCTTAGGACGAAGAGGGGGAGATTTCCTAAGAAGGCTAAGCTTAAGGGAATGGAAGTAGAAGTACAAGCGGGGGAGAGAGGGGGAGGGGAGAGAGGAAAGAAAAGAAGCGGAGCCCTACTTTTCTCTTTTTGGCTCCACACGTGCTAAGAGCTTTTAGGCTTCCTCAATCCTACTTAATCTTCAGCCACACAGTTTGCATCTCATTCATGTAGGGAAAAAATATATTTATGAATGAAGAATGTCTGTTGTTCAGATTATGATATACAGTTAGATGGTTAACCTATAAAGTTCGCACATCAGCATACAGATCTAGGATAGACTCTGTAAATTGACAACAAATTGAGTTCAGAATTGATAAAAGCCAGCTATATTGCCTTTGAGAAATTGTGGTGTTCCTTTAATGACCTTAACATTCTCCTAGAAACAAAGTTCCATCTCCTTGCCATCTTTGTTTTTGAAGGTTGTATGGCTACAAGTCATGGAACACTTCAGTCTTCATAAACTTAAAAATAAGTGTCATTCAAAGTGGTGGGTCCAAGCAGGCTGGACATATAACAAATAAGGAACTGTGAAGAAAAACCAGAGTAAAAGATGCCATCCAAACAAGGTCAAGAGGCAGGAGCAAGAGATGAACAATGGACAGCCCATGAGCATCACTGCTCTTCTATTGATGTAAAGAGAATATAAGAACCCTGTTCCCCTGCACAGCGAGTGGATCCCCTGTGCTGAACTTATGGGAGTTCATGAACAAGTTCTATGCAAGATGGGTAGGCATGAATGGGGGGCAATTTGCATAGCTGAGGGAACATCCCCCTGAGCTAAGAGATCCATCTGGGTATGGGCAGTCAACATTATCAGAACAAAATTCTCACATTTTAACTTTGTTAGTATGATTAACAAGAAACTGACCCTTGACCAGGGTATTCCTAGTCACACTGCCTTTGTAATGTAGATTAAGATCACATGAGCTTTTGTTTAGGCGGGTCAAACTGTGGACTAATACCAACCTTGCAAACTGTGGTCTTTTTCTGCGACTGGATTATTTAACTTCTCTTTTCTTATTTAGTTAAACTGGGCATTTTATAGTTTTGTAAACATTCGTTTTATTTGATTTGTTGGTTTTATTGGTAGGTAGTTGGGCAAAATTTTGTAAAATTTCTTTTTTTCATTTGTTGTGAATTTTTTTTCCTTTTTGATTTTGTAATATGGTTTTTCTCTTCGTTTACTCAAAATAGCTAATGGTTTACCTATTTTAGTGATTTTTTTTAAAACCTAGCTCTCATTTATTTTTTATAGCTCTTATTAATCTGTTCCTGTTGGCATTTGTTTGGGTTTTTTTGTTTTGGGTTTGGTTTTTTGCTTTTACCATAATCTTTTCTCAAATTTGGACAATTTAGCCATAGCCAATTTCCTTTCCTTTGTCTCAATAACTTTACAGTTACATTCTATTTCTCTTCCCTTTAACTAACCTCTTCACTTACCTTGGCAGTATACTTTCCAGGCATGTAGACATAGACCATGAGGTTAATGACCACATTGCCAGGGCTAGTTCAGTGTTTGGAGGCTCCAAAGGAAAGTGTGGAAATGAAGAAGTATTAGGCTGTATACCAAACTGAAGGTCTACAGGGCCGTTGTGCTGACCTCATTGTTGTATGACTGGGAAACCTGGAGAGTCTTCCAGAGCTATGTCAGGAAACTGAATTGCTTCCATTTGAATTGACTTAGTAAGATTCTGAAGATCACCTGGCAAAATAAGGTACCAGACACTGAGGTCCTTTCTTGAACTAAACTGCCAAGCACTCAAACTCTGCTGCAGAGAGCAGCTCTGATGGACTTTTCATGTTGTTCAAATGCCAAATGTACACTTGCCTAAAAGACTATTTTACAAGAACTCACACAGTGCAGGGGCTTACATGATATGAGGACATTCTCAAGGTATCTCTGAAGAACTTTGGAATTGATTGGAAAATGTGGGATACACCAGGATAGGATCATCCAGCATGACATGTCTGCATCAAAAAAGGCTCTTTACTCTATAAGCAAAGCAGATTTTCAGTAGCTCAAAAGAAATGTGAGATATGCAAATTTAGAGACATCTCCATTCCTAAAGTTCATATGGACTATTTATGCCTGAACTGTAGTAGAGACTTCTGAGTTCATATTGGTCTGATCAGTCATAGTCTAACACACTGCACATTGATCCCAACATTGTGATGTCCTTTTGGTCTTCTTCAAGCATGAAGGACTAACAACAACTTCTTTATTTGTTCCACCAGTTTGTTCTGCTTACCAGTTTACTTTACCAGTTTGTTTTATAGTACTTACCTTTTTAAAAAACTTACCTTGACTTGCTAACTACCATCTCATCTCCTACTCCTTAGTCCTGCTCTTTTTCCTATAACCTTTTCTCACAAAAGCCTAAAATAGAATCTAGATCTGACAAATGTTCTCCTTCAAATTCCTCATTTATCCCCAATTTCTGCTCCAAGTCAACCTCTGGTCCTCCTTACAAGACCAATCACTTCTTATCTTGCCCTGTTTCAGACAATTTTTTTCCAGAGAATCTGAGAGTAGAATCTGTCCCTACTGAATTTCATCTTATTTGATGTTTTAACCTTTCAAAGCCAGTGTTTTAATTTTCTGAGATTTTCAATACTGACTGTCATCCAGCATGCTAGTTTTCCCTCTTAGCATCATATCAATTGCAAATTTTATAATTATGCCTTCATCTGTGTCATTAGTGAACATGCTGAATAGCACATCTCTCAAAGAGATATAACCTTGGGGTTCTCTGCTAGAGACTTTCCAGGACAACATTGAACTGTTTATGACTACTCTTTGGAAAAATCCTATCCAAAGTAGTTCCAAATTCATCTAACTATATCATCTAGCCTACTTTTCTCCATAACGATGTAATAGAAAATTTTGTCTTAGACGTGAACTCCAGGAACACTATGTGTTTGGCATTTACCTCATCTGCCACTGTAATAAACCTATCAGAAAAGGAAGTTAATTTAGTCGAGCACTTCTTGTTCTTGATGAAACCATGATAGATCTTAATGATCATTACTTTCCTTTCTAAGTAATTACAAACTATACTTTTAATAATATTTACTAAGATTTTATAAGAAATCAAAGCCAAGCTATCAGTCTATAGTTTGAGGAATCCACATCTTCCATCTTGAGCATTTGCCCTTCTCCAGTCTGGCAGCTTCCTTCTCATTCTCCAGTTTTTCAAAGTTCATTGACAGTGGTTCAACAATCACATCTTCCAGGACCACAGGATAGAGTTTACCTAGGCCTGGCAACAAATTAATTGAGGGCTGCTAGATTCTCTCTTACTATCTCTTCATTTATATTGTATTTCAGTTCCTTATTGATTGTACTTACCTCCTTCGCCATATGAAGATCATTCTGGTTAGCAGAGAAAACAAACAAAATAACAGTGGACTCATTCTATATTCTCTTCGTTGTCTGTTACCATCGTTCTAACCCTCCCAAGGTATTGCCTTATTTCTTCCCTGATCGTTGTCTTTCTCCCACAGAGGACCAGAGACTATGGGTATAATCACTTCAGTAAGCCAAAGGATACATGACTGCGGCAGGGGTGGGGGTCACACAGTTTAAGTGTCATCCAGAGGATAACAAGAAGTCACATTTGGGGATAATACAGTGAAAGTCACCATCTAAGTGGTCATTGCAGGAGGATACACACCCAGGAAGGTCAAAGGTAGTTGTATTGGGGGATTAATTGCACAAGCATTTTATCTTGAGGGTGACAGAAAGTTATAATGGAAGGTTGGGGATTTGGTAGAAGAATGGACCAAGGTAAGTATGGGCAAGTTAAGGGATTTCTGGGTCAGGGAAGTTTTGGGTTAGGAATCACAGATATCACAAATCTTAGGCCATCAAAGATGCTGAGACTGTGGTGGATGAGTTGCGGCTAGCAGCAGAGAAGGCAGAAGAGAAACTGGCCCTGGCTCGGCTGGAGCTGAGAGAGCAGACCCAGGAGGGTGGGTACCTGGGCCTCAAGGTGCTATAAGCCTTGCATGCTTGGGGACTTAGGACCTTAGCTGATCTGGAGCCCTTTGGCTCTCCCACTGACCCATCAGAAAGGACTAGGGGGAAGAGGGAAGCTGGGGTCTCTGGAGAGAATGTTGGCATTCTGGGGCGGGGGTGTTGGGGCAAGGCCTTTCAGTCTCCATTCTAATCATCCCCACAGAGGAAGGAGAGCTACCGGGACTGAAGTGTCCAGTGGCCGAACTCCATGATGTATTGCTCAAGGATGTGGGTGACCGGATCCAGAGTGATGGGCGGTCAGTGCAGTGTGAATGATGGGCCTTGGTGTATTGGGATAATTGGAAGGGTTTGGGGAGTTGGGAAGTTATTTTAACTGAATGACTCAGTGATAGTGGGTGGAGAGCAAAGGTCAAGGGACCATCAAGATCAAAACTACCTTGTCATTGGCTTCCCCAGGTGGCCTCTGGTTATTGATCCCTCAGGCCAGGCAGCCACATTCCTTCGCTACCAGGACACCAACTATCTGGACACCCTCAACCCAGCCCATATGCAGCCTGACCGAGTGCGCCTGGCACTGCTTGGGGCCCTCAGGTGTGGGGAAAGGGAGGCATAAACCCATTCCTGTTCAAACATACACAAGATGGTCCAGATCCAAAAACACAATTAGTTCCCAGGGCAGTTTCTCCTAAAGCTGGATGACCCCCTTCCTCACCACCACAACTGGAGCCCCTTTATTTTTTGCTATTCATTCTGATACCTTTCCTCAGGGTATCCCCTATTCCTTCTTCATCCTTTCTTCCTCCCTACAGTAGGCCTCCCAGGTGTATAGGCCCTGGGGTCAGGGGCAGAGGAGATATCTACTATATGTCCCCTCACCCCTGATACTGGCACCTAGGTTTGGGAAACCCCTGGTGTTTGATATGCGTGAGATTGACATGTTCGAGGTCGTGAAAAGGCAGCTAGATGCCATCCAGCCTGGACTGGCACAGGAACTTCTCTCCAAGAACCTGCTAAATAAGGACAGGTGTGGGGGAGAAGGAGACTTAGGGAGGCTATGTTGGGGGGGTCTGGGGTCATCCTTCCATAGACTCTTGCTTCTCCTAGTAGTGTCACTCCCTGACCTCATTGATCCCAGAAACTCTAACTCAGCTGACCATCCCTCTCCTTATTGAGCCTCTTTGACCCCCATGACTCCCAGCTCCACTGACCATCCCTGACCACACTGACCCCTTACCTCCAGATTCCTGTCCCTACTTCGCCCAGGGGATGGTCCTGAATATAACCGAAACCAGTTCCAGATTTCTAGGATCATTCACTTCAAGGTCTTCTTCCTGACAAAGACTCGAAGACCACCAGACCCACAACTGCAGACCCTACTCCCCATCCAGGTGCTACTACCCAAGGACCGATACTAGGCAACATGCAACAAGAAGGGGAAGGGTGGGGCTGGACAATAAACCATGTGCACCGGCCTTGGGCGCCATCCATGGCTGGGATTGGGAAGAGGAGATTCCCAGTAAGGAGGAGGATGGAAGTTGCATATATCTGGATCACGTGTGTGTGTGTGTGTGTGTGTGTGTGTGTGTGTGTCTGTCTGTCTGTCTGTCTGTCTGTCTGTCTGTCTGTCTGTCTATGAATGGGGCAGGGGAGTGTTGTGTGACATCCTGGTCCTGGGTTTATTTCGGGGAGGAGGGGCCTATGTGGATATTAGAAACCTTTGTGGATGAGGGGACGAGCTCACTGTGTATATGTAATAGGTCATTGGCAGCTCTCTTTGCCCAGCACTTCCATGAACCTTAGTTACAGGGATCAAGTGGTTTTCCCTCTTGATTTCTTGCACTGGGAAATCCCCAACTGGCCACTAGGTGGCAGGAGGTAAGCAGCACAAGCCAAGCATGCTGTATGTAGGTGATCAGTAGCCTTGGGAATCTTTTCTCATCTAACTTATGCCTAAAGAGCAGAGCCTGCAGACCCCCATCCCAGCGCTTGGACAGACCTCCAAGCCCTGATTTCTCCATCCTCTTCACCTAACCCTCCGAATTGGCAGCCCCAGGATAAATCAGCCATACACAGAGAGCTCCTACAGGACATCAGGAGGGGTTACAGCATCAACTTTGAACTACAGGGTTAGAAGCTGTAATGTGTTTCTGAGGGCAGGAATAAGGAGCATTTCTTGCTGACCCCACAAAAGGAGGTGCCATTGAGGGTGCCAACACAGACAGTCATCAGTTCTCTGAAGGAAAGAGGTCAGATCTTCTAGTTTAACTCCCTCATTTTACAACTGGAGAAAATTAGGGCCTAGAGAGGAGGAGGGACCTACCCAGAGTCACAGAGCTAGCTGAGGGCTTGAAGTCAGGTCCTCTGACTCCAAATCTAGTGTGCTTTTGACTGCTACACCAGCACAAAGCATTTCATTGTCAGTTTCCTCAGTTGAAGAACAATGGGGAAGCTAGGTGGTACAGTGGATAGAGTGCCGACCCTAGAGTTAGGAGGACTTGAGTTCAAATCTCTCCTCAGATACTAGATGTGTGACCCTGGTCAAGTCACTCAACCCTGTTTGCCTAAGTTTCCTCATCTCTAAAATGAACTAGAGAAGGAAATAGCAAACTCCTCCAGTACCATTACCAAGAAAATCCCAAATGAGCTCACAGAGTCTGACATGACTAATCAACTAAAAAAAATTCTAGTCCTAAATCTATTCACTTATTGTAGTATCAACAGTAGCTTTTCTTGCCTTCTTTGGATGTGTCCGGTTCGAATTAATCCAACCAATCCAACATGAAACCAATAGAATCAATTTTATTTTCCCACAACAAACTAATCATTGACAGCAAAAAATGTTCTGCCATAATTAGAAATGCTTTTCCCTGGGGAGAATAGGAACAAACAGTTGAATGGATTGGGTATGATAGTAGAAAGTCTGACTGAGTGCAGCCACCTGAGAGTTGGGCCATCAAGAACCTAACTGTGGAGATGTGGGGAAGACAAGTCACCATGAAGAACCCTGGGCCCTAACCTTGGATGTAAGTACCTTGGGGCAAAGCCCTAGTTGTCCTGATTCTGATGACAACTCTGCTGAGAAGATGCACTGGAGATACAAAACAAGAACAAAACAGTCCCTGCCAGGAGTTCACATTCCACAGATAAGTAAAAACAAGATAATTTGAGGAGGAAGAAAATACTTGTAAGGATCAGGCACCTTCACTGTGCTTTGGAGGAAACCAAGGATTCTGAGGGGTGATAGGAAGGATGGATTGGAGAGGGCAGCAACTGGAAACAAGAAGCCCAATTAGGAGGTTATAACAATAGTTCCAGTGGGAGAAGAAAAGGGATTGAGGCAGGATGGTGGCAGGAAAGGAGGAGAGGAGATGTGAAGCATATTGAAGGAGAATACAAACTAAGTGGATATGCGGGTGGAAAGATAGAACCCTACTATGCAAAGGAAAGTGAAAACAAGGCAAATAAAAGAATGGTGGTTCATTACCAAGAAGCCCTAAGTGCTGTACATGGCTGTGCAGTGATGAGTAAGAAGGTGATTGGTCTTTTCCAGTCTTGGAGGTGGATTCAGAAATTTAATTTCACAAATGAGGCATGGCAAGACAACAGTGCATATGAAAAGACTTTAATGAACATGTTCCCCTATCACCCTTCCCCCTCTCCCCCCAAAAAAGCCACTTTCTGAGGTTCCATTAATAGAAGCATAGTTTTCTTAAGGGAAATATGTGTATATACTCTGCCTTGGTCAGAACACTTCTGGAGTAGTAACTTCACTTCCTGTCACTGTTTTGAATTGTAATTTTAGAACTAGAAAGGCTTGTAGAATTCATCAAGTCTAAATCCCTCATTTTACAAATGAGTTAAATGAGTCCTGTAGAAATTAACTGACTTGCCCAAAGTCACACATATAGTAAGTGACAGAGGTAAGATTTGAACTCAGGGTTTGTGACTCCAAAACCAATGACCATTCCACTGTACATGTCACCTCATTTTCAAGAACATTGGTAAACTGGAGATAAACCAGGATGGTGAGAGCTTTAGAGATTTGGTCCTACCAGGATTATTGAAGGAACTGGGAAATGTTTAGCCTCGAGGCAGCATAATAGTATCTAAGTATTTGAAGGGTGTTCAGGTAGAGTGATTAGACATCTTGCTTGGGTCACAGAGAGCAAAACTAGAAATAATGGATGAAAGTTCCCCTCAGATTTAGGCTTTCCATAAGGAATAACTTTCTAAAGAAACTATCCAAAGTAGAATGGGATGCTTTGTTTGACTGGGCATGGGTTCTCTCACACTGGAAGTCTTCACCCAATGGCTAGGAAGGAAAAAGTGAAACCATTTATGGAGTGCAGAACAAATGATTTACCAAGTGTAAGTATTTTAACCTGATTCACTCTGAGATCATAGAGGTCCAACACTGCTTTCATGGTTAAACCAGCCCTGTTTTGGGGCCTCTCACTTTTAAATCTCCTTCCCCTTCCCCCAAAATCCACCACTCAAGCCTTCCTTCAATCAGAGACAAGGTTTGTTGTGTGCCAAGAGAAGCGGGCCAGACTCCTAGTGAGTGTGTGATATTTGTGATGCCAGGGCAAGTGGGCCAGATTTTAAGAATCTGTACATTTGATGAGGGTAAGATTGATATTTTATATAGAAAGACTGTGAGAAGATCTGGATGGGATTTAGGAGTGGCAAGTAGCCTGGGGTGGTCCTGAGGTAACAGAGAATGGGTCTAGATGGGATTATGGAGTGTCAAATAAGCTAATTAAGTAATCAAGGTGGCCTGTTGTGGACCAGGTGCCTTGGGTGGAGGAACCAGTGATTCTGGGTACTGAAATGTATGGAAAAATTCAGGGACTGATTTGCTTTCAAAGACATGATGTTTTCCTTGTAGCGGTTCAAGTGCCATACCCATCAAAGTAGCCTAAAAACACAAACTGTATGAGGCTTTCAAATAAGTTGCAAAATGGCCCCCTAGGATCTATTCCCTTTTCCCTCATTTTTTATCCAAGCTGGTAAAGCTGGCAGGGGAAGGGGAGCAGGTAATACAAAAGAGAAGGGAAATTTGGCAAGTTTTAGAACTGGAAATTTCCTGAGTAAGCACTCTGATGGAACAGGGAGAAGAAGCACCAACTTAAGTCAATTCTTCATCTCACTATGTCAGTGTTTCATATTAGGTATGCCCCTTCTCAAGTCAGTCTCAAATTCCACTCCATTGTGGTCCATATCTGCTCCTTCTTCCCATCTACTATGGCTTCATAGTTCCCAAGGTCTCTACCCAGGTCTTCAGAGCACTCCAAGAATGAACTCAGCTCTTGCCACAACCCTAGCTGAGGCTGGGCATTGGATATCCCTCTACTTTCAAGATACTGCTCCATACGTGGAACCATTGGTTACAACAAATGGAAAAGTTTTGAATGCTGTTCACATTTGGTAGTGTGCTTTCCAGGGATGTACACTCTGACAATGAGGTTGCCACATGCGTTGCCAGAGCTAGCTCAGTGTTTGGGAGGCTCCAAAGAAAAGTATGGGAGAGAAGAGCTATTAGACTGACTTCCAAACCTAAGGTCACCATTGTGCTGACCTCATTGTTATATGCTTGTGAAACATGGACAGTCTACCAGCACTATGCCAGGAAACTGAATCACTTCCATTTGAGTTGTCTTAGAAGATTCTGAAGATCATCTGGCAGGATAAGGTACCAGTCACTGAGGTCCTTTGTGGAGTTAAACTGCCAAGCATTCAACCACTGCAGAGAGGGCTACTCCAATGGACTGGCCACATTGTTTGAATGCCAAACATAGATTTGCATAAAAGACAATTTTACAGAGAATGCGTGCAAGGAAAGTGCTCACATGGTAGTCAGAAGAAGGACACTCTCAGGGTCTCTCTGAAGAACATTGATTGCATGACATGGGAGACACTGGCACAGGATCATCCAGCATGGCATGCCTTCATCAAAGAAGGCTCTGTGCTATATGACCAAAGCAGAATTGCAGTAGCTAAAAAAAAGTGAAACACACAAATTTAGCCATCTCCACCCTAAATGTTCATATGGACTATTTATACTTGACCCACAGTAGAGCATTCAAAGCTCATATTTGTCTGATCAATCACAGTCAGACACACTGTACCTTGACCCCAGTGTAGTGATATCATTTTGATCCTCTTTGGAAAACAAAGGACAATAACCAACCAACAAGCTAGGTGGCACAGTAGATAGAACTCTGGGCTTGGATTCAGGAAGATGTCGGAAACTTACTAGCTGTGTGACTCTGGGCAAGTCACTCAACCCCTGATTGCCTGAGTTTCCTCATCTGTAAAATGAGGATAATAATAGCACCTACCTCCCAAGGTTGTTATGAGAATAAAATAATAATTGTAAAGCACTTAGCACAATGCCTGGCACATAGTAAACTCTATATAAATATTAACTGTCATTATTACCATTTTTAAAGGCACCAAAAGAAAGGCAATGCAGAGTTGAATTTCCTGGGGCATTTTAACTTAAAGTGAGTTACTTCCATTCTTTCTATAATAACCGACAACGAGCTATTTGAAAGCATCACTTCCTTTACAAGAAATACACCAGACAACACAAATAGTGATAGTGCCCCTGCAGATTGATGGGGTGCTTGGGTGCATGTGCTCAAACCCCAATTCTAAAATCACATTTCTTTCTAAAAATCACATTTCTCCCTAGCCTCAAGACACTATCCCAGGCAGTTTCTCCATAGCCCAAGGACACAGCCTGACCCAGCAAAACTTTTACGTCCCTTCCTGATATAGTAGCCAATTGCACCTATAGAACTTATTAGTCTAAACCAGCAGTGTACTGGCTGAACTGCCTGTGTACTGGGCCATAATAACCTTTACTACTCACTGACCAATCATGTGTATCCTAGACTTAGATATACATATAATCTCTTACATTTGTCTTCTCTAACAAGATAGCCTAGTATTCCTTAGTCAGCTCTGACCATTAGTTGACTTAGTGACATTTCAGGCCTAAAACCACACCTCCATGTAGCCCTACCTTGGGCTATTTCCCAATGAACTCTGGGTAAAATACCCGTGAAGTAGATACTAAAAGTGCCTGTTCCTTTATGAACTAGCCACTCCTTAACCATTCCCTAATCCTGCTCTGAATCACCTAATTAGCATATTTGGCACTTGTTTTACTAAATAATATTCTATATAAACTTTACCTGTACTCCTCTAAGGGTGCAGGCTCCCTAAGAACTCTTGCCCACTGAAAAGTATAATAAATCTTTACCCTGATCTCAAGAATGCTTGAGTCCATGAATTCATTCCAGGTAACCTTCCCGTGTACTCCAATCTTTGTGGGGGGTCTCACACCACCCCCCTACAGCCCTCACCACAGATTGTCTAGAAGTCTCTTCTACCCCAGGATCTGGGGACAATACTTGGTGATGAAATTTCGTTAGCTGATCATAATCTGCTGTCATTCTATTTCTTCCTCACTCTTATAACCCCCAAACCCTATTCTTTGTCCTTGCCATGACTTCCAATCCCTATACCCTTCACTTCTTTTCCAAATTATCACCCCTGCACTGGCAACACTCCCCTCTTTCCATCTTGACCCTTTCTACACCATCTTCTTCTCTTGCCTCATAATGATGCTGGAGAAAATGATGAAACCATGCCAGTCTCCTTAAGTTTAAGTTTGTTAAATACTCAATTGGGTCCTCACCACAGCAAGGCAATCCTTTTACATTCTCTAATTGACCCCTTTCCCACTTACCACAGTGGTTCTTCCAAACCTTTTTGGCCTTCTATAGCTTCCCTTCCCTTCACTCTCTCAGCTGAAAATTTTGCCTCATATTTCACTGAAAAATTAAGGCTATTCACCAAAGGCTCCCTTTTCTCTCCTCCTCCTCATCACACCATCCATCACACAGATATCTTCTGTCACTGTTTCCTCCTTCACTACTATGTCACATAACAAAGTGGGACCTCCTCCCTTGTTGGGGGTGTAAGCTCGGTTCCATGTGGACAGTCTCGGGCAGGTAAAAGTGAGGACTTCTAACCTCAGAGTTCTCATGAGGCCCCCCAGGGAACAGCTAGGAATTGAGGAGTGAGACACGGGCTATCTCGTGCGTCTCCGCCTCTTCTCCTTGGGATACCGTGCTGGGGAGAGCATCCCACCCTTGAGATTGGCTCGAGGTCTGAGCACACCTGTTGTTGACTAACAAAAGGCTGAGAGCACACCTGGTATTCACGTGCAAACTATGTGGCCGGAGAGCTTAAGTAGGGTCAGGAAAGCCTGAAGGCGTTCTTAGTGCTGAGGGGCCCTTAGAGGACCGAAGGCCCCTCTCCCCTCTCCCTTCTCCCCTCTCCCACTCCCATTTCCAATCTCTTACTGTAAGATCTTTGCCTCCTTGGGAAGAGGATTCCTCTCTCCTGAGGAAGAATTCACCCTGCACATGTAACCAAGACCCTGAATAAAGCCTAACCCTTGTTCGACTCTGGAAAGTCTCTTCTCTCATACGTTTATCCGGTTTGGCCAGCCGAAGACCTGCGATAGGTAAGGTAAGACTCGGGTAGCCCTTAGGCCTCTAGGCCTGACACTCCCTGCCAAGGCTAACCCTTCTACTTTCCAATGTGATCCCATTCCATCCTGTCTTCTACAACAGATTGTCCCCTTTATCATTCCCACTCTTTTACTCATCTTCCATCTCTCCTTGTTTAGAGACTGTTTTCCTACTGCCTATAAACACACTATTTGTAAATATAGGTCAAATTAGATGTTGGGGTGAAAAGGGGCATCTGGTCAGTCAGTCACCAAGGCATGGTGATTCACATGGTCTCAAGCACCTACCATGTTTGAGAAGAATGGAGTCAGCATGGCTTAGGATTTTTAACCCTGGCAAGAAAGCTTTGTCAGAAAGCTGGCATCAATTAGATTTCATAGGGGGAGGAAGCTTCACCAGGGAAGTCAGTAGGAAAGGGGGCAAGAAATGAAAGAAGTTGTGAGGGGGTAGGTTACGTGCAGGAAGGAAACTACATTCAAGTAAGGGAAACTGTCAGGAAACTGCTGTCCTACCACACATAATGACTACGTCTCTCCTATCCTCAAAAAACCTTCTCTTGATCCATCCTTCCCCATTAGCTTTTATCACATTTCTCTCCTGCTTTTGTGTCTAAACTCCTTGAGAAAGTCAACTACAATTAGTGCCTCTATTTTTTTCTCTCACTTTCTTCTGAAATCCTTCCAGTCTGTGAGAGATAAAAATTAATATTACCTCTGATTTCTACTGTATCGATTCTGATTTTATTCTGTATTAATTTTAGGATTGAGCCTGCATCTATCTGGTTCAGTTTAGTTCAGAAATCCAGATGAGCTAGCTCATAGTTCAGTTTAAAAGAAAGATTATCTTTCCTCATGCCAATATCCACTAGGATAGTTAATGAACATTCATTCATTTAATCCCACAGAATTACAATCCCCAAAAGATGCAGTCTGTCCTTTCCTGGTTTTTGTGTAATTAAGGGAGTTTTTATCTCTTCCAAGGAGAAAGCAATTCTTCCCCTATGGACCTCTATGAAGTAATTAACATTCTTTAATTATTAGAGCAGGGCAGTCTGACCCACTTTAGTGTGAGTAACCCACTTTATTAACAGCTATATGAGTCACTACTAATAAACTGTTGTCTTGCCCAGAAAGCTTGCCTCAGTGTCATTTTACCCATCATAAGTCTGATTTCCCACCTCCATCATTCAACTGAAACTGCTCTCTCCAAAGTTACCAGTGGTCCCTTAATTACCAAATTCAATGGCCTTTTCTCAATGCTCATCCTTCTTAACCTCACTACAGCCTTTGACACTGTTGATCACCTTTTCTTTGATCTCTCCTCTCCCTTAGTTTTTAGCATACCACTCTCTCCTGGTTCTCCTCCCACCTATCTGACTGCTCCTTCTCTGTATCCTTTGGATATTCTACGATAGTCTGTTCTGGGACCTCTTTTCTTCTTCCTCTATATTATTTTACTTCATAATTTCCTGACTGCCCATGGATTCAATTATCTCTATGCTGATGATCCTCAAACTTACTTATCCACTCCTAACTTTTCTGTTGACCTCCATTGTCACATCTCCAAGTATGTAATTATACATCTCAAATTGGATATCCCATAGACATCTTAAACTCAGCATGTCTTAAACTGAACTCATCTTTCCCCCCAAACCCTCTTCCCTTCCTAACTTGCCTGTTACTGTAAAGGGTACCACATTCTCCTAGTACCCAGGCTTACAATCTAAGTTTCACCCCTGACTCCTTCCTCTCTTTTGTTTCACATATATGATCTGTTGCCAAGGCCTGGAGTTAATTTAAAATATGGTCAGAGAAGGCTTGCCAGTGGAAAAACAGAGGCACACTTATGTAAAGACCAAGAGAGAGGGGCCCTATACCATCCATCTTGACAGGAGTGACTCCATCTTTAAACTTGTCACCATTTCACTATAAATGAGTTGGCTCATCTCCTTTCTGTTTAGATTTTCTCTCTACTCCAGTTCTTTTGTAAAGCTGACTCAGAGAAGAAACAGAAACTTCCTTTTTAACTCCCCCACCCCCAACCCCAGGTCAACAAAGATTTACAATCCACTGCTCACCCTTCACACACTGCAAAACAGACCTCCCTTTCCAAGGTTAGTTCAAAAAACTTGTGATCCAAATCATTGTCCCTCATTGCTTCTTGATACTTTATATACTCTGGTTAATCAGGGCTTGTGAACTGAGCTTGTTGTTTGTCCTTCCTTCTCCAAGAGGACCGATGACATCAGAAGCATGATGTCTTGACTTATAAGTGAATTGGATTTAAGTGAGGAAGAGCTGGGCAAAGTAATCAGCCTCACTATCTCCTCCAGAGTTATAGGAGTCCAGTGGCAAGATATAAGTCAAGATAACTGGTGATGACCCAGGGTACAATGGGAGACCCTGGCCTTTTTAAACTAAGGGCTTTTCCAGGTCTCAGTTTATCTGAGGCAACCCCCATTCAGTAATTAAAGGCAAGGTAAAAACTGAGGTAAAAGATGACCTAGTTTGCCTTCATAAAAGGATGGATCTGGGAGGGGAAGACCATCAGAGTTTCTGGCCAGAACAGAAATAATTACTATATGCACTCATTCTGAGCCATCAAAACTGAATGAGTAAGTGAGGTTTGGACTGAGACATATTTTTGGCCAATCATAAAAGCCAGGGCGATTTGAGTTTAAAGGCATAGTCAAGTAGCTCCATTTGAATCACAATGGGCTTTTGCAAAGTCTGTTTTTTCAAAGATGTATTTCAAGAAATCATAAATGAAAACTACATGAAACAAAAGAATTAATTGTCCCAGATTTTTGAAAAAAAAGATAGATTAAATAAATAGGGTAGAAGAAAATCTAGCCCCCAAGCCCCAAGATTCCTTGCAAAATGTAAGTGATTAAATATAACATTCCTTTGGACAGAGCACTTACCCTTACATATAAAGGTATAGCTCCTCACAGGAGGAGAAGAGGAGGAGGATGAGAAGTTATAGAAGAAAAAGGAAGAGGAGGAAGAGTTTTCAGAATGGGGAGGTGGAGCCTGGAAGGTGCTGTGGGTAATTTGGAGCATGTCTTGGAAACAGTATTGCTTACAAGGACTGAATATGTAGAATGTAATCAAATTGTGAAAAGACTGCTTTGCTTATTGGTGAATTGTCTGTCACTACTGATTATTGCTATGCTGGATTATATTACCTTGATTATTTAGAGTCTGAAATTTATAGAAAGAACTATAAAGCGGAAAATATGTTGAACTCAAATTTGCATACAACTGGGCTATCAAAATGAGAATTCAATCTCCTCTTTCAACATGAGAATAGACCTTGAAGAAATAAATTTTCCTGTGCTACGAACAAGTATAATTTCCAAAGTGAGACTAAAAAACTACTCAGGAATATAGTTTACTTTCTGAAACATATACTATGTAAATTATGACTGTAATTTAAATTTTCTTGTTTTTAACAGCCAACCTAAATCTAATTTTATAAGTATTCCCTTCCCAATTACATGTTAAGACAGTTTTTAGCATTCATTTTTATAAGATCTTGAGTTCCCAATTTTTTCCCTCCCTCCCTCCTTTTCCCTCTTCCTAAAAAGATAGGCAATTTGATATAGGTTATGCATGGACTATTATGTAAAACATATTTCCATATTAGTCATAGTTGTGAAAGAAGAAACAGATCAAAAGAGAAAAAATGAAAAAGAATTAAGTGAAAAAGTTATGCTTCAATCTGCATTCAGAGTCCCTCAGTTCTTTATCTGGACATGGATAACATTTTCTACCATCCTTTCTACTTGTCTTGGATCATTGTGTTGCTGAGATGAACAAAGTCATTCATAGCTGATCATCACATAATGTTGCTGTTACTGTGTACGGTGTTTTCCTGGCTCTGCTCATTTCACTTTGTAGCAGCTCATACAAATTTTTCCATGTTCTTCTGAAATCTGCCTGCTCATCATTTCTTGTTGCATAAATCGCAACAAATTTCTTATTGCACATTACATTCATATACTATAGCTTGTTTAACCATTCCCCAATTGATGGTCATCCTTTCAGTTTCCAATTCTTTGCCACCACAAAAACAGCCGCTAAAAATGATTTTGCACATGTATGTCTTTTTCCCTTTTTCATGATCTCTTTGGGATACAGACCTAATAGTGGTATTTCTGAATCAAAAGATATGCACAGTTTGCCCTTTGGACATCGTTCAAAATTGCTCTTCAGAATGGTTGTATTAGTTCATCCTCTGTTCTCAAAGAGGACCAATGACGTTATTGGATGATGGCTTGACTTGTGGTGAATTGGATTTAAGTGAGGCAGAGCTATGCAAAGTCATTAGCCTCATTCTCTCCTCCACAGTCATCAAAGTCCAAGGCAAGACAAAAGTCAAGATGACTAGTGATGGCCCAGGAAGTGGTAGGAGACCATGACCTTTCAAAATTAAAGTCTTTCTCAGTTTTAGCATTTACATAGTGTTTACTATGTGACAGTCACTGTGTTAAGCACTTTACAATTATTATCTCATTTGGCTAGATCTTGGTTTAGTTCTATTTTAAGATATTTTGTTCTAATTAGGAAGTGTTGAAATTAGATTTTTGGAAAAACATAACTGACTCTATTTTTGTCCTGTATTTGCTGTTTCTCTCTTTCTTTCTGTGTGATGCCTTTTTGATAGTATTGAGTGGCTCTTTCACCACTTTGTCTCTTCCTAATTTATTTATAATTACAAAAAAAAAAGACTCATAGGACCACAATAGTTCCAGGATGTAGGTCTCTTTATTCTACCTAACAGAGCAGTAGTATGGACTTAACACATTTGATTAACTAACTGACTGTTAAAAAAGGTACCATTTCCTGTGGTCTAGACCAAATGGCTATGCAGCATTTCCTCTGTAACAATTTTAGCATCCTCCTTTTGTTTTAATAAGTACCTTCTGCTACAAACCCCACTTGAGTTTAATAAGACTGCTTTCTGACATAAGTTGCTCAGGAAGAGAAGATATGTCTGTGTAGGTGTAGATGTAGATGTATATATGCGTGTATATGCAGATATATACAATATACATGTAGATATAGATATATATTGTGAGACCTACTTGAGCTCTCCATCACCCAAAGGAGGTAACTACAACACCAGATGAAGTTGACCAGGAGCATTCTCCTATTTATGACTGGTAAAGACCAGATGCCTTGAATCAGGCACCTTAATTAATGGCATTTCTCTTGTTATCTCATTGTTTTATAAACACTATCCTGTCATGATACTTTCTTCTTGTTGCGACATTCCCTTGTTTTGGAAATCAGACATCCCTAGTTCATACGACTCTTTTCTCTATAATCATCATATTCATCATGTCTTGCAAAGCAATAAAATATTCCGTTACATCCATGTATCACATCTTGTTCAACTATTTCTGAATAAATGAATATTACCTTTAAAAACAAAAGAAATCAGACATCCCAGAGGCACTCTCTTTTTCTATGGGAACTGTAATTTTGGCTGGCAAAGGACACAGGTATCCTGAGTTAGGGAAAAGAGAGTAGGGATGGGTGTATATAATCTGTACAACCTAACCCCAAAGTAGCTCATTTCCAAATGAACTCCCATGCATGGCTATATGCATTCCTCCACTTTGAGAGAAATAAACATACACATGCAACCTAATTTTGTTTGTCTTTCTTAGAACAAACTCTTTAAGGTTGATAGTATATATACATGCATATATGTATATCTATGTATATTTCTCCTGAGGAATTAAGACACACACATCCATCACCTATTGATAGCATTTATCATACTCTTGAGTAAATAAACTGCTGTTTACTATCCTCTGCTGGCTTATTTTTTGTAAGCACAAGCAAAGTAGGATTTTTGTTGTTTCCTTTTTGCAGTTTAGTTTCCCAGGCTCAGGCCAAATTGTAAACATCTGAAAGATTGACCTCCTTTGAACCCTAATAATTCACAGCTGTGCTGAGTCACATAGATTTTGTGCCTACTGGCTCTGAGCCAATCAGGGCCTGGGTCCTTGTTATTGATAATCATTTAATATCATTTTTTGGACCTTAATAAGAGCCAGAGTCTGAATTAATCAACCAGAAAAAGAGCTTAGATCTAACAGCTTCTTTGTTTTCTGAATAAACTCAGAGAATACCTCTTCCTATATCAACAAGGCCAGATGGGACTGACTTAAGAGCATTTTTCCTCTGTTTATTGACAATAACGATGAGACCCTTAACCTGAGACACTGTCTTGAATAATAGGACTTTTTCTTATCTTAATATTTTTTATGGACATATACTAAGTTATGGCATGTTAATGGTAAAGAAACACAGATATCCTGGGTCATAATTTCAATAGACACTTTGTCAACTCTCTTATTTTATTGCATTTATCACCTATTCAATTAAGAAAACTCCCTTCTCATAATATGGTTTAACACATGTGTAGATCATAAATTTGAGTGACATAGAGATGCTGAGTTGGGATTGTTCTAAAACATATTTAAGCCTGGTCATTCTTGTATCAGACAATCAGAACTTATGTTTTGGCTACATGCAGCATGTATTTGCTAGCTTTAATTCATAAGCTTTATGAATTTACATATCACCTAGTCTGTTTGCTCCTTTAACCAAATTTTCAAATCGACATTATATATTCTGGGAGGTTGGCATTTTGCTTTGGGAGTTTGCTTATGAGAAGGACCTTTTGATTCCCTAGAAGGGACTTTGAGTAGCTGTTTGTTAAGAGCGCCCAGACTACTCTGAAGTTTGTGCTCTCCCAGTCCAGTGGTGTATATAGGTGGTTGTATTACTTTGTTCAAGCAGTAGGAGCCCTGTCTGTTGAATCTCTGTGTTAATTTCTCTGCTTGTATTTTCTATTTATTTGTAATTAAAGTATGATTGTTGACCCCTTTAAAAGTTGTCTTTCCTTTAGCAAAGCAAATCATGTGCTAAAAGGTCATCCTGGATATGCTAGGGTGCTGGCTAATACATCTGGGCTAGCAAGGACACTGAAAATTCTTGAAACAGGGGGACATTTAGTTTCACTTTTGCATGTGAAATCTTTATATTGTCGTATTCTTTAAAATTTATATGTTAGTGTTGTTCATCCTTCATTCTTGAAAAGGACCAATGACATTATGAGGGTGATATCCTAACTTGCATGTGTATTGACTATAAGTGAGGCAGAGCTACACTCCTCCAAAATCCTCTAAGTCCAGCAGCAAGACGAAGGTGAAGATGACTGGCAATTGCTCTGGATGCAGGAGGTGACTTTGGTGTTTCTAAATTAAGGGCTTTCCCAGGTCTCGGTTTGTCTGAGGCCACACCTATTCTATGAGTAAAGGTTAGGTGAGAGTTGAGACAAAAGATGGCTCAATGCAATTCAGAACTATGCTGTGTGTGTGTGTGTGTGTGTGTGTGTATGCATATACATACATACATATGTGTATATGGGTGTGTATGTACACACACATGCGTGTATATATATATATGAACCGTAGACCTCCCCAAATCATTTTGAACCCCTAAGATCTGAGAAAGGCCTAAAACCTGTATTGCCCATCAGGAGAGGCATTTTGGCCCACCCTGAGCTTAATCTACCGCAATGCTTTGCAATGCTCTGGCATAACAGACATGCCTTGCTCTCTGCATGAACCCAGAATACCCCTTCCTGAGTCAACACTACAAGGCCAGATGGAGCTGACTAAGAACATTTTCCTCTGTTTATGGCTTTTAATGATGAGGTACCTTAACCTAAGACACTATCTTGAATAATGGGACTTTTCTTATCTTAAGGACATATACTATGTTATGTCATGTTAGTGGTAAAGGAAACATGGATATTCTGGGTTACATTTTCAATTGACCCTTTGTCAGCTCTCTCATCTTATTGTATTTACAACCTATTCAATTAAGAAAAATACTTTCTCATGCTAATGATAAATCTAATGATAAACAGACATCCTGAACTGGGATTGTTCTAAAACATACAAAAGACTTAATTCTTTTATCAGTCAGAATTAAAAATCTGGCTCCATGTATACCTGTATTAGCTAATTTTAAGGGAACGAACAATATAAATATCACCTAGCTTGTTTGTCTCTTTTAAGCAAACTTTCAGGTGTACAATATATACATGAATACACACACACATATATGTGTGTATATATATAATACGTATAGATAGATGAGATAGATGATAGATAGATAGACAGATAGATAGATAGATAGACATAAACTGTGCATACCCTTTGAACAGCAACACCACTACTAGGTCTGTATCCCAGAAACCATAAAAAATGGAAAAGGACTCACATATACAAAAATATTTATAGTGGCTCTTTTTGTAGAGGCAAAAAATTGGAAATTGAGGGGATATACATCAATTGAGGAATGGCTGAACAAGTTATGGCATGTGAATGTAGTGGAATACTATTGTTCAATGAGAAATGATGAGCAGGCATATTTCAGAAAAACCTGGACTTAACAAACGGATGCTAAGTGAAGTGAGCAGAACCCGAACATTTTACGTAATATCAGTAACATTGTGTGATGACCGACTAGGATAGACTTAGCTCTTTTCAGCAATGCAATGATCTAAGACAATTCCAAAAGACTCATGATGGAAAATGCTATCCATGTCCAGAGAAAGAACTTTGGATTCTGAATGAAGATTGAAGCATATTATTTTTTCCTTTTTTGTTTTTTGTTTCTCACTGTTTTTCCTTTTGTTCTAATTCTTCTTTCACAGCATGACAAATGTGGAAATATGTTTAATATGATCTTATGTAAAGTCTATATCAGATTGCTTACCGTACTGGGGAGTGAGGAGGAGAGAGAAAATAATTTGAAACTCAAAATCTTATAAAAGTGAATGTCTAAAACTAAAAATTAATTAATTCATTTTTTTAATGGCTTAATTTACTATCACAAAATTATCAGTCTGGGAGGGAAAGCCCCTCAGAATTTCTGGCCAGAACAGAAAACAATTGTTATTTACACTAATTTTAAGCCATCAAAAGTTAAAACAATGAACCACAGAGGCTTGGGTTGAGGCTATTATTGTTTATTCAATGAAAGTCATTTGAGTTTAAAGAGGGTAGTCAAGTAGATCCATTGAAAACACAATGAGCTTTTTAAAAGCCTGCCTTTTCAGAGCTATATTGCACGGGTTTACTTGGTTTGTGCTCTGAAACAAATCTAGACATCTCCCCACAAAAGAGGAAAGAAGTGTGTTACTCCCATACTATGACTGCTATAAATAAAGCATATGAGGAGAAGGAAACAAGGGAATGGACATGCTGAGGTTTTGAGAGAGAACTTTTTACATTGGCCTCTATAATATTTTAACATCACACACTCAACTATAGACCTTAGGTAATTGCTTATTTACCCAACTCATCTTTTATTTTGTTTCTGTATTATTAATAACATGATGAAATGTGAGAGGGGAATAATTATAGACCAATTGATTGAATTACTGATTACTTATTGATTATTGCACTTATTGATATTGGATTATTACTGAATCTTTGCATAATAACTGGATAATTACTGGCTACTTATTTTTCCTTGCAATAATTGTTTTCCTCACGCTAAGGCAAGAAATTATTAGTTGCTTCATTGCCATCTGCTTGTCATATAATGTTGAGAAATGGGTCAAAATAAGAAAAAAAAATTCCTTTTTTTCTTTGTATAATACATTTTTTGATTGATATAACTTATTTGTAATTGTTAAATTGTTTTTTAGTCATATCCAACTCCCTATGACTTTATTTGGGGTTTTCTTGTCAGAGATACTGCATTGATTTGCCATTATTTTTCCAGTTCATTTTATTGATATGGAAACTGAGGCAAGCAGAGTGAGGTTGATGTGGATACAAAGGTACCCTAAGCGTTAATATTAAGGGTTACCTTTTCGGTACCTTCTGTAGCCCCTCCTGAGTTTGAGGGCCCTAAAGTCTCTTACCCTTATCTTCGTGTTGGGGTTCAGACTCTGGGAACTTCTTTGAGCTCCCTGGAATCTCCTCACTTAACCTGGCTTTTCATACTCAAATTGAGCTCTCCTTGTATCTCTCCACAGGACCTGGCTTTTCATACTCAAATCTGTGACCATTGTCTGTTATCTCTCGATTGGCCCACCTGCTTCCCACTCAAAACCCTCCATTGTCTGCTATCTCCTGATAGCCTCCAGCTGTTTCTAGCCTTTGACCCTCCTTGGACTTCTCCTCAAGACCCTTCCTAAACCCCTCCTCCCATCACCCTGGACTACCAGACCACCACCACCTCCCTCAGACCCCTCCTACACTCTTTTCTGTATTTAAGTTCCATCTTGCCTCCATGAAGGCGGTCAGATTCAATCCAGCTCAGACTCTGTCTAGCTGAGATTCTATCTGTCCCGCTTGTGAATACAAGTGTTACAAATGCTTAGGTTCCTTAAGAGGCAACCCAATTTGGCGAATCTTTAATAAACTTTGTTTTCTTTGGCTTTAAGAAGGCTTTAGTCGAATTCATTTGAGCATGACCCGGACCATCAGTATTTTGGGGTCCCCAATCACCCCTTAACCTCTTCATTGGAATACCATAAAACTTCCCCCTTATCCTCAACCACAAGTTCTTTGTCTCCTTCATCCTGGGTCGTAAATTTTCCCCTATCTCCTTTATCCTATTCTTATAAAAAACAAGCCCCTTGCAAATTGCTAGTCCTTCTTTCTCAGGGCAAGCCCATTGCTTTTGCATCAACAAAAGCTATCTTTGGTTAGGAGAAAATCATCTAAGTGAATTCTTTCCCATCTGAAACTTCTGTCCCAACTCTGACCTCAGCATTTTGGTGACTTATACAGGGAATCCAAATATTAATTGGACTCCAATGACCTTCTCCTAGCCTCTGGGATAACAGGTAAGTACCCTTTGCTTTGTTCTCTTCCCCAGATTGTTTCTGCCCCCACTGTCTCCCTGACAGCAAGAGCCCTGGAGTGCCCAGACACTGCCAGTGGCATCTGAAGCTCCATTGACTTCTGGGTGGTCAGACTGTGGACCCAAGTACTTGTTTTCTCCCCTCTACGCTGGGATGCTGGGAAGACTGGCAAGAGGTTGCTAGGAGGGAAATTCAGGAAGGAGATCTTAAGGAAATGCACCTAGGGTTCCATTGTAACACAGCCTGACCTCAATATACCTAGAAAGGTAATTTGTGAAGAGGATTTCTGAACAAAACAAGCTTAGTAAGAAATGTGCTCTTCAAAACTTAAAAGGCACCTTGCTCTTCTTGAGTAGACTTTTTACCCTGTGTTGTTCCTTTCCCTCCCTGTGGGACATTGGGTGAGGTGGGTGGGTGGGCCTCTGTGCCTGGTTTTCTTTGGGAGTCCCTGTGCCCTGGTTTCAGGGTATTTGTCCCCTGTGGGCCTCTGTGCCTGGTTTTCTTTGGGGGTCCCTGCACACCAGTTTTAGGTTGTCTGTGCCCTGTGTTTTCCCCCTTACCTGTGGGTTGTTGGGGGAAACAGGTAGGTAGCCCTCTGTACCTGGGAAAACTGCCTAGATGTAAGTCTCCTCTCTCTCTCTATCCCTTTCTTCCCCTCCTCCATGGGATATGCATTTTCGAGTCTGATAAGTCTCAAAGGTAGAAGAACAAGGAACTACAGCTTCCCTCCAACCAAGATTGGAGGGTATGTAAGCCTCTCCTCTTCTATCCCTCTCTCACCCTGCAGGTGGAGTCACTCTCCAAGCACCTAGAAAGGCTTGGAGGTACTTTTTGGGCCTGACCTCTTAGATTCCATTAGAGCAGACAGTTACAAGGCTGTCTCATACTTATCCTGACACTCTCAGGCTCTCAGTCCAGAGGTTTGAGGACTTGGAACTGGGCACACCTTCCAAAGCTCTATCAGGAAGAGTAAGCCCAGTTCTCTTAATTCTTTTGTTACCAGAGAATTGGGAAAATTAAGGATGCTCTGTTCCCTTTGCACCTCAACATCCCTGTCCCCACCCATGCCTGCAGGATTGACCTCTCTTGGTCTCCTGACGAGCAGATTCTTGAAGATGGACTCAGTGGGACTGCCCTGAGAGTTGTTCCTAAATTAGCAAAAAAAGAAAAAAATTGAGATTCTTCTTCTTGTAGTCCCAGCTCTGATCAGGCCAGGAAAAGTTAAAGCAACAGTGAAAAGTTACAACAGTTAAAAACATAATAGCAGATTCTAAAGGTTTTGTAATTGATTTTTAAGGAGTTTTGAAATACCACCTTACAACTTTCAGTCACTCCCTTCCTTTGAGTCAGGTATCTCAGTATGACTTCAAACAGCCCTGGGGTTATTCTATTATCTCCTCTCATCCCAGAATCAGCAAATTCATCTTCTCCCATATGGCAAAAGGAAGGAGGGGGAGGGGCAGCAGTTACAGCCTGGAAGTATCCAGGTTCAGCACACAGCCATGGGGACACACTAAAGGGGAAATGGGTTGAGGTGAAGCCTGCCAGTCAACATCTGAACTTGTTAAGACAGCCCATTCTTCTATTGTTAATTTTTTTATGATGTGGAAATGGAATTGATGTCATCTGAAGTTTATTGTTTGTGTTACAACCAAAACAATTTGGTTATTGAAATGGACGGAATGAGAAAAAGCACAGGCAAGTGACAATTGGGAATTTTGTGAGGGTCTTTATTAGCCGGGCCAGCAGCTGTCCCATGGAAAAAACCCAGAGGAGGCAGCCCCGAACTAAGGTGTGTGTGTGCCTTTTAAACATTTTGGCACTTCCTGGTATAGCCTTGACAGCAAACATATCTCACAGAAGAGTTTTGACAGGGGCCCAAGTTGCTGCTAGGCAAGGGGGCACAACAGAAAGTGGCTGCTAGGCAAGGGGGGCCCAACCCTGCCTAGAAACTCAACAAACATTTCTCAACCCAGGGGCTGGGAGGGGGGGGGGCATGGGGGATAACATCCACGTCAGTTATCACCTTTGAAAATTCTAAGTTTGGATGGGAGAGGAGCCAAGATGGTGGAATAGAAAGATACACATATGCTAGCTCCGAACCCACAGCCCATAAAATACCTGTAAAGAAGAACTCCCAACAAATTCTGGAGCAGCAGAAGCCATAGAACAACAGAGGGGAAGAGATTTCTGTTCCAGAGAGACCTGGAAAACCCATGCAAAAGGTCTGCAGCCCTGACTTGCCCATGTGGCACCGAGAGGAACAGATCCAAGCAGGCTTCAGGGACAGAATCTCTAGCGGCCACGCAGGTCCCTCCACCCACAGGTCAGTGAGAGAGTCTTTTTGGCTGGCCAAGAGGGGAGCAGGGTATCCCCATAACTCAAGCCCCCTTGGGAGGCAGCAGCAGAGGAAGCAGCAGAGGCAGCAGCAGACAAGGGTTCCCAAAGCAGGCAGGAGCTCAGATCCATGGTTGAAGGTCTCCACATAAACACCCTGAGGGAACTGAGCCCTGTGTGGTGGCCCTGCCCCCACCCAAGCACCTGAACTTAATCTCACACTGAATGGCAGCCCTGAGGCTGGGAAGCAGCATTTGAATCTCAGAACCCAAGCACTAGCTGGGCGGATCTGGAGGCATAGTGGGTGTGGAGAGGACACTCAGAAGTCAAGTCACTGGCTGGGAAAATGCCCAGAAAAGGGAAAAAAAATAAGACCATAGAAGGTGACTTTCTTGGTGAACAGATATCTCCTCCCTTCCTTTCAGATGAGGAAGAACAATCAGGGAAACACACAGAAGTCAAGGCTTCTGTATCCCACACATCCAAAATAAATATTCCATGGGCTCAGGCCATGGAAGAGTTCAAAAAGGATTTTGAAAAACTGGGAAGAGAAATGAGAGAGATGCAAGACAAGCATGAAAAGCAGGTCAACACCTTGCTAAAGGAGACCCAAAAAAATGCTGAAGAAAATAACACCTTGAAAAATAGGCTAACTCAATTGGCAAAAGAGGTTCAAAAAGCCAATGAGGAGAAGAATGCTTTCAAAAGCAGAATTAGCCAAATGGAAAAGGAGGTTCAAAAGCTCACTGAAGAAAATGGTTCCTTCAAAATTAGAATGGAACAGATGGAGGCTAATGACTTTATGAGAAACCAAGAAATCACAAAACAAAACCAAAAGAATAATATATGGAAGATCATATGAAATATCTCATTAGAAAAACAACTGACCTGGAAAATAGATCCAGGAGAGACAATTTAAAAATTATGGGACCACCTGAAAGCCTTGATCAAAAAAAGAGCTTAGACATCATCTTTCATGAAATTATCAAGGAAAACTGCCCTGATATTCTAGAACCAGAGGGCAAAATAAGTATTCAAGGAATCCACTGATCACTGCCTGAAAGAGATCCAAAAGGATAAAGTCCTAGGAACATTGTGGCCAAATTCCAGAGTTCCCAGATCAAGGAGAAAATATTGCAAGCAGCTAGAAAGAAACAGTTCAAGTATTGTGGAAATACAATCAGGATAACACAAGATCTAGCAGCTTCTACATTAAGGGATCGCAGGGCATGGAATAAGATATTCCAGAAGTCAGAGGAACTAGGACTAAAACCAAGAATCACCTACCCAGCAAAACTGAGTATAATACTTAAGGGGGAAAAAATTGGTCTTTCAATGAAACAGAGGACTTTCAAGCATTCTTGATGAAAAGACCAGAGCTCAAAAGAAAATTTGACTTTCAAACACAAGAATGAAGGGAAGCATGAAAAGGTAAACAGCAAAGAGAAGTCATCAGGGACTTTACTAAACTTGAACCGTTTCCATTCCTACATGGAAATTCAATATTTGTAACTCTTGAAACTTTTTTCAGTATCTGGGTAGTTGGTGGGATTACACACACACACACACACACACAGACACACAGACACACACACACACACAGAGCACAGAGTGAATGGAATAGGATGGGATCATATCTTTAAAAAATGAAATTAAGAGGTGAGAGAGAAATATATTGGGAGGAGAAAGGGAGAAATGGAATGGGGCAAATTATCTCGCATAAAAGAGGCAAGCAAAAGACTTTTTAGTGGAGGGAAAAAGAGGGGAGGTGAGAGAAAAACATGAAGTTTACTCTCATCACATTTGATTCAAGGAAGGAATAAAATGCACACTCATTTTGGTATGAAAACCTATCTCACAATACAGGAAAGTGGGGGAGAAGGGGATAAGCAGGGTGGGGGGGGGATGATGGAAGGGAGGGCAATGGGAGGAGGGAGCAATCTGAAATCAACACTCTTGGGGAGGGACAGGATCAAAAGAGAGAATAGAAGCAAAGGGGGGCAGGATAGGATGGAGGGAAATATAGTTAGTCTTACACAACATGACTATTAGGGAAGTCATTTGCAAAATTACACAGATATGGCCTATATTGAATTGCTTGCCTTCCCAAAGGGAATGGGTGGGGAGGGAGGAATGAAGAGAAGTTGGAACTCAAAGTGTTAGGAACAACTGTCGAGTACTGTTCTTGCCACTAGGAAATAAGAAATACAGGTAAAGGTGTATAGAAAGTTATCTGGCCTACAGGACAAAAGAGAAGATGGGGACAAGGGAAGGGAGGGATGATAGAAGAGAGGGCAGATTGGTGATAGGGGCAATTAGAATGCTCAGTGTTTTGGGGTGGGGGGAGGGGACAAATGGGGAGAAAATTTGAAACCCAAAATTTTGTGAAAATGAATGTTAAAAGTTAAATAAATAAATTTTTAAAAAATAAAAAAAATAAATAATATTTTATTTTTCCCCAATTACATGTATAGACAATTTTTAAACATTCACTTTTTAAAATTTTAAGTTCAAAATCTTCTCCCTCTTTCCCTTACTTCCCCCCTCCCTGAGATGATAAGTAATTTAAGTTATGCATTTTCAATCATGCAAAACATATTACCATATTAGTCATGTGAAAGAAGACACAGACCCCAAAAATGTAGAAACCGAAAAAAATAAAGTGAAAAAATAGTATGTTTTTGATCTGCATTTAGACTCCCTAAGTTCTTTCTCTGGAGATAGATGACATTTTTCATCTTGAGTCCTTTGGAATTGTCTAGGATCGTTATATTGTTGAGAAAAGCTATAATCATTTATAGTTGATTGTCGTACAGTATTGCTGTTACTGTGTGCAATGTTTCCCTGGTTCTGCTCACTTTACTTTGCCTCAGTTCGTGTAAGTAATTCCAGGTTTTTCTGAAATCAGCCTGCTCATCATTTCTTATGGCACAATATTACAATCATATGCCACAACCAATTGATTCCCCAATTAAGGCATGCCCCCAATTTCCAATTCTTTGCCATTACTAAAAGAGATATAAATATTTTTGTACAAATAGATCTTTTTCCCTATTTAAAAAAATCTCTTGGGGATACAGACCTAGTAGGGGTGTTACTGGATCAAAAAGAATGTACAGTTTTACAACCCTTTGGGTGTAGTTCCAAATTGTTCTCCTGAATGGTTGAATCAGTTCACATCATCAACAATGTATTAGTTGCACCTATAATATTTCTTGATATGTATTTGGTGTTTTCTTTTGTTTACTCATATCTCTAGCCTCAGTTCCTAAACTGGGACTATGTGCCAGGGTCAGAGTCTGCTTCCTTCTGCTCTTTTGAGTACAGTAATTGGGTATTGTTTGTTTCTGATCTTGCTTATGTTAAGGTGGTTCCTGCTGCTGGCTACTATTTCCCCTTTTATCTGCCCCCAAAGTGTTGATATGTTTCATTCTCCCCTACCCTAATCTCATGTTAGAGTACTATGGACTTGTGGATCTCCTGGGGTATCTCTGGTTTGAGTGTTGCTGCCTCCTGATCCAAATCTAAGGGCTCACCCATATGTCACAATCACAGCTGTGGTTCCTACTCCATGATCAAGGTCATGCTGATACACCCTAACTCAATTGCTGGCTTCAAGAATTCTAGCCTCCAAGTGAGGCCACAACCTGAGGCTTCTGGCTGTGATCACCCTAGAGCTCTCTCATCTTAGTCATCTAGTTTTGTTCAAAGACACAGAATGCCATAGGATCAAATTACTACATCTTGTTTGCCTATTCTCCTGTTGGTTTTTCTGGTAGGACCCCTTTCCAGATTCAGATTTTCTTTTTGTCTGGTCCTTGACTGTATGAAGACTCTTATTACTGTTCCTTTTTGGATTACCTGATTATTATTCATTTTGGTACTGATGCAATCTAGGGGTGCTGGGGATCCTGAGATGCAAGGGTACAGGGAGGGGGATCTGCCTTGAAAGAGTATATATATTTACATTCTCTTACAACAGAGATTGTTAATCTATCCTGAATAAAAAGAAACAATTTAATGTATATCTTCTAAAGAGCAATATTTTGACATTGGGGGGGAACGAGCATTCCATATTTTTGTTTTAAAAATTCTGATTTCAAGAAACACCAAATGAAATGGGAATCTCTGTATACATAGCAGAACAAAGAGGATTGTACAAGAAACTGCAAAACTCTATTAGGCACAGCTTGCTTTTCTTTTACAATACATTTTAATTTGTCATGTCAATATCAAAACTGTTCTACTTGTCTATGGCTCTTTCTGGGCTTCTTTCTATTCTTGTCTGCGTAGTTTTTAAAAAGATGCTTTGTTGACCCTTTTTCTCCACCCTCCCCTCACCCCCTTGGCTACTCCATGTTCCCTTCCCCACATTAGAAAAAAAAGAAAAGAAAAAGCAAGACAAATCCCTGCATTGGCTATCTCTGAAAATACATTTTTTTAATTCTGCATCTTGATACATCACTTCTGTTTCCAGAAGTGGGTAGTATGTTTCATCAGTCCTCTGGAATCATTGTTGGTCATTGCATTGAGTAAGTGTTCTTAAGTCTTTCAAAGGCATTAGGTTTGTTTTTTAAAATTATAATATTGTTGCTGTTGTATAAGTTATTTTTCTCTTCTGCTTATATCACTCTGCATCAGTTTATTTCCTCTGAGATCACCCCTTTTGTTTATTCTTAGAATACAATAATATTCCACTATATTTTCAATGAGAGTCTGGGATCATGCTCATCTGGGTCAACCTGCTTCTGGGAAGTCCTTGGTGACTCTGAATGAAAGAGCTGAGGCTCTCCACTTCAGGGTATTAAAGGATATGATCATTTAAGATCATTCTGAACTCCAGTAAGGGCCCGATTCTGAACCAATCAACCAGAAGAAGAGTGTGGACCTAACACCTTCATTGTTCTCTGAGTAAACTCGGAGAATACTTTTTCTGTATCGACAAGGCCAGATGGGGCTGACTTAAGCACATTTTTCCTCTGTTTATGGCCATTAAGGATGAGATCCTTAAACTGAGACACTATCTTGAATAATGAGACTTTTTATTATCTTAATATTTTATGGACACATTTATGGCATGTTAATGGTAAAGAAAACAGATATCCTGGGTCATAATTCCAATTGACACTTTATCAACTCTTTTATCTTATTTATTTACCTCCTATTCAATTAAGAAAATTCCTTTTTCATAATTATGGTTAAGCATATATGGAGATTATAAATTTGAGTGACATTGAGACCCTAAGTTGGGATTGTTCTAAAACGTACTTAAGGCTGATCATTTTTTAATCAGTCAAAATTTACATTATGACTCCTTGTATGTATAAGTTCACTAGCTTAGGCTAGCTTTAAGAGAATAAACAATATGAATTTATATGTCACCTAGCCTGTTTGGCTCCTTTAACCAAACTTTCAAGTTGACACCACCCAAGGTCAAGATAAGGCCTGTGAACTTGGGCCATTGTTCTTTGCCTCTGTGTTTGTTCTGTTGTGGTGAAAATATCAGAAGCTATGACTTTGTAATCTCTGAAAGGCTGCAATGATGAGCTACCAGAAGGTCTAGGACTAACTGAGGTCTGTCTGTGCTGGAGTTTGTGCCTAGCTAAGCCCAGTCCACTTGTGCAGTTATGAGGAATGACTGGAATCCAAGAGTGGATGGACCACTGTAGTCAGAATGGCAGGGCCTACAGAGCAAGGAAGTGACCCTATCCATTAGCTATGCTGAATTTGGAAATGAACTTGTTGGAATGAGTGCCTTGTAGCAACAAGTTTTTTAAGTTTGTGTTAAGGTAAAAAAAAGTTTTGGATAAACCTATATTTATACTTTGAAGGTAAATATTCAAGGGATATAAAACATCTGGTCCATGGTCTAACTAAAGAAAGGTAGACAAAGCAAGCAAGAGGAGAAGCAAGCAAGGGGGAGATCAGGCATCTTCACACATTTACCCAACCCAGTCTTCCTAGAAATCTGTATCTACCAAAAATTCATTTCATTTTGGTATGTTGTTCAGTATGCCACTAGGGATGACTAATATTTCCCCTTATATGAGCAGTTGCTAATTTATCACCATCAACATTTACACCTGAATCAAAGTGGGATCATAAATCAATTCAGCCAAATTAATAGTCTCAAGACAGTCCACCTCAGACAGGGAAGTTCTACTGCTTACCATAGTAATAACTCAAGGCTATGAAAAATGATTTTGAATCTTATTAATCAATATCTTGGAAACTCAAGAGTTTTCCCCCCAGCCCCTTCCCCCTTACAAAGTCAGTCTCTCCTTTAGAAGGACATTACTGATGATGAGATTGTATTGAACCTTCATATCATGGTGAAACTCCAATCCAAGCCTTACTTGATTTAATCTGCTCAGGTTTAGGTGGAGAAAGATCCTTCTACTTAGACAGTCCAAGACTGGGAGTGGTGTGGCATGATGGGGCAGGGCTGGTCTGATAGAACAAGTATTTCCTCTGAAGACAATGCTGGCAGGTGATACCAGCCCTTGTTCAAAAGGTTCCAATATGATTTAGGTATAAAGGCTGATACTATGAACAAATTAGGTGATGAAGGAATAGTTTCTCTGTCAGATTTATGGAGAATAGAGGAATTTATGACCAAACGAGAGATAGAGAACATTATGAAATGCAAAATGGATAATTTTGATTACATTAAATTGAAAAGTTTTTACACAAAGCCAATGCAACCAAGATTGGGGGGGAAGCAGAAAACTGGGAAAGAATTTTTACAACTAGTGTATCTGATAAGGCCTCATTTCCAAAATATATAGAGAACTGAGTCAAATGTACAAGAATACAAGTCATTCCCCAATTGATAAATAGTCAAAGGATATGAATAGGAAGTTTTAGAGAAAAAAATGGAAACTACCTATAATCATATGAAAAAATGCTCTAAATCACTATTGATTAGAGAGATGCAAATCAAAATAACTCTGAGGTACCACATCACACCTGTCAGATTGGCTAACATGACAAAAAAAGGAAATGATAATTGTTGAAGATGTGGGAAAGTTGGAATGCTAATTCATTGTTGATGGAGCAATGAGCTGATCCAACCATTCTGGAGAGCAATCTGGAACTATGCCCAAAGGACTCGGCAATACTGCTTCTAGGGCTGTATCTCAAAGAGATCATAAAAATGGGAAAAGGACCCACCTGTACAAAAATATTTATAGCAGCTCTTTTTGTGGTGACCAAGAACTGGAAATTGATGGGATGTCCATCAATCAGGGAATGACTGAACAAGTTGTGATATATGAATGTAATGAAATACTATTGTGCTATAAGAAATGATGAACAGGGGGACTTCAGAAAAACCTGGAAAGACTTATATGAACTGATGATGAGTGAAATGAACAGAACCAGGAGGACATTTTACACAGTAACATTGCACAGTGTGCAATGACTGATTTTTATAGCCCTTCTCAAAAATGCAAGTACCTAAAACAATTCCAAAGGAGTCATGATGTAAAATGCCATCCACCTCCAGAGAAAGAAGTCAGAGTCAGAATGCAGAGTGAAGCAGACTATTTTCTTTTTTGTTTTGTTTTCTTTCTCATGGTTTCTCCCATTCTTTATAATTCTTTTATGTAACATGACTAATGTAAAAAATGTGTTTAATAGGAACGTATGTGCAGAGTCCATATCAGATTGTGTGCCATCTTGGGGAAGGAGGGAAGAGAGAGGAGGAGAAAATTTAAAACTTAGGGAAGCGAATGTTGAAAACAAATTATTTAATTAATTAATTGGGAAAAAAAAAAAAGAAAGGAAAAGGTATTAAGTGACCTAAGTCACAGTACTCAAGATCTCATTTTAATATAGCCCATCTTCCAGTGTTCTGACCAATCAGAATGTATTGGCATTTCTTGGGAACAACTACTGTTTGAAGGACATATAACCCTGCAACCCCAAATTCCAAGTTGAGCCAGTTCTGTTCTGGCCCCCTTAGGAGGGCCCAGTTTTGGACTGAACTCCCATGCAATGCGTGTCAAACAAGCTTGAGAGAAATAAAAACATGAACCCCACCTAATCATTTGCTTCTTTCTTAAAGAAACTTCTGGTTTCAAGTTTGGGGGTTAACAATTAAAATTAGGATTTGACAAGACCTTGGGAGTTTTGCATTGTAACACAATACATGGTAATACAATGAAAACATCTTTGTTTTTAAGAGCTTTTAATAGCATGTTTTAAGTACTTTCCATTTCTTCTTCTTTTGGTGTTGCTTACCCTATTCCCCATTCATATTTTAAGCACCATGTCATTCTTAATGAATTATAAAGCAAACATCAATGGAAATAATTAACAATCACAAAATGAAACAATAACTTCATGAAATTTTTGCAGAGAAGTGATAGAGGCTCTTTCAAAACCAGGAATGCATTTCTTATGACTAAGCAAAAACAGTTTAATATCTCTAAGATTACATTGTTTTCATTTCATTCTTGAGAAGGGGAGTGTTATTGGCACAGTCACCCTGCCATTCTGTTTAATTTTAACCTCTAGAGAGAAAAAGGGTCTTTTAACTTAGGACCTGAAGATCCAAAGTTGATGTTTATCTGAAGTGTTGAAGGTGTGGGTAACCTGGTGAAGTCTTTTCTCAGCAAGCTCTCAGTCACTCTTTATGATGACCTAGTAGTGGAGATTATAGGAGTGGGAATGGAAGTCTTTAAAGAAAATCAAAACATACAACCGGAAGACAACAAAGTCAAAGCTCATATATCAAAAGCCTCCAAGAAAAGTATAAATTGTTCACAGATCATGGAAGAGCTCAAAAAGAATTTTGAAAATCAAGTAAGAGAAGTAGAGGAAAAATTGGGAAAAGAAATGAGAGTGATGCAAGAAAATAATGAAAAATGAGTCAACAGCTTGCTAAAGGTGACCCAAAAAAATACTGAAGAAAATATCACTTTAAAAAATAGACTAACCCAAATGGCAAAAGAGGCCCAGAAAGTCATTGAGGAGAAGAATGCCTGAAAAAGCAGAACTGGCCAAATGGAGAAGGAGGTTCAAAAACTCACTGAAGAAAATAATTCCTTCAAAATTAGAATGGAGCAGAGGGAAGCTAATGATTGCGTGAGAAATCAAGAAATTATAAAACAGAACCAAAAGAATGAAAAAATAGATGACAATGTGAAATATCTCATCAGAAAAACCACTGACTTGGAAAATAGATCCAGAAGAGATAATTTAAAAATTATTGGACTACCTGAAAGTCATGATAAATAAGAGTCTAGTCATCTTTCAAGAAACTATCAAGGAAAACTGCCCTGATATTCTAGAACCAGAGGGTAAAATAGAAATTGAAAGAATCCACCTATAACCTCTTGAAAGAGATTCTAAAAGGAAAACTCTTGGAAATATTATAGCCAAATTCCAGAGTTCTCAGGTCAAGGAGAAAATATTGCAAGGAACCAGAAAGAAACAATTTGAGTATGGTGGAAATACAATCAGGATAATACAAGATCTATTTATGAATTCCACTTTATAGCCAGATTCAGGAATAGTCAGGTGGGAAACATTCCTTTTCAAAAGAACACAATGGGGAAACTGAGCCAGGAGGATCCCATCCTAGGCTGAGACTAAGATTGTCCTCTCAGCTTTTCTAGAGGAAGACCTCTGCCTGTAACAGTCACATTCTCTCTGAGTAGCCTGTGGCATTTCTCTCAGATAGTGGATTATTGACTATTGATTATTAATAGATTTTTGTAATCCATCAGATAACTCAAAACATAGTTCATTATAGTCCCAAGAGCTTTTATGTCAAATGGCAAGTTTCACTAATCAAAAATTTTACCAGGACTTACATCTCCAATTTAAACTTGTCCTTGTGCAAAAGCTAATCACTAGAGATCATTTCTATATATTTGCAAATTCTCAACATGCCAAGTTTCTTGTTTGGTAACTCCATAACACAAACAAGCCCTTTGGAAACCTAGGGACGCTCTGAGAAGGGGCTGCCTTATCCACCCCATTTGTCCTTAGAGTTGCTATGGACTGTGCTTTTGACTAGCCCTAAGGACTGCTCTGAATGGGCAGAATCTTCTTTTCCATACAAAAACACACAGAGTGATCAATTACTAGCTTTAGCTTTTAGCATTAAGACATATCCAGCAAACTTAGAATTTTCTTTGTGTGTGTGTGTGTGTTTTTAATTTATTTAACTTTTAACATTCATTTTCACAAAATTTTGGGTTTCAAATTTTCTCCCCATTTGTCCCCTCCCCCCACCCCAAAACACCAAGCATTCTAATTGCCCCTATCACCAATCTGCCCTCTCTTCTATCATCCCTCCCTTCCCTTGTCCCCATCTTCTCTTTTGTCCTGTAGGCCAGATAACTTTCTATACACCTTTACCTGTATTTCTTATTTCCTAGTAGCAAGAACAGTACTTAACAGTTGTTCCTAACACTTTGAGTTCCAACTTCTCTTCATCCCTCCCTCCCCACCCATTCCCTTTGGGAAGGCAAGCAATTCAATATAGGCCATATCTGTGTAATTTTGCAAATGACTTCCCTAATAGTCATGTTGTGTAAGACTAACTATATTTCCCTCCATCCTATCCTGCCCCCCATTGCTTCTATTCTCTCTTTTGATCCTGTCCCTCCCCAAGAGTGTTGATTTCAGATTGCTCCCTCCTCCCATTGCCCTCCCTTCCATCATCCCCCCCCACCCTGCTTATCCCCTTCTCCCCCACTTTCCTGTATTGTGAGATAGGTTTTCATACCAAAATGAGTGTGCATTTTATTCCTTCCTTGAATCAAATGTGATGAGAGTAAACTTCATGTTTTTCTCTCACCTCCCCTCTTTTTCCCTCCACTAAAAAGTCTTTTGCTTGCCTCTTTTATGCGAGATAATTTGCCCCATTCCATTTCTCCCTTTCTCCTCCCAATATATTTCTCTCTCACCTCTTAATTTCATTTTTTAAAGATATGATCCCATCCTATTCCATTCACGCTGTGCTCTGTGTGTGTGTGTGTGTCTGTGTGTCTGTGTGTGTGTGTGTGTGTGTGTAATCCCACCAACTACCCAGATACTGAAAAAAGTTTCAAGAGTTACAAATATTGAATTTCCATGTAGGAATGGAAACGGTTCAAGTTTAGTAAAGTCCCTGATGACTTCTCTTTGCTGTTTACCTTTTCATGCTTCCCTTCATTCTTGTGTTTGAAAGTCAAATTTTCTTTTGAGCTCTGGTCTTTTCATCAAGAATGCTTGAAAGTCCTCTGTTTCATTGAAAGACCAATTTTTTCCCCCTTAAGTATTATACTCAGTTTTGCTGGGTAGGTGATTCTTGGTTTTAGTCCTAGTTCCTCTGACTTCTGGAATATCTTATTCCATGCCCTGCGATCCCTTAATGTAGAAGCTGCTAGATCTTGTGTTATCCTGATTGTATTTCCACAATACTTGAACTGTTTCTTTCTAGCTGCTTGCAATATTTTCTCCTTGATCTGGGAACTCTGGAATTTGGCCACAATGTTCCTAGGACTTTATCCTTTTGGATCTCTTTCAGGCAGTGATCAGTGGATTCCTTGAATACTTATTTTGCCCTCTGGTTCTAGAATATCAGGGCAGTTTTCCTTGATAATTTCATGAAAGATGATGTCTAAGCTCTTTTTTTGATCAAGGCTTTCAGGTGGTCCCATAATTTTTAAATTGTCTCTCCTGGATCTATTTTCCAGGTCAGTTGTTTTTCCAATGAGATATTTCATATGATCTTCCATATATTATTCTTTTGGTTTTGTTTTGTGATTTCTTGGTTTCTCATAAAGTCATTAGCCTCCATCTGTTCCATTCTAATTTTGAAAGAACCGTTTTCTTCAGTGAGCTTTTGCATCTCCTTTTCCATTTGGCTAATTCTGCTTTTGAAAGCATTCTTCTCCTCATTGGCTTTTTGAACCTCTTTTGCCAATTGAGTTAGCCTATTTCTCAAGGTGTTATTTTCTTCGGCATTTTTTTGGGTCTCCTTTAGCAAGGTGTTGACCTGCTTTTCATACTTTTCTTGCATCTCTCTCATTTCTCTTCCCAGTTTTTCCTCCGCCTCTCTAACTTGATTTTCAAAATCCTTTTTGAGCTCTTCCATGGCCTGAGCCCATGGAATATTTATTTTGGATGTGTGGGATACAGAAGCCTTGACTTCTGTGTGTTTCCCTGATTGTTCTTCCTCATCTGAAAGGAAGGGAGGAGATATCTGTTCACCAAGAAAGTCACCTTCTATGGTCTTATTTTTTTTCCCTTTTCTGGGCATTTTCCCAGCCAGTGACTTGACTTCTGAGTGTCCTCTCCACACCCACTATGCCTCCAGATCCGCCCAGCTAGTGCTTGGGTTCTGAGATTCAAATGCTGCTTCCCAGCCTCAGGGCTGCCATTCAGTGTGAGATTAAGTTCAGGTGCTTGGGTGGGGGCAGGGCCACCACACAGGGCTCAGTTCCCTCAGGGTGTTTATGTGGAGACCTTCAACCATGGATCTGAGCTCCTGCCTGCTTTGGGAACCCTTGTCTGCTGCTGCCTCTGCTGCTTCCTCTGCTGCTGCCTCCCAAGGGGGCTTGAGTTATGGGGATACCCTGCTCCCCTCTTGGCCAGCCAAAAAGACTCTCTCACTGACCTGTGGGTGGAGGGACCTGCGAGGCTGCTGGAGATTCTGTCCCTGAAGCCTGCTCGGATCTGTTCCTCTCAGTGCCACACGGCCAAGGCAAGTCTGTGGACCTTTTGCATGGGTTTTCCAGGTCTCTCTGGAACAGAAATCTCTTCCCCTCTGTTGTTCTGTGGCTTCTGCTGCTCCAGAATTTGTTGGGAGTTCTTCTTTACAGGTATTTTATGGGCTGTGGGTTTGGGGTTAGCATATGTATGTCTTTCTACTCCGCCATCTTGCCTCCTCCCCCTAAAATATTATTTAAAAAAAGAAGTAATATAGATCCGAAGAAGTCTAAGAGTTCTATCCCAAAGGAGAAAAAAGAACTCCACAACAATAGCACTTAGGTCTTCAGAGAAGAAAATGGCTTTGCCAAAAGGACTAAAAGATTATCTGGAAGAAATGAAGCAAAAGATGCAAAATGTGATTATAAATGAAATCAGAGCTATGAAAGAAAGAATAGAAAGAACCATGAGGATTTTATCAAAAAGTTGTAAACCTTATTCAAGAAATAGAAACTCTGAAAATTACAATGAACCAAACTTAAATTCATGACTCCATGAGACAAGAGGAAATGTTAGAAAATAATGAAAACATGTAGGGGAGAGGGTACAGAAGAAAATGTAAGATATCTACTTTCAAAGCAACTGACCTAGAAAATAGATCAAGGAGCAATAATTTAGGAGTCATCGCAGTACTAAAAAAATTACCTAAATAAATAAATAAAGCCTAAATGCCATATTTCAAGAAATCATAAATGAAAACTGCTCAGATCTATTAGAACTCAAAGACAAAGTGATGATAGAAGGTATTCACTCATTGTCTCCTGAAAGAAATCTCAAATAAAATGCCTTGAAATGTCATAACAAAAATGCAGAGCTTTCAGGTAAAAGAAAAAACTGTATTGCAAGCAGCCTGAGAAGAAAGAGTTGAAGTAACAACATACAATAGTCAGAATCACCCATGACTGAACAGGTACCACTATAAAGGAGAAAAGATTTTAGATTATGATATTCCAGAAGGCAAAAGATAAAGGCCTGCAACCAAGAATACCCTATCCTGCAAAACCATGTATAATCCTAGAGAGAGAAAGTGGATCTCTTTTGGAAAATTAAATTTTATTCATATGTTTTATTTTCATATCCCCTAAATTTTCCCCTGTATCCTTCTCCCTTTTCTCTTCCATTCCTAGAAAGCCATCCCATATAACCAATATTTTTTAAATAAATAAATAAAGGAAGAGAAAAAAAACCAAACTAATCAGTATACATCCTCCTCCTCCCATGTTTGCAGTGTTCCGTATCTATGGACCTCTTGTCTCTGCAAAGAGGTGGAGGGAGTCATCATTTTATCTTTTTTCTTTGTGTCCATATTTTGTAATTTGATCTTTGTAATTTTTCCAGCATTAATTTTCAATGGTTTTTTGGTTATTTTCAGACAATGCTCCTTTAATGGAATAGACGTCTTCAAGCATTCCTGATAGACCAAGACTAAGTAGATACTTTGAAATATAATCACAGGAGTCAAGAGAAACCTAGAAAGATAAATACATATGAGTTAATGGAATGGACATTAGGATGATAAAGTACTTAAATCAAAATGGATGCAGAAGATTCAAGTGCTGCTTTAAAGCCTTAATGTTTTCAAGGGTCATAAAGGGAGATAAATAAAACATATGGGTAGATCCCTTTTGTTTTAATGGATGTAAAGGAGAAAAGGGAGGGATCTTGAAACAAATAAGGGAGGAAAAGAGGAAGAAGGGATAGCATTTACTATTTCTCATATTTGAATGAGGAAAAAGAGTATGCAAATACAGAAAAAGGCTCACTCTTATCTTAAATGGAGAATTCAGTATATTCACATATAATAGCCCCTGGGGCTCACTCACTAAACATATCACTGTAGTGAATAAAAACCCAAGAGACAAGGTTTCCAGGTGTTATTAATCAATTTATTAATCAGGGTAGCTAATAATCAATAAATTGAAAGTCAGTGGTTTCTCTCAGTAACCAGATGCCAAAGGAGATTCAGTAACCAGTTACTAGATGCCAAGGGAAACTAAAATCAAGTGTGTACCTTTTGACATGAAATTCTCCTGTCAAGTGAAACTCAACCCTGATTGATTGGTGAATTTCTGCTTACACCATGGCTTGATCATAAGACTCAGCAGCCTCAAGCCATTTGAGTTGGAGAAACCATTTCCATCTGGACCTCACTGGCTAGTTTTCTCCTACATGAAGTGGATCCCCCTACCCTGGGTATAGGAGATCAAAGACTGGGAGAAAGGTCCCCAGAAAAAGATCTAGCTGAGGCTATTTGTTTACACAGTAAATAAAAACAAAAAGGGTCCCTGCCCTTACTTTTGTCAATAAGAGTTCCTACTCATGTAGATGCCTTGGAGTTTGGAAATTATCTTACTCAGTTACACCTTTCAGAAACTGAAGTTTTCAGGAGTGGGATCTTAAGAAAAATAGGAGGAAAAGGATGGATCACAAATTAATAATTGGTTATCAATATGATACTATAATATCACTTTCTCTCACTACTGGTCAGCTGGGTCCCCAGTGGGGTGTCTACTATTATTCCCAGGGTGCTAAGGGTAATTCTGTAGGCAGTTATCTTCCTATACACTAATTCATGAACCTCCATCAGTATGCTTCACCTTAACAACTATCCAGATGACTCAATTCTTCAGCAAAGACATTTACTAACAAAATCAAAGGTATTTAGCCATTAGTTCTTTTTATAAAGATATTTACTCACAAAGTCATAGGAAAAATAGTCATTGCAAATCATATTCCCTAATACTAACGCATACTTCTGTTGACATTTAGGGATGTTCACAGCACCAAAATACTGACATGCCAGATTCTGTCCAAATGAATTCGACTCAAGTCTTCTTTCAGCCAAAGAAAAACATAGTTTATTAAAGATTCGCCATATTGGGTAGACTCTTAAGGAGCCTAAGTATTTGTGACACTTGTATTGAGAAGCAGTCCAGATTGAATTTGAGCTAGATTGAATGTGAGTGCCTTCATGGAGGCAGATGTGTCTCATATACAGAAAGATTATGGAAGGGATGTAGGGGTGGTCTAATAGTCTTGGAGGAGGGGTCTAGGAAGGGTCTTGAGGAAGAGTCTAAGGAGGATCTTGATGAAACTGGGGAAGCTAGAGGTCAGAACCAAGACAGTGGGATTTTGATGGGATCAAAGGTGGAAAGCAGCTGGAGGCAATCCAGAGGTAACGGACAATGGAGGGCTAGGCTAGGTTAGGGGTAACAGATTTGGGCATAGATATTTTGATGGGATCAAGGGTGGGAAATAGCTGGGGACAATTGGACAAAGTAATAATGAAAGGCTTATGGCCTCAGGAAAACAACAAATCAAGTGGGAAGTTTCAAGAATTCATAGGGGTTCTCCGAGCCTATACCCCCATCACTTCCACATATATGCAGAATATGAAAAAAGGGGGAAGATTGATCACATACTTGTGAGAAGCAAGAAAGTTGTTTTCCACATTCCTAGGTGATAAGGGTTGTGATCTAGCATGGACAGGTTAGAGGTCAGAAACTAATGCACAGACCCAAGGAGCTGTATGAGGAAGGGTCTATCAGAGAGGAGAATATAGAGTCACATGGCCAGGGGACAGTCTTGCGGGAGATCCAAAGTTAGGAAAGCAGTATAAGAAGCCCCATCTTTCTGAACATGTTGTAGTGTCCTGTAACCTTCCTGGGGAGGCTATCCATCCATTCAGGGGAAATGGACGTAAAGATTAATAAAGGCTTTCCTGATTTCACAACAGGTATTGTTCTTTGTTTAAGGTGAGCATGTTTCTCACTGTTGGGGGCTTGTTAGACTCACTTCTAACAATTCTTGGGGGCTCATCTGGGATCTTTATCATCAGAGGTTAGAATAGAATCTTGGTTGTGGGGGATGAGGGCATGCCCATTGATTTTTCATGACTCAAAACACCCACAGGCATGTTTCCCTTCTTCTGACTGCTAACTTCTCCAGGACTGTTTGGAATTGTTGTGAACTTGAAGAGGTTGAAGGGTGATTGGGGACCCCCAAATACTGACAGTCCAGGTCGTGCTCGAATGAATTCAACTCAAGCTTTCTTAAAGCCAAAGAAAACAAAGTTTATTAAAGATTCACCAAATTGGGTTGCCTCCTAAGGAGCCTAAGCATTTGTAACGCTTGTATTCACAAGCAGGCCAGATAAAATCCCAGCTAGACAGAGTCTGAGCTGGATTGCATCTGAGCACCTGCATGGAGGCAAGATGGAACTTAAAAACAGAAAAGAGTATAGGAGGGATCTGGGGGGTGGTCTGGTAGTCCAGGGTGATGGGAGGAGGGGTTTAGGAAGGGTCTTGAGGAGAAGTCCAAGAAGGGAATGCAAGGAGGGTCAAAGGCTGGAAACAGCTGGAGGCTATCAGGAGATATCAGACAATGGAGGGTTTGGGTGGGAAGCAGGTGGGGCAATCCAGAGATCGTGATAGGGGCAGTATGGGAATGGATACAGATCTTGATGGGAGTGGTCAGCAGCCTGGGGAATGGGGTTTTGATGGGATCAAGGGTGGGGAGTGCAATAGAGACCTGAAATGATAATGAAAAGCCTGTGGGCTTTCTGAGACTGCTGGAACAAATGGGAAGATTAGATTTGAGTAAGAAAGGCCAGATTAAATGGGAAGATTCAAGGGGAGCTCAAGGAGGCTCCCAGAGTCTGAACCCCATCACTTCCATATCTAGCTTTCCCCCTTTTGAAGCATGGAGTTCACCTTGGCCAAAGTGTTCAATTCCTCTAAACTCTAATAAATTTTTTGATACTTTTCAGTGTCAAGGGTATTCTTAACACTTGGCTCTTCAGCTGGGCTGGCTGGCTTCAGTGTCTCAGCTGGATGGATTCATCTGTTGCCGAGCAGGGTCACTCAGTGACTATGCTGGCTCCTTACCAGGGTCCACAGCTGCTAGACTGGACTAGGCAAGGGTTGAGCAGATAGCTATGCCACTTGCTGATGGGTGCTGGATGGGAATGGGAATGGGAAGGCCGTTCTGTTACTGGGCAGGCTGCTCTGCCCTGGGAAGCTGCTGTGAGGCTGGGCAAGATGCTTAGCTGCTGGGATCTCCCTGGGGTGCAGCACCTCTGCATTGATCTCCTGGGCTTGCTCTCCACTGTGAGTCACTGGTTGGTTGTTTAGCTGGAGTGAGTGTTCTTTGTTTAGGAGTGGCAGACGAAGCCTCTTCCCTTTCATTCCTTGAGCTCTGAAGTTGTTTTGTCACTTCCAACTAGGAGATGAAAGCAGCCTTGCCTGTCCTGAAGACAAATTCTTCCTGGCTCAAATGTTAGTTCCCTCCCATCACTTAAAGTTGCCTTAGTGATTAGTTTCAGTTTAGTCATTTTTGCCTCCATCCTACCTCTGTGAATCTTATGTAGATGAGTGGCTAGGGACAAAGGTGTGAATTTAGTGTATTCCCCAAGGCAATTCATTGCTTGGCTGGCCTCTTCATATGCAATTAGGCATTCGAGCCTTCTCTATTTTGCATCTGAAAGCTTTTTCCTTTACCTTTCAATGTCTGTCTTTTTAGCCTCTAAAGACTTTCAACTTTGGCTAGAGTAATGGTATTCCACCCCCACCCCCAATTTACCACACTTAGAGAGTTGTGTTTACATTAAACTCAAACGAGAAACAGGATCTATGAGGGGTTAAGAGGGAGGGTAGCATAAGAGAATAGTCACAAGGAAAACAAAAAACTTCAAGGAGTGGAACATGAAGAAGGGAAGTTGGGTGGGGGGAACTACTAGGTTTATATCCTAAAGAGTTTTGAAAGAGGGAAAAGATTTGTATACACACACGCACAGCAGTAACAGCATTTTTTGTTGTAGCAAAGAACTGGAAACAACCTTTCAATTGGTAAATATCTGAACAAATTGTGGCATATACATGTAATGATATATTATTGCATTGTAAGAAATGATGAAACAGAAGGATTCATAGTGTTGACCTGAAAACTTTGTTAAGAAAAGGCAACAGGCTAAATGCATACATTTTATAATTTAATTAATTAATTAATCAATTCCCTATTAAAGACAACAGTAACATAATGCATTATGGAGCCAGAAATGTTCTGGCTACCCAGTGCAGAAATCTTCTGGCTTATATACATTTTGCTGTGAGAAAGAAACTCTCCTAATTAAGCAAATCATAAATTCAGTAAGACAGGACAATTAACAAAGCAATGTTAGTCAGGCCTTGAGATTCCAGGCTGGGTAAGCATATGTCTCGGTGATAAGAAAAGAAATCCTACCACTAGTAAGTGGGAGGCTTCCTGCCCTAAACAGATAACTGACATAGAAAAGGGTAAACAATGTTCAATAGAAATTATGACCTAAGATGTCTACATTTTCTTTACCATTAATATGCCATAACACAGTATGTGTCTATAGATAATAAGATACAAAGGAAAGTCCCATTATTCAAGATAGTGTCTTAGGTTAAAGGTCTCCTAAGGAATGTAGAGTCAGCCTTGGCTGACTTTTGCTGACATAGGAAGAGGCACCCTCTGAGTTTGCTTCAGAGAGAACAAAGAGATTATTCCAAAATTTTATATTAAACATTATCATTAGAAACCTGGGAAGATTTATGTGAACTAATGAAGAATGAAATGAGTAGAAACAGGAAGAAATTTATATGATAATAACACAATAAAGTCAAACAACTTTCAAAAATTTAAGAATTCTGTTCAACGCAAGGAAGAACCAAGATTCCAGAGAAGGTGGAAGACTCCAGGTGCAGAAACTTTTAGACGTGGTCCATATGTGGATTTATTTTGCTTGCCTATACTTATTTGTTACAAGGGTCATTTAGTTAATAGGAAGGGATTTGGGAGGGAGAAAGGAACAGTAATGATGAAAATAAAAAGGTTCACTTTGAAAGAGGTTCATTTGAAAAAAATGAACAGATTGATGTGGACACAAACAGTACCCTAAGGGTTAAAAATAATATTAAGGGTTGCTTTTCCAATACTTTGTGAAGCCTTCTAGCTTATTTTGTAATTTGAAGGCATCCTAAAATCCTTTCCCCTTATCTTGAACCTGTATCAAAAGAATTGCTTTTGTATCCCTTCTCCTGTGTTTCCTGTCCTTTCATCTTTAACCTGTGTCCCCCTGTGCTGTCCTTAAATCCTTTGGTCATAAAAAATTCTCTTTTGTCTCCCTCATCCTGTCCTGTCTTGAATATTTAACCTCCATAAAAACCTCTTTAAAAAAAAATCAACATTCTGAAAGCTCTATATAAGCCTAACTCTCCCAAATTTCAGGGTCTCACTTAGCTTTCTTGCCAAGGAGGCCCATGTTTGCTTACCTGATGAACAGTTACACAGGTCTAAGTGAATTCTTTCACACCTGAACCTCTCTCCCAACTCTAAATCTCAAAACAGATGAAGCTTCAGAAGAAGATGCAGACCAATAGGCCACCTTTAAAACTAACGTGTTGAATTTTTTCAAAAAGAAAATAAAGCTATATGTAATAAAGATATGGGGCTCCATATCTGATATTCTATTTCTCTGAAAGTTCCAAGGTCAAAAGCCATCACAGTCTTTTCCCAAGGTCTGTTGTTCCATACCCTACTGGAGTGTTATTCCCTCCACCTACCAGCAGGATATTCACCAGAGAATCTCAATGCAGTTTCCAACATCACTTAATATTGTTTCCAGGCTCTGGGTCCAAGACCAAACAGATTAAGCAAATAACCTGACAAGCTAGAACTGCAAACTCATGGTCCATATTGTACTTCTAGGGCATTTTTCTGTAAAGCAGGGAATTTTATTTTAAAACGTTCCAAATAAGACTCTAGGTGACTTCCTTTATAACAAAATGTCCCTACACTGTCCAATTTTGGGAGGGGGGCACCCTCAGGATTGGGCCAGCAGAACTAAAAGGAAAAATTTGGCCAAGCACACTGACATTTTTACCCACCTGTGTACATGATGTTTCTACAAGTAGAAAGTGAGCTCCCCGAGAACAAGAACTGCTTTCATTTAATCTTTGTATCCTCAGCACCAAGGAGTACAGAGTGCTTAGTAAAGGAAACAGAACTCAAAGGCTACCTTGGTACCCCTTTGTATTTTTTTGTTGTATAGATGTTTTTTGTCTTTACACCTGTCATTCCCAACAGGTTCCCTCCCCAGCAACAAAGAAAAACAAACAATAATATCTGATCTTATCTGACAATGCACATACAACACTCTTTAAGTTGTCCCTCACCACACTGTACATTTCATTATCTGTACTCCTGAACCTCCACTGGGTAGAGATTTAAGGTACCAGAAAAAGACCTTCAGTAAATTGGGTGGATTCTTTTGTGGAAGACTTATGAAGGTACACAGTCAAGAAACACACAAGACAAGTGCTTTTCTTGGCACCTCTGGAAAGAGCAACTATTCTGATAAGAGCCAAGAGCCAGGTATTTTTAAACTCTGATGGTATTCATTTTTATGAAATATATGTCTTTTGCGAATGATGCTAACACACTGCTTAGACAGTCCTGAGAGCTGGTATTGAGGAAGACAGCTACCACTTTTTTTGTTCTTTGCTCATGCCAATGCCTCCTGGCAAGTCCCACCTCTTCCCACTGCTCCAGGTGATTCTCCAGGAAGCTTTGCTGACCCACACCGACCCTAACCCAGTTCTGATTAGGAAGACCTGGAACTTCCCAGCATTATATTATAGCAGGGGACACAGAAGACAGATGCAATAAAATGTAAAGTAAACTTTATTATCCTTAAACCACAAAATAGATTTCTTTGGTTGTACAAATGTCACTAGTTACAGTCTTGATGCTAGCTTCCCTGGCGTGTGACACGCCCAGTACCAGGTTTTTTTTGGGGGGAAGAGAGGGGGGAATAAGGGAAGACACAAGTTAGTTACTGAAGCTGAGCCAAGGGGCTCCCAACAGTTTGAGTTAAAATGCTAAAACCAAGTTAGAAAAAGCTCCCAGGGATGAGGGAAATGGGGAGGGGGAGCAATGAACAATGATTTGTGATAAATGCCTGCCCCACCACCACCCCCAATCAAAGGGAAACCAAAATCCCATTAAAATGATCCAGTTTCGTGGGGATAGGTCACCATTGATTCAGTTCAAAGGAACAACCATAGCTGGGGGAGAAGGGAATTCAGAAAGGTCTGAGGCTGGGGGCTGAACCTGTTCATCGCTACCCCCGGGGGTCTAACATGGAGCCCAGACAAAGCAGAATCCACTGTGACCCTACCATTGGCTGGTTCCCTTACACACCAGATCAGATGCTGAGGAAGGGGCCAGCACAGTGTGGCTCTTGTCAGGGTACAGACTTTTGCTCTCATTCCCTAGACACATTTTACAAACTTCCCAACATCTATAAGTTCCTTCAGTGGGGATGGGGGAAGAAAGTGTGCCCTGGAAGTCTAGGAGAGCATGGGATCTAGACCTTCTCCTTCCCCCTACTCCAGCTGAGTTTTTGGGGCCAAGAGGTCACCGTCACTCCCCTCAAACCTCTTGGGGTTCTAGGAGGGCACGGGTTCAGGTTCCTCTCCCCTTCTGGAGGGCCTAAGAGGACACAGGGTCCAGGGCCCTCCCCTAATCCTTCTCCCCTTTAGGGGGCCTAGGAGGGCACAGGGTCCAGGCCACGCCGTTCATGCCGAAGTTTCCGACGGGTGCTGCAGAGAGTTACTTCCTCCAGGGCTGGAGGACTGGGTCCAGGAGGGCCCAGTAACACTTGCTCTACCTCTCCATCCTCTTCCTGGAGGCCTGAGAAGGAAGTGTGGGTCAAGGCAAGTCTGGGCAATCCCATAGTCTTTTGGGATTGAGGGTGGTGGCGGCAGGGAAAAGGATTCAATAGCATGAAGGAAAAGAGAATCAGTTTTCCCCTTTCCTTCTTACCCAACCCCCTCCCCACCCACCCTTCCCATTCCCCCATTCCAAGGCTCACCAGGACTGAGGCTGTCCTCCAGGTATTTCAGCTCCTCTGGCAAATCTGGAGACTGAAACAAACAGTGATAAGGCAAACTTGGAGGAGGAACTAATAAGGAATTACAACTGAACACTTCTATCTAGAAAAACTATTGTAGGTATGCCCTCTTCACCATCAATTCCAAACTAAGGTCTTTAGCTCAGGGCTCCAGGTAATTATTTTGATTTCCTAAATCCTCAAAATGTCCCACCTGTACTGGTCCGGTTCTATATCCTAGTCCCTAAAAGAGGGTGAGGATAGAAAAAAGAAAGGACATGCTAGCTACCATTAGAACCTGTGTTCATTTTTGTCAGATCCCTGTGTAAAAAAAAGGAGAAAGGTGAGAATCAGGAGGACAGAATGAAGTGAGAATCGGCTTGCCTTCTGGGAGCGGGCTCTGAACCCTAGTCTCAAGAATGAGACTTTGAGGGTATAGCAAAGACCCCGGGGAAGGGTTCACATGAACCAATAAACCAAAAAAAGTGGTGGTCAAGAGTATCCAATGAATATCAGTCTTCGAGAAAAGGAAAAGATGAAAAAGCTAGAGGAATAACCACGAGGCTGTTCAAAAATTGAATGGGCTATTTAGAGAGGTGATGGGTTTCTCCTTGGAGATCTTTAAGCAGATGTTGTTGACTGACCACTTCTAGCATGTGGGTTTGGATTAGTTGGCAGCTATGGATGGGCCCTGCTAACTCAAATCCTGTGACTCTGGGACCTTTGAAGAGATATAATAGGTTCCTTCCATAGAATGGGCTGGACTTTTTGCAGAGTACATTTATAACTTCGCAGAAGCTTAAGAGGGATTCACAGATGACACCAAGATCAAAACCATCTACTACTGGACTCAGGAAGAAGCATCATGGTGGTAGATGAGTGTCTGCTGAGAGGTACAGAGGCAGCATGTGAAAGTATGCGTAGATTATTACTGATGTCTTAAAAAAAAAAAAGGCCTGATCTTTTCATTTCTTTTCCAATATTCCTTTCTTTAACACTGTTGAACATTAGTCTCTTAATGTCTTTTTTTTTTTTCAGGTTCAAATTCTCTCCCCTGGACCCTGCCCTTCCTCAGTCCCTGCACTAAAAAAGCAAGAAAATAAATCCCACTGGCTAGGTTAAAAAACCAAAAGCTTCAATCCCCACTGAGTCCATCATCTCTAGATCTGGAGGTGCACTGTTCTCTTGTAATCATGGTTACTCATCATGTGGAGGAGAGATCCTAAGTCTTTTGAAGTTCTCTGTTTTTACAGTATCATTATTGTTGCATAAATTGTTCTGCTGCTTCTATTCACTTTATTTTGCATTAGTTTGTATGAGTCTTCCTAGGTTTCTCTGAAGTCATCCCCTTCATCATTTCTTACAGCACAATATCATGTCATTAGCGTGAATGCTTTTAAAATTGTATCACTTCCAGCACAATTGTTTTCTGTTTTACGTAGTATGCAGTCAGGTCCACTGTATGTATGAAGTTAGGTTCTCTCTTCTCAACTTCCTCTTCTATCACTGCTACTTCCTCACAAACTAGGAGGCAGTGTAGTAGAAAGAACTGGACCTCCTGGATCTGGAGTCAGAAAAACCTGAGTTCAAATCCCTTCTTAAACACTTACTAGCTTTGTGACTCAGGCAAGTCACTTAAACTCTCTGCCTCAGTTATCTGTATATTGAGATATATATATATAATCTACATTGCAGAGTTTTTGTGAAGATAAAAATGAGTCAATACTTAGAAACCACTTTGCAAACCTTATATGCTAGGTATTATTGTTGTTACAGTACATCAAGCACTATAATAAAACAAAAATGTGGTTCCATGGTCACCGTTGTTAAGAACAGATTATAATTAAAATGGGAATATACGTACTCCTTTCCTAATCTGTTGTCCTTCTCCTAGTTTCATCTAAAATGCTTAGGAGAACCAAACTTAACTGGGTCTCACTCTGACCCCTTTGAAAGCTTGTTTTCCCCTCAGGTTCTTTGTTCTGTCTTGTCAAGTAATATTACTTATCATTTTCTGTTCTCTGCCATAATGTTTTGCAAATGAGCTGTCATCTACACCAGTGGTGCTTAGGGCTGCCATGTCTTTCATCTTGGTGTTTGCTGAAATGTTTTATTTTCAGTCTCCTTGTTTCTGCCTTACTAATAAACTGGCATTCAGAGTTCAAGTTTACTTTTGTCACTTGTGCAGTTTTTGGAGTTGACACTTGTTCAAATGGAGGCTGGAGCAATAGTGACCTGAAGACACACAAACAGCTGATTCTGAAATGACTTCCATGTGGTTAATGTTATTTCCTGTCCTTTCAGGGGTGTGTGTGTGTGTGTGTGTGTGTGTGTGTGTGTGTGTGTGTGTGTGTGTGTGTGTGTGTGTGTGTGTGTGTGTGCGTGCGTGCATGCGTGTGTGCATGCGTGCGTGTGTGTGTGTAAAAGAGAGAGATGCTTTTTGCTGCGTTTCCTCCAGTAACTTTTAACTTTTCTTAAAGAAAACATTCATGATGTACAAGTGAAAACCTTCTGATTAGTTGATCTGGATCACTTTTATTTCTTGATCTCGAATGGTGTTTTCCAGCATTTTTTGCCATCCTCCCTGTCTATCATTTTTCTAAATACACCACATTATCAATGTACTGACTGTACTATTAAATGTACTGACTAGTTTGAAGACTTATCAAGCTCTTCAGAGAACTTCTCTCTACTTCACCACCTAAAACAGCTGTCACAAGCTCGTAACTTGGCTCATCATGCTCGTTGTGAACAAGCTGGATGAACAAGCGTTCCATGATGTTTATTGTTGCTCTGCCAATTCACAGAAAAATCACGTATTTGTGAAAAAAGAACTGAATTTAGAGTTAGAGGAGCTAAGTTCAAACCCTGACTGTTACTTTTTGAGTGACCTTGGGCAAGTTAATTTCCTTGGGAAGTTCCTTATAAGAGGCTTATATCTGATGGATATTAAGGCCCCTTCTAGCTCTAAATCTATGATCCCATGAATTCTTTTATTTCCCTTTCCAAGGAGAACTTCTGAGCCTTCTGATTTTAGTTACGGCAAGAATCTGGATATGGGTGCAGTTTAGTTCCTTCAGTAATGTAATCTAAACATCTCACACAGAGTCCCAAAGTATATGTCCTGAGAACTCTGATTCTCGCCAACTTCCTTCTCTTTTGCACCACCCTACCGCTGGCACATGGCATGAGCAGGGAATGAGCAGGACTCAGGTCTTCTCTGTATTTATCCGTTTCCGTGGTCACCAAATAGCCACCCTACTGCTACTGAGCAGCTCCATACTCAGCTAGACTGGATCATAGACAACAAACTTAGTCTGTCACCAGAACTATTTTCAGTGTCCTCTGGCTCCTCAGAGAAGCCCATGAGAATTTGTATTTTGACTGGCAGAGTCTTTGAGAACCCAAAGTAGCCTCCATACTGTGAGGCACTAGAACTTCTGTGAAGGCACCAACCAATACAGCAAATAAAACTGAGCATGAAAACATGCAGTTAGGTGGCACAGTGGATGGAGCGCCAGGCTTAGAGTCAGGAAGACTCATCTTCTTGAGTTTGAATCTGGCCTCAGACACTTCCTATCTGTGTGACCCTGGGCAAGTCACTTAACTCTGCCTCAGTTTCCTCATGAGTTAAAATGAGTTGGAGAAGGAAATGGCAAACCACTCCAGTATCTCTGAATATAACACAGACCAGAGGAAAGGCAGGTGGCCAAATTCTTACTTCTGCTTCTCCTTCTTTACCAGGAAAAGAAAATAATTAGTTTCAAGGTAAGTGAGGAGACAAGAAAAGCTCACCTAGGCACCTCAAATTCAAGCCACTAGGTCTTAGTGAATAACTATACCCATGGGTAATGAAAGAACTTACAGGCAAAACTATTGAGCTGCTTTTAAATAATTGTTGAGAACATTGCAAAGAAGAGAGATAAATAGCTATTAACTAGATATTCAAAAAAGGGAAAGCAGATTGATTCTTCAAACTATAAACAGATGAAACTGACTTCAATTCCTGTCCCACAAAGAGAATGCCTTAAGAGAAATGGTATATCCAGAATGAGGCAGGTGGTAATTGCCTATGCCCTAGTCAAATCACATCTGGAGCTATAGGAGCCACACCTTAGGAAGGATACTGAACAAGCTGAAACATGGCCAATGGATAACCATGGTGGAAAAGGAACTCAAAATTATATCATATGATGTTGAAGAAACTGAATACATCTTATCGTGAGAAACTTGATGGGGTGGGGAAAGGAAGGAGAAAAGGGAGAGATAACAGCTGTTTGGGGGGGGGGATTTGTAGAGCTTTTATGTATCACAGAGATTAGATTTATGGGGAAAACCAACATTATTAGGTGAAAATTACAGGAAGGCAGATATTAGATCAATACAAGGAAGTAATCCCCCCTAACAACTACTCTGATACCAAAGTGAAACTTGCCACTCAGTTGAGATACTCAAACAAAACCTGGATGCCCACTTGGCTGGAGTATTACAGAGAAGACTCTTGCTCAAGTAAAGGTTGGACCTAGAAAAGGTAATTGTGCTAGACAGTGGGGATACAAATACAACAAACTGAAACAATGCCACAAAGGGTTTGTGATAGTTAAGAGTGCCTTGGACAGACAGTGAGAGGACAGATAGGGCCTGAGCCTGCCTTTCTTCTAGGAAGTGTTCCCTGAATTCCAGGCTCCAACAGGACCATAGTGGGCTTAGAGCACAAAAGTCAAGGCATAGGATGTCGTTATTAAAGAACAAGAGGTCTAGAAATCACACTCAGATCCTGACATTTATTCCAGCAAGCAGTTTTTCTATGAAAATTTGTGTACCTTTCTTACATGTGTTGCCTACTCCCAACCTTGGTGGGGAGAGTGGGGAAGCAGGGGAAGGATTTGTTTCCTGATGTTTAAAAACAGTAACCCCTCTCAGTCCTCCCCTTCCCTACCAAGGCTGTGTGCTGCCTCAGGGACAGGAGGGAAAGAGACACATAGATTATATTCAGTTCTGTAGGGGCCTGGAAGGAAGCCTGGGGTGGTAGACTGGGTAGTGGAAGCTGGGATGGGACAGGTAGGGTAGCCTAGGGCCTACATGTTTCTCTGATAGTTAATGTGGCAGCATTCCTGTGCTTGAGTTCTGGGGAGCAGGGACAGAGACACTAGGGGAGAGCAAAGGGATAGGATGACTAAGAGTATCCTTGGGGAGGAATGGGTGGGAACAGGAGGGACAGACAAAAGCACAGTCAGAGAAGGGATGACAGACAACTCTGCCGGTACCTGGATGTCATACACAGGCCTGGAAGAAGGAAGAGCAGCAAATTCCCGGTAGTCAAACTTCTTTTCAGATAAGGACTTGAAGGGACAGCGACAGCGTGAAAAGGAGTGGGGGGAGGGAGTTTGGAGGGGGACGGGGAGAGGAAAGAGAGACAGGTGTGAGAAAAAGGCTGCTCAAGGCTCAAATAGGGCTGGGAACATCACTGCTGTTACTACTGAAAGAACTCAGAGAGACAGAGTGGGTGGGTGTGGAAGGGGAGAAGGGTGGATGAAGCTAAGGTTTTGGTCCCATTGGGAGCTTTTCCTTGGATACTGCCATCCCTCTAGACCACCTCCCTCCAGCCCTGCACTCCAATACAGATTATGTTTCCAGACTAGGGCTTCTGGGGGTGATGTCATGACTTTGGAAACATGAACCTGTACAGAGACACAGAAAAAGTCTTGAGAAAGAACTGGGTGGGTGGAGGGGGGGAAACGGTAGATATAGAAATAATAAACATAAGAATGAAAAATATATGAGGCAACAATAAAAAGGCAAAAGATAAGGGGAGTGAGGAAGACAGAAAATGATATAAAGGAGGAGGAGAATGTGGAGATGTAAGACTCATCCCTACCAGTCTTCCAGGTGAGGTGACGATTCTGGGGCTAAGATCTGGGGGAAGAGAAAGAAGAGATTGGTTAGTTCCCCTCCAATGTCTCTCTATTCTCCAGGGGACAGTGATTCATTCTCTTCCTCCCTTCCTCTCTCTGGGATGCCTCCCTCTACACCCAGAAAGATTTGTATTGGACTCCTTACTTGAATTGCCAGGCAGTCCTAATTTTTAATATTACTGTCCATTCTCTGGTCATTCCCAACCCCCAGCCCCAGACAATCCAAACCGACCACTTTCCCCACCCCTTCCACCTTCAAGTGGTGTCGGTGAGGGAGTGGGTGCAGGTGAAGGGGCTTCTGTCAGCTGGCCAAGGGGGCTTCGTTTTCCCCTTCCTTCTTGAGATTTGGCGATGACCATCTGGGCTCGTAGGGCATCCTGTTCCAGGGACTTCATCCTGGAAAGAAAGAGTAAGGGTGGACAGGGGAGACAAGAGTTAGGACTAGGCTTTTCCTTAACTCCAGCCCACTCAGGAACATGGACAAGAAAAGATCCAGAGGTGCTAGGGAGCCATGGCTTCTCCCCTGTCCCATAGCCCCCATGGAGTACCCAAAACCCTGGCCCAGAACCTAAGGCATGCAGCTGGGAGGCAGGGCCATGCACACCTTGGGGCAGGACTTCCTGGCCCAGCTCGGGGGGTAGGTCTGAGCGCAAGCCCCTGCTGGCGGGCCCGGTAGAGTCTACGGGCCAGGTCCTGCTCGTAGTCCCTAAGGCTGTCGTCCAAAGTTGAGGGTCTGGGGGTCACAGGGATAGAGGGACAGAGACAGAGACAGAAAGCAAGTGAGAGACAGAGAATAGAAAACAATGCAACCAGGCCAGATCCCTTTGGATCAGTTAAGGGCACAGTAAGACCAGAGAGCTGGAAGGAAGATTAAAATAAAGCAAGGAGAAAATAGAACAAGGAGCAGAGGAACCAAATTTCCACGCCCTGCTAACAGTCACAGTCAATCAGTCACATAACACATGTGTCTTATACCAGCTTTGACTCTAGCATCTAGCCCCACATTGAGGAGTCAAAGAAGGTTTCAGCTTTAATAAAATAAATTTAAAAGGCAGTATGTGACCAAGGACAGGTTCTTCAACTAGCAACCAAACAGGGTCACAAAATTCTGGAAAGATTTCATGAAATATGGGCATCTGGGCATAGTACTTTTTGAGGCACACAGAGTATCTTTTGTTCCAGTAACAGCTCAGAGAGAAGCTACAGTTATATTTTCCACAAGGGGCACATTGGGATAATGCAAATATTCAGAATTATTAATGATGCTATTAACATACGGAAGCCCACAGTGTCCACATGTGAACAGTGAGCCTCAGATCAGGGAGGGAAGAAATAAGAGGTAGTGAAAGGGCACTATGAGTCTCAGAAATGAGAGAGGAAACAGAATTAAACCAAGTTCTTAAACCAAGAGGAATAACCAAGGATAGAACAATCCTTGGACCCAAAATATTGTGGATTTAGAGAATAGGAGATGAGACTGGATTGGCCTTGAATAGCTCAGACCCAAGGAGAAACAGAATTGCCATGATACATTAAGTGAGAGTTTACACAGAGACTGGGAGAGAAGAGAGAGCAAGGGGACAAGAGTTCTTTGGGCCAGAGGTGAAATGAACCAGCAAGAAGGGGATGCATATCAGGGCAATCTGGTCCTGAAGCTGGGGAGACTGGGAACTGGGACCCAACAAAGACAGTAAGAAACACTTCTGAGAGCAATGAGGAAAGAAGGTGACCAAGAACGTCTGGGTAATTCTGCTTTATAACTGTAATGAGCTATCCTGTCAACATTCTGTGCCCTGAAATGCCTCAACCACTGGCACAACTATGGGTGCCCTGGAAACATTGGGCCAGAGGGCACAAGGCTAGAGCTCCAGTCTTATCCTGAGAGGGGGTCAGAAGCTACATTTCTGAGGTCTGACCCTTAGGGCAGAGGCAGAGAACCCAGAGCCCCCAAACCCAAATAGTGTACTAGGCACCCTAAAATAATCTCAGTCAATCTCATCCTCCAATCCAAGGCAAATTCCCACAATTACACACCATAGACAATTATCTCCAGGCCTCAGTATACTCTTCTAACAGCCATATTCTTGGAGAGTCATACACATCTCAATTAACCCCCAACTCAAATACTTCTGATAATCATCACTCACATCACATCAACCACATCCTTCTGAGCTCGTTTTCTCTGCTACATGCACAAATTCCAGACCTCACACTTGAGTCACAGACATATAACAAGGAATGCCCCCATTGTTCATTCAGGCATTAAGTGTGCTCACAAGCTTATGCCATAGACATCATACCTCTCCTACAGCTATACACCCAGTAATATTCCCCTGGATTCACTTCTTTACATTTTTGGGGGGGTCCATACTTGTGACTACATTGATAGAGGAAAATCCTGAGGAAGAAACTAACAAAACAGAATGACAACTATTCTATAACAGTCATAGGTAATTGCAGTGACTTGCCCAGGGACACAGAGCCTGTCAGTAGGACTGGAACCCAGGTCTTCCTTATTCCAAAGCCATCTTCACCAAAAGCACATTACCATGCGCTCAGCTCAAATTTTATATGCCCTGAAACACTTATCTAAGTAGTGAGTGCTTCAAAGCACCTGTCATCCCTCCTAGTCCTACACTAATGTGGTGCTAATCAAAGGAATCCCTTCTGGCCTGCTGGCATCCTAACCAGCAAAATAAAGCTAACTGTAGCAAGTCCAGCAGAGACCAGCTTTCTTTTCCCCCTCAGGGTCAAGCTCCCTTGAGGTACCATGGGGGAGGTGTGGGACTATACAGTAATCCAGAAGGGGGTCAGGCACCTGGCTGCCCGCCAGAGTGCCCTCTTCTCTGCCTCCAGAGCTCGTCGTTCAGCAGGGGATAGCTCCCGTTCAGGCCCACTCAGGAGTTCTGGACTCTGCATGCGCAACCGTTCCTGCTGCCGTCGCTCAGCCTTAGCTGTCCGGACTGGGGCTCCCAATTCCCCGCCCACCAATGACATGGGGCTCAGCCTGTAGGTGACACAAGGATCTACCTGAAGAACACTCAGTGCCAAAAAGGCAGCACGAAAGTTGAAAGCATCCCCCAACCTCTGGGCTCTTAAGATGTAATAGATGCCCCAACCCTGGGCACCAGACCCTTCCTGAGTCCATCCCCTAACTTTGTTCCCCACTCTGGAACCTTCTGTAGCCCTGCTTACCTTGCTGGGCAGTTGGGCCGTGGCTCTTGTTGAGATCCTTCTTCCAGTGAGTTCCTCTGGGAATCGGGGGGCTCAGTTTGAGGATGGCTGGAAGGGCAAAGGAGAAAAATCAGTTACCACAGCTCAAGTTGTCTCTAAGTTCTTTTCTTGTTGCTTATGGATAATGGTGAAGTTTGAAAACATTAAGCCTCTAGTAGAAGTCGATGAGCCAGCTCTCACCCTGGGTTGATCTGCCAGTGGTTGTGATAATCTACAAAGAGTTTCTCAATTCCCAAAGGTATTATTACCCCCCAGACCACAAAAGATAATTAGTCCAACCTGACTGAAGCCCCTTGTCTTGAACAAGGCATAAATAAATTCTCTCACCCAAGGAACAGAAAATACAGGTCCCTCACCACACTTTCCTTCCAGCCACAAGAACAGGGATTTCAGAGGTAAAAGCCCAAGCTCTCACCAGCTCTTTTGTTCTCCCAGGGACTCTGGAGCCTCCACTGGGGCAGGGGCAGTTGGTACAATTTCTTCTGCTTCTTCTTCTTCCTCTTCCTGAAGAAGTAGGGCCCGTTTCTGCTGGAGCTTCCGTGCTAGGGTAGAGGGAAGGAAGAGAATGATAAAAAGCTTCAGTGGAGGCTTCTAGACTACCTCCTCCCCACCAATCCCCCAAATTAGAATTGATCCCAACTCAGTTCCCCTCAATTCCTTCTCCTACCTTCTTCTTCCTTCATCTTCTTCAGGTCATCCTCACCAACCAGGGATACCCTTTTTGGTGGACCATCAGCCTGGGGAGGCCTCACCTCCAGCTCAAAGTATTTCTGTCTCTCACGGAAAGACAACTGTTCGGGGCTGGCAGAACTACTAGGAGGCACCACCTGGGGAGAGAGGAAGAAGACATCTGACTCCAGCCACTTACATGCTCATCTCTCATCCATAGCTTACACGCTCACCACCTCTCCATCTGCCCCCTCACCTCTGGGGAAACTTGTAGCCACTCTGGGCCTGGCCGCTTGTGCAGCTCCTATTGGGAAAACCAGGTGGAGGGGAGGTGGGGAGTCAGTGGGAGGGGGTGCCCAATGAAAACTGGAAATAATTGGCTACTTAGGTGGGAGTGGGAAGCCTTAAAGAGAGGGCAGAGGTGAAATTAGACTTAGTTCTGGAAGTTCCCCAAGGGTCAGGCCATACCTGAGCCTCTGTCAGAGGGTGAGGGGGGGGCACAGCTGCAAAAGTCCTGTAGGCCTGCTTAACATTGACAGGAAATTCACTGGGGGAGGGTGGGGATGGAGGACAGGTACGAGGCTGTGGAGGACAGGAGGACAGAAGGAGAAAAAATAGGTAGAGTTGGATAGGGGTGGGGAAAAAGAAGAAAAGAGGGAGAAAGAGTAAAAAGGAATGCAGGAATGGGAGGGGAAGGAGAAGGCAGAGGAAGGAGACAGGATGAATAACAGGGCCATGAAAAATTGTTTACTGAGCCTAAATTCACAGCCTGATCGAAGATGTCTAAAATGCCTTTCTCCATGGCCCCTTTAAGTCCTCCCCAATGAATCTCACCCTCCCCAAAGAAGCTTTGTCCTCAGAAAATGACTCCTCTGATCAGGCCCTGTCTCTACCCCTGGTTTCCTCCATTTTCCAAACATTCCTAGTTAAAGGCTCTCCTCCTCTCTCTCCCCACCAACTCCCAACCCAGACCTAAATTCCCAAGGCAGATGTCTAGTTCTTCATGCATCTGGGCTAAATGGGGTAAGGTAACAAAGAGGAGAACCTTCCTCCCTCGGTATGATGTCCCCCTTCCCCAACCAGTAGAGTGAGCTGGATGGGAAACTTACAGAGCTGGGGCTGTAGGCCCGGGGCAGGGGTGAAGACTGGAAGGGGTTGGGGCTGTCTCTACCGCCAGATGCGGTGGTTCCCGCTGGCCATGGCCGAGGCTGGATTACCCCAGGTTTAGTCTGTATGGGTGGCAGTAAGGAAGAAAAGACACAGGGAAGGAGAAAAGAAAGGAGGGAGAAAGAGAAGTTGGAGTAAAAAGGAAAAGTTGGAAAGAGCAGGAGAGTAAATGGTGGTGGGACACAGTTTGAGAGATAGGAAGAAAGTAAGGAGAAAGAACAGGAGAAGTAGGAGTAACAGTGAGGAGCTATGGAAAGGCATCCTCAAAGCCTAGGGGCAGGACAAAGGAAGGAAAGGACACTCACAGATTTGTGCTCCTCCTGGGAGGGCAGGAAGCTGATGGAGGCCTGAAACAAAGAAAGAATTGGTAGGCTTCTCCTCCTTCAATGCGCCCCCCCCCAACAAGCTAGCAGCCAACAGTGCAGCCAGCCTGCCACCCCTCCAGCTGTACCCTGTGCCCACTGGGCAAAGCTGGGGTGGGGGAATCTCAAGTCATCTCTTCTTTGCCCTCCCCAAAGCTCCACTAATAAAAGGGCTGGAAAGGGACCATATTAGGCTCAGAAGGAAGGCCCTGGCCTACCCCAAGACCTCAGGGGCCAAGCCCCAAAGCACATGCCTTGCTAGTAGCTCCTCCCAATCAAGAGCCAGAGGGAGAGGGAGAAACACACACACACAGACAGAGGTAGGGACAGGGAGGCACTGGAGACCATCTGGCAGAGGGAAGGCCAAGCAGAAGGAGCTGCAGCACATAAGACACTTACAAAGCGGGTCTCCCTGCCCACCAGGTGGAAGGGTCGGGGGGAGGCAGGTGGCTGAGGGCACCAGAAACAGGTACAGAGGGATCCATGGGAAAGAGAGGAAGAGATCAGAGGGGCCCTTCCCTATGAACCACAGGGTCCTAACTAAGAGAATCCAGAAGATAAAGAGCTATCTAGGAATTGCTTCTGATCCCTACTACTACATGTTCAAGCTAGATCTTCAAGACTAGCCTAAACTCAGACTTTATTAGGCTCTGTCTCTCAAGGGCTCAGCTTCACTCCCACCCTCCAGACCATCAGAATAACCCTCAAGTCAAGCTCACTAGTCTATCTCTCTTAGGAGCCTGGGGACTGCTAGGAGACAACGCAACTGGCTTCCCTGTTACTTTAGATCAGGGGCACTCCCAAACATCCTTACTTCGTTTCAGAACCTGCTAGGGAGCTATGAAAATTATGTTGCCCTCTCAAGAGAGCAGCTTGACTAGAGTCATCAAGGACTCATTCTGAGGAAGATGGGAAATATAAGAAGGGTTAGGAGGAAAAGGCTCAAAGGGCTCAGGAGGGCAGAGGCAAATGCTTAGGGTCTGGGTGAACTGCCAATAGGGACCTTGGGTCTGGTAACAAGTATATCTTTCCCCTAGAACTACAGACTCTCTAAAGAGAGTGGAGGTTACTTAATTCAACCTCCTGTCCACAGTAGGATACATTCCTGGCAGGTGGCCATCCAGTCTTCACTTGAAAAACTCCAGTGACAGGGAGTTCATGACCCTATAAGGTAGTCCATTCTATTTTCGCTCTAAATGTAAGAAGCTGCTCCTTACATCAAACCAAACTCTCTTCCTCTGGGTACCTTCCTTCCCTGTTCTTAGCTCTCCAGGCAATAGCCTCTTTATAGTTTTATCACGGTTAATTACATTCCTTCCTCTCAGTTTGGATCCTCCCCCCCGAAGGAGGAAGCCTAATCTTTTTGGTTCATCTTCATATGACATAACCCCCAACACAAAACCAATTCGACCAAGAAGACTCATGCTTTGGATAAGGTTTGGACTACAGAACATCTGAGTTCTCTGACTTTATCACTGCGGTCATGTTAGCTGCCCTTTCCTGTTGTTCTGTCTCTAGTTAGGTGTAGTAGCTAAGCCTGCAACCCACACCCCAAGCTGTATAAGAGAAGAAAGTTGTAGTTCTGGTTGCAATCCCTTCCTGAGAAGGCCTAGCTCTTTGCTGGCCATTTGAACCCATAAGCACATGTCAATGTCTCCAATGATTCTCAGGTTCCTACAAAACTAAGGTTTAATAACTCATTCCCCAATGTATCACTTTTACTTCTGACTCCCTTGTGATAGTTCTCACTGCCATCTGTCCCACTATCCCTCTGTATCCATGGAGGCCTACTCCCAAATCATTTATAAAAATGTTAAGAGACCAATCCTCACAGTAATCTTGAGGGACCCATACTACTACTCACAACTATCCATCCAAAGATGTGCCCATTCTCCCCTAGACTTTGCTTCTTTGGGGAAGCTTCTATGACAGGTAGTAACATTCCCCTACCCTAGTGCCATGGTGTTCACTTTTGGTGTAGAACCACATCAAAGGCTTTTGGAAAGTCTACATGGATCATAGCCACTGGTTCCTGTCTTGTTCACATAACCGTTTAGCCTCCAGAGAGTGCTAAGAGATCAGTCATTGAAAGACATCTGTGCGCCTTTGGCAAGATCATCTGAAAAGACGAGTTCCACATTTTGGTTGATGGTTCCACAGTTTCTTCCCTGAGTTTTTTTTTTTTCCTCAAAGTTCTGACACTGATATCACACAGTTGAGGAGATTTATTTAAGTTATATAGCTAAATTAAATCTAGAATGAACCACACCCTTAGAACTGGTTGACATGAAACATGACCTAGCTGTTCACAAGTCATGTGGGGTGCAGGAAACTTACTGACACCATCTTCACTAAAGTCAAAGACAAAAATTTCAATCATGCCATTCCTTTCTAATTCATAAGTCTATCTTGGGCAAAGGGTCAATACTAAGGGATCTGTGCCACAGATTCTCTAATTGGCTTCCTCCTTTTTCCAGCTAATGCTATATAAAGTCTCCTTTCACTGGCTTTGGAGCTGTTTATAAGGGCCTCCTCACACTTTCTGGCTTGATTTGTCCTGTCCTACTTAATTTAAGTTATCCTTTCCTAATCCATCCTCTGAAAGACTCCTTCTCAACTTACCCTCTTGTCATGGATAATACTGACATTCTGTAAAGTGAACTTTTCTTCCTCAGGTGGCCTCTGACTTTGTCAATAGGTGTGCTCTTCTCCTGCCTAGTCTCTACACAGATCTCTGTCCTTAAACTACAAGAGCAAGGTCTCCTCCCATCTACCCAGGGTCATAGCCTCATGGGCCCTTATTTATATACTTTGCTCTGCCCCTTGGTATCCCCCAAGGCTGCTATTGGTCTGGCCACAAGTGTGGCAGAATGTTAGTTGCTTCACCCAAGGCAGTGTCAGTGAATGGATTTCTTTTAGCCTGAGGCTTGACCTCAAAAACCACTTTGGCTTCTGACATTCCTCTCTACAGACAAGGTCACAGTATATCCCACCTACATACAGCCAGTCATCTTTAAGGACAAAAAGCCTTTATTGAACACTTGGTCCTTGTGCCTTTCCTGAATTATCCTCCCCATTCTCTTTTACAGAGTCAAAAACTCTTAGTTTCTGATCCATAATTGGCCGTACAAAGATTATTTGATGACAATTATGATAATTATTAAAGGCACAACTCAAGATATGCTTCTTTATTAAGCCTTGCCTGATTAATCCCCAAGTAGATTCCCCACTTACACTGAATAGTTCACTGTGGTACAGGGGAAAGAGGCCTGGGAGTAAGCCTCAGCTCTTCTACTTACTGACTTGTGAAAAGCTTAGACTTCCAGGCTGTTCTCTAAGTGTCAGTTTCCCTCATCAGTAAGACAGGGATATCACTTGTGCTATCTACAGCAGTAATGCTGGTAAATGTTTAACAAGTGACTCCCTGGGGAAAACATACATGGTGGGCATATTTTTAGCTTTAATCTGCATTATTAACATTTTCTCCACCACTTTATGTCTAGATGATCAACAAAACAATTAAATCCCAATTTGTAGCTTTTGCCTATTTCCCAGATAGAAAAACTCACGTTGAAAGTTTAACAACTGGCTCTCGTGACTCAGGAGAAGCTGGCTTTAGCACACCTCTGATGGCCTAACTACCTGAGACACTGAGGACTGAATGACTTAATGGTTATCCAGTGCTTGGTAAATAAAGCACTACAGAGTGTAAACGTCAACTACGAGTTCTATGCATTCACTAACTTGTGGCCTTTCAAACATGCGAGTGGTTCTCTCCCTCACTGGATCACAAAATTACACCATGTTCACAATCTACAATTCTCAAATCCCACTTTTCCTTGTTATTTTGCCTTTCCATCTTATTTACACTTATTTTCTCTTTGTCCTTATGACCATTGGTCCCTTGACCTGTTCTCCCAGTCCATCTATCTCCTCCACTCTGACTTCACACTCACTGATCCCAAACGGATCAATCACTTTAAAGATTCATTAGCCAAAATGCCTTCCACACTCAGAGAAAGAAATATGGAGGTCATTGGCAGAATGTAGCAGATCATGTTTGTGTGTGTGTGTTTTTGTGTATCATGTTTTGATTTGTTATATGACTTCTCCCATTTATTTTAGTCTGACTACATAGCATGACTATAGTGAAAATGTACTCAATAGGAAAGTATATGTAGAACCTATACAGAATTGTATGCAGTCATGGGGAGGGAGGGGGGGTGGGGGTGTAGGTGTGGGGGGGATAAAATCTCAATTGTATGGCAGTGATTGTTAAACATTAACAAAATAAATAAATAAATAAAATAAAATTAAAAAAAAAAAAGATTCATTAGCCAGCATCTTAGAATCCCTTGCTCAGAAGATCTTCTATTGCTCACACATGTAAATCCCTTGCTAGCTCTTCATCATTCGATTTTTTTCCTCCCTCTTGACTGTCACACTAAAGAAAATCACAAAATTTACCTGACTTCATTCATTACAAATTTATGCTGTATATCCTCAGCAGGGTACACCGTTACCTACTACTTGTCAGTCTTTTTACTTGACAATCTCACTGATGAAAACCTCATCCCCACGGTGGTTATTACTAACCTTATCTTCTCAGCCTCACTCACACCTGATTCTCTCAGATCTAACCCCTCCTTCATCCCCTCCTCCAAATAATGACATGCTCCTTTTCTGAGAAGGCGGAGTCCTAAGTGGGTTTCTACAGCCCCTCCCTGAATGCTCAAAAAAAAGCAGCATCTACTCTTACCTGTTTTTCATCTCATGGAAGAAAAGGTAAGACACTTAATGGTCATTAAGGCTAACACCTCTGCCTGTGTCTTGGCTCTTCCAGCATGTTGCTTCAATGGGCATTCCCCTCCCTCAAGGGTAGTCTTCAATCTCCCACTGTCCAATGACTCTTTCCCATTCTCTGGCACATACATTCTGGCCTCCCCAGTCCAAGAGTCATTCATTCTTTTACCCTTGCTAAAATCAGAGAATCACCCTTTGATTTCACCAAACTGCCATCTCACTTATCTCCTCCCCTTCATAGCTAAACTTCTACAAAGTTCTACCTTTGTTATCCCACCTCCTCAATCCCATGCTTGTCTGTTGGGTTCTTTCCAAGTTTATAGTGAACTTCTCTGAAACAACAGACACTGTGGGCCACCTCAACCTTCTAGAGAATCTCTTGAGTTAAAAAAATACTTCTCTGGTTTTCCTCTTGCCTCTAACTGTTCTCATCTTCCATCCAATCTCTTATAAGGCAGATGGTTCTCTAATGGTCTGCACTTGACCCTCTTCTTTTCTGAGGCAATCTCATTCACTCCTATAGATTCAATGACATCTCTATGAAGGTAAAGTCAATATCCACCTCATTTATGTTTATCACTCTAACACTGATTCTAAGCTCTGAGTCTCTATCTATAACTGAAACACAGAAACTCAGCATTGGAAGAAGTCTCAGAGATTATCTAGCCCAATCTATACCTGAACAGGAATTTTCTCTACTACTTCTCCAACCATATTTTGGTGATCTAGCCTCTGTAGGCAGCTAGGTGGTGAAGTGGATAGAAAGGTCAGACTTGGAGTCGGGAACACCTAATTCAAATCCTGCCTCAGACACTTCTTAGCTGTAGGACCCTAGAAAGGTCATTTTAATCTCTTTCAACCTCAATTTCGTCATCTGTAAAATGGGGATAATAATAGCACCTACTGACTCACAATGCTGTTATATGGTTCAAATGACATATAAAATGCTATATAAATGCTAGGTAGTATTATCATCATGATCATTATTATTTAAAGATCTCTAATGAAGAGGAACTGCCTACACAAGACATTTCCACCTATACCTTTAACCCAACATATTCCTCTTTATCCCCCAAAATTGTTCTTCCTTCCAACTTTACAATTTACACTCACATCGTTATTTATGTTGGAAATCTTAGGTACCTCTGAGCCTCAGTTTCCTACTCTATAAAATGAGGGGACAAACTCTATGATATGTATTGTTCCTTTCAAAATTATGATATCTGACTCCTCTCTTTCCCTTAAGTCTCAATCCCAATCACTTACCCAAATCTTCCAATTCAACTTTAACTTCTCCCTATTTCCACTGCCACCATCCTAGGTAAAGGTCTTCATTACTATCTATCTAGTATTGCCTCCTGATAGCAATTCCTACCTCTACTCTGTGTCCCTCCCCTCCTTCCCCAATCCATCCTTCATTACTACTACCAGCCTTATCTTTTTTATACATAGATATAAGAATATCTTCCTCCTTAATCCAACCTAACACACATTTACTATTTAAACACCTAATATATTCAAGACAGTGTACTAAGCACTTGATATAAACAGAAAAAATGAAAGAAAAAACAACACATCTGTCTCAAGGAATTCTACAACAATTCTTGGCGTGAGACCTCACAAATGATCACAGAAGGTAGTTGGTGCCAGGCAACTCAAATCATCATGACTCTGCCCACCATCTCCCCTTATACCTTACTGGACTCTGAACCCAAGAGCTTTGGGAAGATGAGTATCATTCAAATCACCTGCTTCTAACCCAGTCCTGGATCTGATCACTGAGAAAAGCAATCATTATTGAGAAAAGGCCCACGTTCCTTCTCACTGCCAAGAACAACTGCTCACCAACTGCCACTGACAGGCAGATGTGGGAGAGGCAGCACTCTCTGCCTGCTGCCCCTGCCCCCTTCCGCTCCCTGCACCCCATTCCCCTTAATCCCCAGTTCTGTTTCCAGCCTAGCCATCAGAGCCATCATCTAGGAAAGTAATGTTGTGGAACAGGGGATAGCCACCTGCATCAACTACCAACTAACTCACATGGCAAGCAAGACAACTCAGCTGAAGTAACAATGTACTCTAAGGTAGAGATAGGGAGCAACATGGGTGAGACAAGTCAAGCCACTCCCCTACTAGCTTGACGACCATCTTCCCTTCTATTGCATATTCCCAATTTATTCTGTGTAAAGGGTGTCCTAAAAGCCTTAGTGCAGTTAAAAGACTTTTGGGACACACTGTATATCTTATCTGTACATAGCTGTTTGCATAGTGTCTCCCCCAATAGACTGGGAACTCCTTGAGAGCAGAGACTAGGGTTTGGGTTGTTTTTTGCCTTTTTTTGTTATCTCCAGAATGTAACACAGTTCCTGAAATGCTAAAGCACTTAATAAATGACTGCTGACTGACTGAACCCAAGAACCTTGGGAATAGCAATGCTTCTACCCGTGTCTGCAGTCATCCTGGGAAACGCCTCTAGAGATGCAGATGGGTAACTGATGCTGTCGGGGCTACAGCTATAGCTACTGAACACTCAGAAAGGAAAGTTCTTGCCACCAAAGCCTTGGTGCTGTCAAATGGTTCAGCATCAGAAATTGATAGGATCTGAGACATGACCAGCCTCTCACCACTAGCTGCCTCCTACATATTTTGAACCGAGTATCCTCTAAGGACTCAAGTTTAAATGTGGCATCTGTCACGTGAGCCCCATCTGGGTCTATCCTCTATTCCATCTGGGGTTGGCCTACAGGAACTCTGAGGTTCTAATTCTTGGATCCTTTTTGAACACTGAACTCTCTTGTTTGTTAGTGTTGCTAACTCCTCAAATTATCTGCATTGACTTCTCTTTTGTGTCTGTATGTAGGGTAGCTTGAGCATGTGACTTTGACACTGTCAATGCTTCACAGATGTCTGCACAAGTGACATGAAGACTGCCTTTTCAGGCCCTGTGCTTGTCTCACTCTTCTCCTGAATTGTGAGTGAGTGCATGAGGATGGGCCCCTGCCTTACCTAATCTATCTCCCTCAGCACCACAGCACAGTGTTCTGCACACACTAGGCCCTCAGTACAGGTTTGCTGAAGGAAGTTTCACAGGTGTGGGCAACTGGAAGTTACTTAATGAGTGTTCTGTCATTCCAATCACATCAGGATTTCCTGAAGGGAAAGGGGGCAGGCCTCTGCCATCCTACCCAGGGCTCCTAAAGAGTGAGGAGTCTTGATTAAAGTCAGGAAAAAAAGATTCTCCTGCCAGGCTCTCCCTCCCACTACTATAGATTCTCCAGTGCAATATCATCTCCTGGTCTCATCCCCCACTGACACTCACCTGTTGGCTACTGGGAGAGCGGGGGGCATCAGTAGGGTTTCCTATGGCCCCTGGAGAAACCTAGAAGAGACAAGGAGACCAAGTTGTGAGGTGATGGAGGGGAAAAGAGAGAGACAGGAGGATGACACACAGATGCAGTCATTATAATTTCGTGAGGCCCACAGAGGATAAGTCTATGCATACGTATAAATGTATATGCATATATCAATATATGTCTTTATGGGTATGGAGTTAAAAGGCTAGGACAGAGAAAAGTACAGGAAGTTGAAGGGGTGAAGGGTCAAGGGCAGGCTAAGTGATTTGGGTGTGGGACAGAAAAGGCTTTAAGTATCTTCTGTAGGTGTCTTCATGGATAATAGGGAAACAAATGAATAGGAGGAAGAAGATACTGTGAGACCTACAGATGAAGGAAGGTGTTGAGAGGTTAGAGTCCCCCAGTTTCTCTCTTTCCTCCAGTCCCTTTTCTAGGGCTGGAAATTAGGGATCACAATTAGTGCCTCTTAGATTCATCCTAGTCCCCAGCCCAAATTCCCAGGTTAGTCTCCATGACACAGTTATTGGGGTAAGGGTGAAGGACTGCTTGCCTTGGGGATGCAGAGGCTGGTCTTCAGCACCCCTCCCTGGCCATATCCCAGGGGAGGGCCCCCTAGGCATGACGTTCCCCGGTTGGCCAGCACAAAAGGGTTCTCCCCAAACGGAATTGGCTTGGAATCCACCAGGCTCTCCCCCTCCCCCAAGGGCTCTTCGGGACTTCTTGGGGAGGCACTCTTGACTGGGGTAAACCTAGTGAGACCCTTGCTACTTTGGGTCAAGGCTGAGACCTCTGAGCTGCCCTCAGCCCTGTGCAGGTCTGCTGGGGCTCTGTCCATCGCGCTGGCCTTGGGCTCCCAGATATTGTCACGCAGGAGAGAGGAAAACTGGAGCTTCACATGAGAGAGAGATGGAAGACAGACCGACAGAGATGAGACACACAGAAAAGGAGAACAAGTGAGGAAGGGAGATGGAAGAAGAGATGAGGAAAGATGATGGACAAAGTGTAATAGAACCCAAAACAATGCTCCCTGCCCCTGATTCAGCCAGCCTAGCGTCCCACCTCTGTCCAGGTTATCAAGAGATGGCTTAGAAAGACATATTGTTTCTGAATGTTAGAGACATCCCTATAGTTCTCTCAAGTGGAACTGGAACTTGATGATTTATCAAAATTCTATTTAAATCTCCATTTCCAGCCTGGCCCAGCTTCTGCAGCTGCCACTTGGTGTATGACTTTTTTGTTTCATGTCCTACCTAAGTCCCTCTCAGACCCTACAACCCACAGTCTGCGCTCTGATCCGTTAGTTCATGTTTGCTCTATTTGTCTGAGGAATTTACTGACTTGGACCTTGTACTCTCTCACCTTCAGCTTCCTCAAATTACAAGGCCTGAGCTTTTCACCTTGTCTTCAACCATCTTCCCTCATTCCTATGGTCTTGCTCTTTTCTGAACATCCTTTGGTCCTGCTACGTCTTGCATGATGTCTACCGAGCAGCAGGCCTGCACTTTGGGCTAGGTGAAGCTGACAGCAGGTGAATATTAGCGTCCCTATTCCCAGCCCTTGCTGATACTGGCCACCTATCTAACCACTACATGCTTAGCGCATGTCCTCAAGGGATAGCCACAAAACTGCAAGGGTTTATAAAGGCCATTCAAGTCGAACCCTTATCTGAACGAGAATCTGCTCTATAACGATTCTTAGGTCCTTCTCCTGGTAGTCTCTGTGAGCTAAAGTCCAGAAGCCTGGAGTTTGAATGGATTCTTCCCAAACATCACTCTGTATTTGCTTGTACTAATGCTCCCCTAGTCCCACGTTCAGCTTCAAGAATTCTCAGTGCAGTCTATTAGAGCAACATTTCACTCCCCACCAAAGCTGAAAATCATCTGCCACCTTGGCTATTTTAGTGTATAGTTCCTCTTCTAGGTAATTTTTTTTTTAAAGGTTAGCTAGGATGTGTCCTTGAACACGTCTCTGGAAGACCTTCCCCACTAATCACAGTTCTTCATCTATGGCCATAGAAGTTTTAAAAACAACACCTCTTTTATGTTACTGCCTTTGGAGGCTTGGAGCCTTCACTCTAACAGTTGACTTAAATTATCACAGAAATAACAACAGGCCATGGAAAAAATTTGTCTGTGACTAAAAATGTACATTCATTTAAAAAAAATGTCCAAGTATGTCTGGCTGTGTCCTCCCCTTGTTGAGCCCTGGACAGCTGCTGGCCTTGTCTTCTTCGGCATCCAGGCTCCAACCACCATCTTCAGCGGGAGGCATGATGGCTGTGTGCCAGGCCTCCTGAACAGCGCATGTTTTGTCAGGACACATTACACATTTTCAACAAGCCTTCCCCAATTTCATGCCTGAATTCCTTTGAAACTTTCCAATGCCTGTCCAGGAGAGTTCACCGAAATCTAATGTGTTAATTGGATCTAGAACATCCTGCATTTTTACCACTGCCTGATCTGTTACTGCTGACTCAGGTGCTCTTCCAAAAGGCAGTTTAGGAGTCTCCCTGCTACCCTCCCTCAGTAAAGACCAGGGCACAGACGTGACTGAGCTGGCTGCACAAAATCTCCCTTCCCATTCAGGAGCCCACCTTGGGCAATCTGACCAAACGACCTGCTTCAAAGATCCTGATGGCTTCCTTTTTTTCATCAGCTTATTTATGGACCCGCTTTCTGATGGCTTTGGGGTCCCTGTGCAAGGTCCTCCTCAAAATCTTTGTGTTATTACCAGCAGAAAACATGAAAAAAGGGATAAGCAGGAAAAAGGACAGGGAAGAGAAAGGAATGGGAGAAAATGATCAAAGGGAAAGAGGGAGTGAGTTTGAGAAAAAAAGATAAGGGAATGGTGCAGAAAGATCAGGAAAGGAGAGAGGAATATGGGGGAGAATGGGAAATGTACAGGATCAGGGAGAGTGATGGGAAGGGGTTAGTACTAAAATTAAATCCCTAGCTTCTCTGCAGCAGAACCTTGCTTATGTCCCCTGCGCCCTTCCCACTTTTTCCTCTTCTCTTACAACCCACCTTTAAACTGATCTCCCTCCCTGCGCCCTACTGTACAGGTACCCACAAAATCCTCCCCCAAGATCCCCAACAGAGCTGCAGTCTCCTCACCTCCTCTGGAGAACACTGGTCTCCAGGACTAGAGCTGCCCTGGGCTACACCCCTTTCACCAGCCCTTCAACATTCCTGAGGGTCCTGGGCTTCCCAGCTGTTGGCTTGCCCTTGATCACACCCACCCAGCCAGCTATTTTTATCTGGGGGGAGGGGAGAGGAAAAAAATGAGGAGGGAATAGAGCTGTGGGAAACACCCTATATGGAAGGAGAGGCATTGAGAACTGAGGCAAAGATTAATGGACAAGAACAGATTTGGGAAAATGGGGAGACTTTGGTAAAACCTCATTACATTTAATACCAGTGATCCTTCTTCAACCTCTATAATGTTATCGATATCTATGTCTATATATCTATATATCTATATCTATATCATCTATATCTATCTATCTATCTATCTATCTATCTATCTATCTATCTATCTATCTATCTATCTATCTATCTATAACATAATACTATAATATATTGTCCTGGCTTTCTCTGACCTCCCTGACTCCTCTTTTCCTGATACATCTTCCTTCTCCCAACCTCTGGATCAGGTTAGGACTTATGGTTGTGTCCTAACAGTCTCCAACCCTCTGCTATTCTCTCAACTTTTACCCTTAGCATGTAATTCATCAGTTTACATCACTAGTCCTGACCACTCTTCTAAGTGCCAGCGTCACTAAATGGCTTAGTTGCTCCAGCACATCTAATTAATAAATATCTTCCTAACTTGCCATTTCTGTTGTCTACATATGCTAAACTGAAAACATCAAGGTCACCTGGGCTACCACTGTCAGAAGCTCTCTTTGACTCTCCTTAGGATCCCAGGTTTAGAGCTGAATGGAACCTTAAAAGTTATCTAGTCTAAAACTCTTCATTTTATAGAGGAGGAAATTGCAGCCCACAGAGGTCAAGGGACCTGCTTGCCCATGGCCATGGTTAGTGAGGAGGAGAGCCAGGGGCTGAGCCAAGCCCAGAAGGTGGCCTTCTATAGCACTCTGTAAGTCACCAAGGCCTCCACAGTCTTTCTAGCATTTATCCCTTCACAATCCATCTCTCTACCAAGTTTAAGGGACCACCAGGGAAAGGACTCTGCCTTATCTCACCTGGCACATCCCTAAGGTCGGGTTCCAGTGTTCTACATACTCTATCTACAGGTACTTATAAGCTTATTGTTGCTGCACCCTCAGGGAATCCTTATCAGTGTCTCTTACTCAGACCATGGCACTAGCTTTCTAACCTACCCCCTACCTCCAGTTCTCCTCCTTCTCAATCCATTTTAAAATACTATTTTTACCAGGTTAGACAATCTACAATCAATTACCAATATCTTCTATATGCCCAGTGTTTTACTGGCCTCTCCATTGTCTATTACAGACCAATTCCATATCCTTCCTCATCCTGGCATTTAAAGCCACTGGCAATCTGGGCCCAACCTAACCTTCTGGATGTCTCTCCTTTCTGCCTCATACTCAGCTTCAGCTGGTCAGTTTCCTCACTGTGTCTAGAAATGCCCTGTGAATTCCTGACCTCATCTTTGCTCATATTATTCCTCCAGCTTGGACAATCCTTCCTACTTCTAGACATCCTATATCCTACCTGTCTTTTAAGGCTCCAACTCAAGCTCATCTCTACCCAGAAGCCCTAATTGATTCTCCCAAACTCTTTGCGGCCCCTCAGCACTCACTGACATCTGTCCCCTACTCTACCACCCTTCGTATTCACCCCCATACAGCTCACTGTAGAATTTAGGGAGAGGGAGAGATAGAAGGAGGGAAAGGGAGGGAGAGGGAAAGGGAAAGATGGAGGAGAGATGGAGAGAGGAAGAAGAAAAGAGGGAGAAAGAGAGAGACAGTGAGAAAGGGAGGGAGAGGAAGAAGTGGGGGGGGAGAGGAAGAAAGAGAGAGAGAGAGAGAGAGAGAGAGAAAGAAAGAGAGAGAGAGAAGGAGAGGAAGAAGGAGAGAGAGAGAAACCACACAAGTGCTAAAGTACTGGAAAAGGAGGAGGAATGGCAATCACTCACCCTAGAATTGATCCTTTGGATACTGCTGCTCCCAGGCAAAGCAGCCAGGGTTCGGTAATCCAGCCTCAGAGGTTCTGGACTAAGGGCCTGCAAGAAAATCCAAAGAAAGTATACCTGTGAGAAAGTGCATGTGTCTATATGAGAAGGAACATGTAACACTGACCAGAATGATAAGCTTAGAAACCTTGCAATCCAACCAGTAGGGCAGAGGGGATGCCTGTATACATGTCCTTCCCCAGAAAGGAAGCTATTTGAAAGCAGAGGCTATTCCAGTCTTGTACTAATATACCCAGACCTAGTATAATAGTTTACTTGGAGGGAATGTTTAGTAAATATTTGTTGAATTTAACTGAGAAGACTTAGTGGTGGTGAGGCTGTATGTATGACTGTTGTCACGCTAACTACCATGTCAAAGAGAGGTTAGAATTGCTCTGCTTGGCCTCAGAAAAATTAGGAGAAATAAGAGAAGTTACAGAGTTCAACTCAGTGTAAGAAAGAACCTCCTAACAATTAGAGCTATTCCAAAATGGAATCAGGGCTACCTTGTTCTAGTTAGTTCCTCCATTTCTGGAGGTCATCAAATAGAAGCTAGATGAACACTTGTCAGTAATACTGTCAAAGTAATTCCTTTCAGATGAGAGTTGGATGCTATTATCTTCCAGAGTCCTTTCCAATTATGAAATTCTGTGGTTCAGAGATCTCTCTATAACACATATAGGTGTGTAAATAATGTGCATGAGTGTATGTATGTATGAAGGGTGGAGCCAGAATGGGTAGGAATTTTTAGGAAGTCTTAGGGAGAACTGGCATTGATCTTTGGCCACGGGCTAGCTGGTGGCTCTAGGACACAGGGGACATGGGAATAAATATACTGAGAAAATTGTAGAAAGCAAGATCTCAGATAGAGAGACAGTTAATAGACAGACAAGCAGGAAGAATCACGGGTTAGACCCACAGACTTGGCCCAAAAGATTGAGTAATCTCTCGCTCTTAGCGCATGCTCTCTCTCACCCCTCTTCTCTCTCTTTCTGTCTATACATACACACACACACACACACACACGAATATATGTGTATATACCAACACACATATGTGTGTATGTATATATGCATGTTTCTTTTTCTTCAAAGGCCTACAAGGGTACTTCCTGTTGTCTATTTCCTACCTACAGGCTCCTGCACCAATCCATGGCCATAGGATTTAGGCAGGAAGGGCAAGAGGACACAGGAGGAAGCAAAAAGACTGGAGGCCAGGGGAAAGAGCAGAGCCTACAACACCTATTTCTTGCCCTTTGCGTGTGTGTGTGTGTGTGTGTGTGTGTGTGTGTGTGTGTGTGTGTGTGCGTGTGTGTGAGAGGGGTCGGGGGGGAAGGAGGGAGAAGGAGGGAGGGAGAGAGACAGACAGACAGACAGACAGACAGACAGACACAAACTAGAGGTCAAAGAAGAGGAGCTGAGCTTTTGATTAGGTTGCTCAGTATGTCCCAAACCAGCACTGATCATTTAAGCCAATACATTATGAGGCTGAGGGAAAAGGCAATAAGAAGGGTAGGGAGGAGAGTGGAGAAGTCTCTTTCCCAAAGAGCCTTAAAGATTTGATCTGAATTCACTATGCTCATTATTGATTTCAAGTTTTCTTTTTTGAGCATCTGTCTCCTGAGAGCAGCCACATGGATAACAACTAACTCATCAACTCACCAGGAAATCTCCTCACTCCTGTCAGTCAGTGAGAGGAAGTAGGCCACTCAAGGGACCCTGTAGAGGCTGACTAGAGGGCATACTGACCTTGTCCAGGTCTTCAGGGCTCACATCTCGATCGATGGATGAGATACTCTCCAGGCTGTTTTTGCGCCCAATACCAGCAGCAAAGGGGTTGGCAATGACACCTGGGGACATCTGGGGGAGGGGAAAGTAAAAAGGGAGGGGTATGTGAAGACCCAGTTTCAGAAAGAGAGTCCTGTTTGTGACTGATCTCAAGCCAAGGTAGGTACTACTGCATAGATGTAGTACTACAAGTGTGTAAACTTTGAGGAGGGTTGTCTTGTGTATCAGGTTAATTTTGATATCTTAAAATATTTAACTCTAATAAAAAAACAAAAACAAAAACTCACTGCTATAGCACTATTAGATTAATAAAGCACTTTCTTCATGACTACTCTCTGAGGTAGGTAATTCAAATATTATTATTTTGCAGATCAAAGGTTTGGTGACTTGTCTAGGGTCAGGAAGCAGATAAGCAGTTTCCAGAATTAAAATTTAGGTCTCTCCTGACTCCATGCCCACTTTGTACATTTTAAAAACCTAATTCTGAACAGGGGCCCATAGGCTTCCAAAAACTGAAGCTTAACCCTTTGATTTTACAGAGGAAGAAACTGAGACCCACCTAACTTCAGCTTACAAAGCACACTGTGGCAGAGCCGAGTCTGAGCCCTAGGGCCAGGTGCTTCTGCAAGGCCTTTCACCTCACTTACATGCAGCTTGTGGGTGTGTTAGGCTACTTCTTCTATATGTGTACACAAGGGGAAGGCTCTCTGAGGGAAGGGCTCTGGAGCCTAGAATGTCTGGCAGTGTCTCAGTAAGTGTTTAATTTTAATTTGGTGATCGGAATGACTTCAAGAGCAGGAAGAGAACCTCCCAGAGCTACTGAAATGCCTTCTGAGGCTGAGGATAACCCAAGGGTGCTGTGCCCAATCAGCACCAAACCAAGAATCAAACCCAAACTCTTTCTTTTCTGTCACTCAACATTTCTATGCAGTTACCAAGTCTTTCCAACACTACTTTATAACAGCTTCCTCTTCCATCTCCATGTCTCCAGCAAGTCCAGGCCCTCATCACCTCTCACCTCAATTAAGGCAACACCATCTGAATTCAGCTCTTGGTCTCCGCTCTCCTCTTTTGTAAAATTCAGTCTCCCACAATCAACTTCCTGACCATGATACCCCTCAACCATCAGGGGTTCCCTCTACCAACCATCAGGGGTGCCCTCTACTTATAAGGTAAAATACAAACTCCTCAGCTTGGCATTCACAATCTGGTTCCAGTCTACCTTTCTAGAAATTATTCTCTATTTCAGCCAAACTGGCCTATTTTAATGTTAGGGATCACTGGAAGCCTAACACTTGTGCAAGTAACCTGGAATCTGAATCAGTGGGTGAGCAGTCACCTGGGGTATCAGTTAATAGTGTGGAATACTGTGTATATTAAGAGAGGGAAACTAAACCTGTGCCTATTTCGTGAGCAAGCTGGGGGCTGCTGATTGTGAGGATTTCAAGGACTGTTTGGAGGCTCAGGTCACTAAGTAAATATCTTCCAGAGATATTCTTTCTGCTGTTTTACAGATGAAAGATGGAGGCTCCTTAGAGAGGTTAAATGAATGACCTGGCCAGGCCATTTGGTCAGATCCTCTCTAAGACCAACGAATATCCTCTTCACCCTGGCACTTTTTGCCATTTTACTCTCCTAATCAATCCTCTCAGGCGCTCCAGGGGTTTTCTCCCCCATTAGAAATAAAACTCCCTGTAGGTAGAGACTTTTGCATTTATACTCATAGCACTCAACTTAGCACAGCACATAGCTCTCTCCCATGTCATTGGCTGGGTGACTGACCTCAAGGGCAGCAGCAGCGACAGGGTCAAAGCCATCACAGACAAGCACTGTGAGGGTGTCTCCAACGCCACGAAGTAGCTGCACTGCCTCGGTGTGCGTCAGACCCAACAGACTCTGCTGATTCACCTCGAGGAGCCGCATTCCCACTCTAAGACGGCCATCTCGCCCAGCAGCACCTGCTGGGCTCACCTAGGAGACAAAAGGAAATTGAAAGAATAAAGATGGAAGTTAGGGATATCAGGAAGATGAAGGGAAAACCCAGCAGACTGCCAAGTGTTCATGCCAATGGAAAAATGTTACAGCACATGGCACTGGGGGAGTCAGGCTCTGACATCAGGAAGCACAGGGCACAAAACACATCTATATAAAAAGCAGATCTTGGGGGTCAAAGGGGACTCTGAGAGTAGATATGGTTAAAGGGAAACTTGCCAAGATTTAGTGGGAAAGAGCAGGGTAAGAAAACCCCCAGGATCTTGGAGATGTTTGTTTTGGTAGAAGATTCCTCTAGGTTTCAGGAGTCCTTACCTTGGAGATGAAGACACCTTCATCAGTGGGATCAAAGGGGTTCCCAGCATGACCTTTGGCTCCACCTCGTATGCTGATCCCCAGTTTCTCCCCAGGGGCCTTTTCAATGCAGATCTCCTAAAGGTAGTAGAGGTGGGAAAAAAAAAAAAGAGGCCAAAGAAGCCATCCATCAACATCAGAAGGTTGCTCCTATAATGCCACATCTCTCCAATCCCAACAAAATTTCACTTGTATCCTCAGACTCAGCCCTCTGCCCCTCCTCCATTATAGCCTGGTTGGAGATATATACCTTCATGCCTGGTGGGGGAGGATCCCTCCGCACCAGCAGACACAATTCAGGAGTAGGGCTGAGTAGGGCATTCACAGCTTCTTGGTGTGTAGCCCCCCGAACATCTTGCCCATTCACTGCCAGAATTCGGTCACCCACACGCAGCCCACTTCGAGCAGCCAATCCCCGAGGAAGCACCTGGCAGAAACATAATAGTAGCGGTACACGGCAGTACAGGAAATTCAATGGAATAGGGCAGTCAGATAGAATTGAATGACAGAAACTAGGAAGGGGAAGGATACTTGCACAGGCCTAGCCAAATAAGAGCATCAAATGGCACGTGCTGGCTTTTTTGGACTGTCTTTCCTCTAGCCTCAGATTCTAGAAATTCTGTTTCCTCAGTGATTCCACAATCCAACATCCCTCCATCCAGGCAGTGTACAGCCATACTCATAGCACATATATCTACCATTTGCAAACACTATCCTCACTGACAAGCTGGCATGGGGTTGGGTGGGGTATTCCTGAGATACAGCCCCACTTTTCATAGACATGATTTGCTCCCTTCCTCCCGTCCCCCCAGTTCCACTACCTTAGAGATGAACACACCGGGCTCCTGGATCCCAAATGGGTGGCTGGAATGGTCAGAGCCTCCAACAATACTCAGCCCCAGAGGCCCACCAGCCTTCACTAAGCAGATTTCCTGGAGATATTTAAGGGCAATGAAGAAGGTGTGACAAGTTAGTTAAGGAAGACTGTGGCTACTGGGCCACAGATGGGGAATTGTCTTGGGAAAAAATACTGCAAAGGGTAGGTAGGATTCATATACTTAATAGAAGCTCACATCTTTGTAGCACTTTTATAGATACAAAGTACCTGATGCAGATTATGAGTATGAGCTTTCTCTGGATAAGGAAAAGTAATCAAGACCTATTTTTATAAATAATCTGGCAGAGAGACTGCACAATGAAATCTCCAAGGTTGTAGATGACAATAAGCTCTTTTAAGTGAAATGCTAACCCAGTGAAGGTAAACATCAATATAAACTTCTGAAGTTAGGTGAAAGAGCCTAAGAATGGCAAGGAAACCATTTGGTCTAGCGTAGGGTAAGGTATCTGGGGATATCACCCAAACTTCTTATAGGATGAAAAGACTACTCTTTGTGATAAGAGGGACCTTAGAAGCCACTGGAAACTTCTGGCATTAGAGCGACAGTGAAGTTGGAAAGGCTCACAGAGACTATCCAACTCATTCTTCGCATCATAGAGAGGAGGAGTCTGAAAGGAGCGACTTGCTCAAGGCTTCAGGGCTAGTTAGTAGCCCTGTCGAGACTGTCTCCCAATCCTCAACCTGGAACTGTTTTCCAAAGACCATCATCAGCCCAATGGATCAAAAATGCTGGGCACTACAAGGAAGGGACAGGGAAGAGACATGTCTCCCCTTCATACACAGGGGATTCTGTGTGTAGGTCTAGCTTCTAAACCTCAAGGAAAATACAATAGGGCCACCTGAGACAGTCCCAAGGATAGCTAAAGTGATTTAGGCATAAGAGAGGGAAATGGCAGGTAGGAGAGAAAGATGCTGGGTATGACAAGAACATATGGAGACAGACTGAAGAATCTCAGCCCTTTCAGTCTTGAAGACCAAAGCTGAGAGTGCATCCAAGTCTATAAAAATCTGAAAGCCAGGGAGAAGCAGCTTACTCATCAAATTCCAGACATTAGGCTCATGCCTCTCTGTGCATGACGGGAGGCAGATTTTGGGTCTAACAACTGGAAGACCTACATCACACAATGGAGAGTAAATTTATGGAACTAATTATACTGAGTATCGGTACTAGTTGAAGACAGAGATTCAAAAACTTTAAATAAATCCTGAGATCGCTGTGAATTACTAAACAGAGCAAGAGATGTATGGTGACATCTTTGACATAGGTGTGGATGTGAGGACAAATATAGCCTCCCCATGCTTACAAAAGACAAAATCCTGGTTTAAGGGGTATATAACAGGGATGATCCTAGGAGGTCTAAAAAAAAAATTCATAGGAGAGAAAGGAATAATTGACCTCCTTAGAAGGGGAAGGGGAAACATTAGGCAGAGGGAAGTAGGAGGAAAATAAGATGTGTGAGGGAAGAAATGAAGGCAGGTGGGGACTAGGGAACAAAGAAGGGAGAGGGTTGGGGGCTCCTCACCTCCACAGGATATGGTCCTTCAAGAGTGGTAGCCATGAGGCTAGGAGGGGGCCCAGGCTCCCCCACTGCCATGGGTGTGACAGGGCTGGGGGGCAGAGGGGAGCTGAGTGGTGGGGCAGGGGTGAGAGGCCCATCAGCCTCTCGTTCCAGCAGCAGCGTGATGGTGGGGGAGGCAGCAGTAAGCAGTGCGACTGCCTGGTCATGTCTGGCCTCTGTCATGTCTACCCCATTGATCTGGAAGAATTGCCCCCAGGAACAGAGATCAGGGACCAGAGAAGCAAGACAGCTATCCCTGACCCCCCATTCCTGTACAAGGGCCAGAACAGACAGAAGCAGCGCTGAAGAGACAGTCCCAGCTCTTACCACCCTGGTCAGCCAGAGGCTCCAACAGACCTCCCCCCCAACTGGGCTGGTTTGGCCCTTCAGTGCAGCCACACCCCTACCCCATAATCTTGCAATCCCAAAGCAGAGTGAGATAGAAAGATTGCTAAACAAGAGCCCATGTGCAAGTTTTGAGGAAAGAAGAGATCCCTGAGAGCTGGCCACTCACTGAGATTACTCGGTCCCCAACCTGCAATGTGCCTGCCCGATGGGCAGCCCCACCTTCAGCAATCCTTGAGATGAAGATTCCCTGGGCAGAGGACAGAACAGTTAGCTCCTGCTCTATACCCCTCACACCCTCCTTCACACAACTGCATAATCATAAGGAACCTCAGAGGCCATCTTTCTCCTTACCTTTACTTACTCAGATTCATTCCAGCCCCTCCTTTCCCTCCCTGCCTTCCCAGCAGACTAACCCAAGAGCTTTGAGAAAATCTTACCTCTGAATCACTGTCCCAAAATACCCCTGCCAGTGGGTGTGGAGGGGGGGATCCAATGTCACTAGGGCTATTCCCAGCTCCTGACTCAGGTTTCATGGGAATATAGGAAAAGTGACTATCCTATTCTCAGGCTCTTCCTCTTTTCTCATCACCTACCTACCATACCCTTAACTATAACCTTGATCTTTCACTCTTATCCCAACCTTCCACCTCGTCCCACTCCTTCAACCTGCATTCTATCCTCTCACCCCATCTCCTGCTCGGTAGGGTGTAGAACCTTTGCCACCAGCAATGCTGAAACCAAGGCCTCTTTCGCTTCTGACCAGGAAGGTAGTATGCCGTTGTCGAGGAGGGCCAGCAGGGCTGGAAGGCTCAGGCAGACGAAGGACACTCCCCCGCCTCTCCCGGGGACTGTAGTCATCCTCAGGACGCAAAGGAGTGACTGTGATTGCATTCTCTGGCTCCACCATCCGTTCCCGCCACACTCTCATCAATACAGCCCCACCTGCACCCCGAAGTGCCTCCACTGCCTCATGGTGCTCAGCCCCTTGCAGGGTTACACCATTCACCTGTGGAGGAAAGACAAAAGGAAAGTCAAAGAACAGCCACAGAAAGAGTAACACATACACATCCCCTTCATCACTCTACTGAAACTTTTTAGTCTTTGCATTTTCCTTCTACTCCTAACATCCTACTGAAATTACACTTTCAAAGTAGCCCAAAGACCATGTTTCCCTTCCCCTGACATACAATTGCCTCCAAAGCCAATGGCTGACCAGCTGTGACCCTAGCATCATGTATAATGTATACTTTCAAGAAAATCTCCTGTATTCAGAAGCCCACTGGCCCCAGAAAGACAGATATATTTCTCTAGATGTCAACTGATGCCTTTCTGCCCCCTAGGCTTTTGTAACAATGTACAGAATAAATCTTTTACTGACTTGTATTTCCAAATATAATAGAGGGGGTTTTCTTGCCACAACACAAAAGAGAAAAAAAAAAAAAGATTTTTATCCCCCCCTAGCAGTCAGGGAGCTCAAGAAAAGCCTAATAATGAAGTTGAGGTAGGCCTTGAAGGAAATTAGGGATGTTTAGAGAGGAAAGGAAGCAATACTGCATTATTCTGTGGGACGGGCCTGACCTGGAACACTCCAAAAGAAGCAAGGGAATATAGCAAGACCATTTCTATATGGTAGTTAAAGAGAGGAATAAGGATTAGCATGCAGGCCTCCATACAACCAAACATCCACATAAAGTCAAGGGGAGGTATGATAGTGGTAGGGGGAAGGGGAAAGAAGGAATAAAGAGAAGAGGTTTCTGAGATATGTCAAGGATAGAATCAACAGGACTCAATAACTGTATGTGGGGAGTAAAATCAATCTCCAAACTTCACAGAACAAATCCCCTTAATAAAAGTTTGTTTTATAAAACTTGGACTCAAAGGGCTGTATTTGAGCACTTAAAGGGCCACATATGGCCTCAAGGCCACAGGTTCCCCACCCCTGGATTAGCCAGTCTAGGATACCATGTTCCTGCTAGATTCAGGATGTCATAGGATGAAATTCAACTGTTCCATAATCCATAAGTAATAATAAAAGTAAGAAAAAACCGCTAAAACAATATGCTGCAGTTGTCCATTACCAACTTGGATTTTATTCCTGGTCATTACTCTGTCTGTCAATCCCAGGAACCTTAATTTTTTTGTATTTCTCAATATCATTCATTTTCTTAAGTATAATATAATAAATCAGTTTCTTCCAGACTGTAACTTTTAAAGAAGTTAACAATTACAATTGGTTGAAATTCTCAATTACATTTAAATTTGTATTAAATTTTTAAAAGTAATAAAATAATATTCTTTCATGAAAGATCAATATATAACCATTTGAAGAGAAAATCCACTAGAGTAACTGAAACTTTTACTAGATAAAAAAACAGATTAAGTGGTCAAAAAGCAGAATGAATGACCTCTTAATGGCTAAATTCACTGACTCTAGTCCTCATCCTTGATTTCTGTTTGACCTTGGCCTCTACAATAGTTTTGCCTTGGTTCTTCTATCGCATTGATAATTCCTTTTTTTCCTCCTTATTCTCCACCTTGCTCAAAAATACAGAGCTTCAGAAATGGCCTTATCCTCTGCTTTTCTCTCTAGGGATCACCTTTGGCCTTTGTCACCTGCAGGAACATGACTTTGAGATGTTTATCTCCAGCCCTGAGCTCTCTCCTGAGCTCCAGACCTGCCTAAAGGCATTCTTCACTGTCTACAGGACATCTCCACTTTAATGTTTCACCAGCAGCTCAAATTCAGTGTCCAAAACTAAGCTCATGATTGTTCCCACAGCCCCCAATGGTAATTGTCAACCTGAACAAACAATTATTAATCACCTAAAGACCAGAAAGAGATATGTGCCAGGGAGACAGCCCTTTCAGTGATCATGGTCCATAAGACTTGTGCACAAATAATTAATATAAAATGACACATGCAGAAATGCATAAAAAAAGTATGAACCAAACATCCATGTAACGTCAAGGAGCGGTATGATGGCCGGGGGGGGGTGGGGGGGGGAGGGAGAGAAGAAGGAAGAAAGACAAGAGGTTTCTGAGGTTATTTCAAGGACAGAATAAATAAGACTCAATAAATAACTTTTTGTAGGGAGTAAAATCAGTCTCTCTCTCATGCTGGTCTCTCCCTAGGGCTCTTGGTCAAATCAAGACAACAAGGATTTATTAAGCTCCTATTGTACGCCAGGCACTATGCTAATTTCTGAACATCTGTGATTACCTATCTGTCCCAATGGAACCTCAAAATTCAACACGTCCAAAATGAAATCATCATCTTTTCCCCCAAACCTTCCACTTCTCCCAATTCCTTTATTACGGTTTATAGCACCATGATTCTCCCAGTTAACTTTTTTTTACAACCTCAGCTATCTTTCATTCTATCTTCTTTGCCTACCCAAAACTCAGTTTAAAACTCCTATAGCTTATTTAGCTCACTTAGATTTTAGTGAAACATTTGATATTCATTCCTTCTGTTCTTGTGGAGAGAATGAAGGGACAAGCAACAGACGGTACCATAACAATTGGATGGATTTGGACCTGGTTGAATGATTGAATTAAAAAAGAAATAGTCATGATCACTGCCTCAGTAAAGGTCCTCAGTGGCATCTAGTCCAAGCCCCCCTGATACATGTGAGAGACAGCAAAAAGTTAAATTTTCACAGAAGTTATTAGTTGATGGAGTCATTGAGAATAAGTCCAATAATAAGAAGGCCGGCAGACTGCAGGTGGATTCAACCAATCAGGAGACAGACAGTGGCCTTCGGAAAATTACAAAGTTCTTGATAAAGGAACCAAATCTACAGCTAGCTGGAACTAGCCAAGAAAATGTCCTACAGTTACTTGGAGAAGGCTTTTCTTCACTGCATTTGCTTAATGAACATGTACATAAGCAGACACACCCCACATAAAATTATCCCTCCATTTTCTGATCATGGGTCCTATGTTGGAGCATGTTTGGGAGGGGGATCACACTAAGGGGAGTTAGGTAATGGGTTATGTAAAGAAGATGGTGACCTAATGGAGAATGAACCAATCCATCTCCTGGTGAGAGGCTCTGTCTTGAACTAACAGTATACAGCTCATCTCACTTCTGTATTCAGTGATCCTTCCTCCTGAAAAGAGGTTGGGGGTCCACTTTGGCCAAAGTGTTCAATTCCTCTGAACTGTGCTGTAATAAATTTTCCTTTATACCTCAGTAGTGTCAAGCGTGTCTCTAACATATAGATGACACAATTGGGGCCTAGAATAGCCAAGTGCCAAGGTCACACAGGTCTCTGCAGATTTGGAGTCTCAGACTTCAAGTGTGATGCCACATCTACCTCAGCATGTTGCCTCCATTCCCGTGGCCCAACATCTTGGAAAGAGGTGTCTGGTAGAGTGCCCCTATGAATCTGCTCATCCCTATTAGTACACATTAGTATCACAGAGACTTAAGAGTGGTGGTGTCAAGCATACCACGAGTTGGCAGCCAGCAACACACTCCTGAGTATACCAGAGTCAAATTAAAATGTAATTGAGAAATATTTAATAAAATAGAATAGAATGTGGAAAAAAAAACCTCCTATAGCTTTACTGCCTCAGTTTCTTGCACCCACCATTGCCTCTGAAGGCCACCACTCTGGGCATGTCCTTTCTTTGCCTGATCAAAACCTTTAGTGCCTCTTGATCCCATTTAGGATAAAATACAAAATCCACTAGTCAAGCATGCATTTCCTGCAACTACCTTTCCCACTTCAGTTTCCTTCACATAGACTCAGTTCCTGACAAACTGAACACTTTGTCCTCATCTCAGTTTTCCTTCTCCCATCTCAATGTAGGTCATCCTCCATGTTTTAAAAAATCTTCACTTCAACTCCACTAGTTGAAACTCTCTCCTTCCTTCAAGGCCCACCTCTGGTGCCACTACAACAAAATTCAACGGCCATTTATTATACGCCTACTAGGTGGCACTCTCCTTAACAGACAGCTAGGTGGCACAATGGATAAACTGCAGGGGTGGGGAACCTGTGACCTCAAGACCACATGTGCCTTCTAGGTCCTTGGGTGTGGCCCAAGTTTTACAGAACAAAATCTTTTATTTTTTATTTATTTATTTTTATTGTGTTAATCTTACCTCCCAGCTACGGAGGTAAACTTTTATTTTATTTTATTTTTTTAAATTATTTAACTTTTAACATTCATTTTCACAAAATTTTGGGTTCCACATTTTCTCCCCTTTTGTCCCCTCCCCCACCCCAAAACACCAAGCGTTCTAATTGCCCCTGTCTGCCAATCTGCCCTCCCTCCCTCCCCACCCCTTCCCTTTGGAAGGCAAGCAATTCAATATAGGCCAGATCTGTGTAGTTTTGCAAATGACTTCCATAATAGTAGTGTTGTGTAAGAACTAATTATATTTCCCTCCATCCTATCCTGTCCCCCATTACTTCTGTTCTCTCTTTTGATCCTGACCCTCCCCATGAGTGTCAACCTCAAATTGCTCCCTCCTCCCCGTGCCCTCCCTTCCATCATCCTCCCCACCCTGCTTATCCCCTTATCCCCCACTTTCCTGTATTGTAAGATAGGTTTTCATACCAAAATGAGTGTGCATTTTATTCCTTCCTTTAGTGGAATGTGATGAGAGTAAACTTCATGTTTTTCTCTCACCTCCTGTCTTTATCCCTCCACTAATAAGTCTTTTGCTTGCCTCTTTTATGAGAGATAATTTGCCCCATTCCATTTCTCCCTTTCTCTTCCCAATATATTTCTTTCTCACTGCTTGATTTCATTTTTTTTTTTTAAGATATGATCCCCTCCTCTTCAGTTCACTCTGTGCACTCTGTCTCTATGTGTGTGTGCGTGTGCATGTGTGTGTGTGTTATCCCACCCTGTACCCAGATGCTGAATAGTTTCAAGAGTTACAAATATTGTCTTTCCATGTAGGAATGTAAACAGTTCAACTTTTGTAAAGTCCCTTATGACTTCTCTTTGCTATTTACTTTTTCATGCTTCTCTTCATTCTTGTGTTTGAAAGTCAAATTTTCTTTTCAGCTCTGGTCTTTTCATCAAGAATGCTTGAAAGTCCTCTATTTCATTGAAAGACCAATTTTTCCCCTGAAGTATTATATTCAGTTTTGCTGGGTAGGTGATTCTTGGTTTTAGTCCTAGTTCCTTTGACTTCTGGAATATCCTATTCCACGCCCTTCGATCCCTTAATGTGGAAGCTGCTACATCTTGTGTTATCCTGCTTGTATTTCCACAATACTTGAATTGTTTCTTTCTAGCTGCTTGCAATATTTTCTCCTTGATCTGGGAACTCTGGAGTTTGGCCACAATGTTCCTAGGAGTTTCTCTTTTTGGATCTCTTTCAGGCAGTGATCTGTGGATTCCTTGAATACTTATTTTGCCCTCTGATTCTAGAATCTCAGGGCAGTTTTCCTTGATAATTTCATGAAAGATGATGTCTAGGCTCTTTTTTTGATCCTGGCTTTCAGGTAGGCCCATAGTTTTTAAATTGTCTCTCCTGGATCTATTCTCCAGGTCAGTTGTTTTTCCAATGAGATATTTCACATTATCTTCCATTTTTTCATTCTTTTGGTTTTGTTTTGTGATTTCTTGGTTTCTCATAAAGTCATTAGCCTCCATCTGTTCCATTCTAATTTTGAAAGAACTGTTTTCTTCAGTGAGCTTTTGCATCTCCTTTTCCATTTGGCTGATTCTGCTTTTGAAAGCATTCTTCTCCTCACTGGCTTCTTGAACCTCCTTTGCCAATTGAGTTAGCCTATTTTTCAGGGTGTTATTTTCTTCAGCATTTTTTTGGGTCTCCTTTAGCAGGGAGCTGATCTGCTGTTCATGCTTTGACTGCATGTCTCTCATTTCTCTTCCCAGCTTTTCTTCCACCTCTCTAACTTGATTTTCTATGAGCTCTTCTATGGCCTGAGCCCATTGAGTGAGCTGGAATACAGAGGCCTTGACTTCTGTGTCTTTGCCTGATGGTAAGCATTGTTCTTCCTCATCAGAAAGGAAGGGAGGAAATGCCTGTTCCCCAAGAAAGTAACCTTCTATAGTCTTATTTCTTTTCCCTTTTCTGGGCATTTTCCCAGCCAGTGATTTGACTTCTGAGTATTCTCTTCACACTCACTTCTCCTCCAGATCCTCCCAGCCAGCGCTTGGGGTTTGAGATTTAAATGCTGCTTCCCAGCCTCAGGGCTTTTGGCGGGGGCAGGGCTGCTATTCAGTGTGAGATTAAGTTCAGGTGCTCAGGTCAGGGCAGGGCCGCCTCAGGGGCTCAGTTCCCTCAGGGGGTTTATGCAGAGACCTTCAACAATGGATCTGGGCTCCTGCCTGCTTGGGGAGCCCCGGTCTGCTCCGGCCTCCGCTGTTGCCTCCAGAGGGGGCCTGAGTTATGGGGGCACCCCACTCCCCTCTCAACCCGCCAAAGAGACCCTCTCACCAACCCCTGTCACCTGTGGGTGGAGGGACCCGCGTGGCCACTGGAGATCCCGTCCCTGAAGCCTGCTCGGATCTTTTCCTCTCGGTGCCACGGCCGCGGCAGGGCTGTACTCAGCTCCCAGTCCCGGTGCCCAGTCCGCGGCGCGAAGGACCTTTTGCGAGAGGTTTGCAGGTGTCTCTGGAACAGAAATCTCCCTCGCTCCAATGTTCTGTGGCCTCTGGGTGCAGAATTCTCCGTGAGTTACTTTTTTGTAGATGTTCTATGGGTTGTGGGTTCGGAGCTATGTGTATGTGCGTCTTTCTACTCCGCCATCTTGGCTCTGCCCCTCAACAAATTCTTTTATTAAGGCGATTTGTTCTGTGAAGTTTAGATTCAGTCAAAGAGTCACACTTGAGGACCTAAGGGCCATATGTGGCCTCAAGGCTGCAGGTTCTTCACCCTTGGATAGAGTGTGAGTTTGGAATCAGGAAGACCTGAGTTCAAATCCAGCCTTAAACATTTAGCAGCTGTATTACCCTGGACAAGATACTTAATCATCTGGCTTGGTTTCCTCCACTACAAAATGTGTATAAGAATAATAATAATGATAACCTAGGGTTGTTTTGAACACCAAATGAGATATTTGTAAAGCAATTAGTACAATGCCTAGAATACAGGAGGCACTTAATAAATGCTTCCTTCCTACTATGAATGAAGCATTTATTAAGCACTTACTTTGTGTACAGCACTAGAGATACAAATAGAAAAGAGTCCCTGCTCTAAGTAGCTCACTATTGCACACACACAGATGGTAGATTTCAGCTAAAAGTCAGAAGGAAAGATCCCAGTCTTTGGGGTGCAGCCTCTTATTTAATGTCCTTCCCACTAACAAATTCCTGTTTCTGCTGTTGAACCATTTGACTTGAGTCTGAAGCTTGGGGGAAAGATCAGGGCTAAAGACACATCTGGGAGAAATCTGTGTAGCTTGTGACAAATGGAGCCATGAGAACAGACAAGGCTGCGGAGGTGAAGAGTGAAGAGAAAGGTGAGGACAAGACCTGGGCAGAGAGTCGAGGGACTAGAGAGCTCCAGAGTAGAGCATGAGCAATAAGAGATACAAGCTGAATGGGCAGATTTCAACTCTGCTACAAAAATTTTCTGACAATTTGAGCTATTAAAAAGTGTAATGGGCTGCCCCACAAATTACCAGGTTCCCCCAACTAAAGCTTTACAAGCACAGGTGACCACTTGTCAAGTATGCTGCAGAAGGGATTTGTGGATTAGGGGGTTACCTGAATTAAAAAGTTGGGACAAGGATGAAGAAGCAGCAGAGGAGAAAGAGAAGCAATCAGAGAGATAGAAATGGGAAACCGCTCCATTTCTTTCAGTAGCACTACCATTTTTCCTTAAACCTTGAAGAAATCTTTAGCTTTCTCTCCCCACATGCAACTTCTCTTCCAATCCTATCATTTTTCCCTTCAGAATGCCTCTTGCATCAATCACTTCCCACCTCTAGAACCCAGACTAGCGCCACACCACAACATTCCTCAGTCACTACAGCAGTTTTCTGTCCGTTCTCTACTCTTTCAATTCATCTTACAGATCACAAGAATATTAATTTTATTTAAAGTCCAATTTCACCATAACACTACCGTGCTCCAGAATCCCATTCCTATTGCCTATAAAAACAGAATCATAGAATCTGAAGTTGGGAAGGGATCTTGGAAACCACCTTGTTAGTCCAGCTTGTACCTAAACAAAAACTATAACATATTTGATATGCCCGACAAGTGGTCGTCCAGTTTTTGCTTGTAAAGCAAAGGTGAAGGGAAACCTGTTAATTCCCAAATCAGTCCATTACATTTTTCAATGGCTCAAACTGCTAGAAAACTTTTCCAACAGAATTGAATCTGCCCCTGCAACTTTTACTTCTTGTTTCCCATTCTCCACTCTAGGACCAAGCAGAGCAAGACCAGTCTCTTTTCCATGCATGACAGTCCTTCAGATATCTAAAAGCAGTTATAACGTCCCTAAGTCTTCGCTTTTCAATGCTAGATATCATCTACTGTTCCCACTACTATTAATATGGTATAATCACATGGCTTTCTACCATCCTGGTCACCCCTCCAACTTATCAACATGTTTCTTAAAACATGGCCCTTTGTGAACTGAACACAATACTCCAGATGTGATCTAACTAGGACAAAGGGCAGTGATAATATCACCTGCTTAGTACTAGAGCAATGCCTCTCAACATAGTCTAAAACTACAATCATTTTGTGGCTTCCATATTATACTTGTGATACCTAGTGAGTTTATAATCTAGTAAGCCAAACATGTCTTTTTAACAAATAGCATGCTCTCCTCCTTATAGTCCCTGAATTATCTGTGTGAGCCTGAGCAAATCACTTAACAATAATTACACTTCTACTGCCGGTCAAGGTTTGCAAAATGCATAGCTCATTAGGTAGCAACAATATCTGACATGTAAACAGTGCTTTAAAGCTGGCAAAGCACTTCACTTATGTTCTCATTTGAGGCTTTCAACAACCTTATGATACAGACAGTAAACGTTTTATCCCCATTTTACAGATGAAGGAACTGAGGCTCAGAGAAATTATCTGCCCATAGATACAGCTCCTAAGAGAACAAGGATTGGAACTCACATTTTTATGACTCTGACTCTCACTACATCCACTATGTGACATGACTTTGGAGCCCAAGCTCCTCATTTGAAAACTGGGAATAAAAATAGCATCTATCTCACAGGGCAATGATCAGCAACATTGGAATGACGTACTATACGTATTTTTTTATGCATAAATGTCAGCTGTCATTTTCCACAGGACAGCCAGATTTTAAAGGACTAGTTCATACCTCCTCTATGAATTCTTCCCTCACTTCTCGAGCCCAAGAGACTTGCTCCCTCCTCAGACTCTTAGAACATTTGTATTTAGTATCCAGATCAACAACAGGTTCTCAAACTGTTGCAATGCCTTAGTCATAACTCCCCAACCAAATCTAGAGCTCCCCAAGAAGAGGGACTGTGTATTAGACACTTTCATTTTCTGCAAAACCAAAGCATAACAAAGATGCGCAGGCAAGACTTAATGCATAGATTAAGACACAAAGAGAGACATAACCACAGACATATGATGAGAACCAGAGAACATATACATTTGTATACTCACTCATATCCTCATCCTTCATATATATATCCCTCACCTCTAGCAGTTTGTCCCCTACGCGAACTCCAGCCCGGGCCGCAGGGCCTTCCTCTGACACTCGAGAGATGAATATACCCTGAAGAGAAGACAAAAATGGTTTGGGGAATGCGGTCATCTTCTAGGAGTAAAAGAGAGAAGAAAGTCAGACTTTGGTTTACACGTAAGGAGGAGAGGGAAAGATTTCATAGCCCATGCCACTGCTACATACCACTCCATTTGAACTGTTTAGGTCCTTCCACTAGCTTTACTTGAGCAGCCAAAGAGGTAGAAGGATGGGTGGCATTGAAAATGTCATGAAACCATGTTAATGCTCTTGCCTCCTTGAAAATATGTTAAAAATTCTGGTTTGTGTATGGAACTCTTAAAGCTTTGTTAAAATTTTCTGCCAAGTAATGTGTAAATAGTTGTGAACTAAAATTTGCTAGAAGCAAACTCTGTAAAAGGATAGAAAGTCATCGCTTGGAGGTAAGTTATTAATTAAGCAGAAACTGAAGGACCAAATAACTGAAAATCTTTCTAGAATAAGGGACCTAATCACTGAACTTTATTGCTATTGGCAGAGATGCTACCGTAGCTTTGCCTACTTATTTCCCATTTTTTTTTTTTTTGGAGGGGTGCTTACTTGTTTTCTTTCACCATAAGAGAATGTACTAGGAAGAACATTCTCCTGGGAATCATAAGGGCAGCTGCTCAGAACATTTTAGTATGTCCTGAGTATCAGATGGCAAAACTAAAGACTTCCCCTTTGCTATGAGTGGTCAGGACACCAGAGGAAGATGTGTGTGTTTGTCCTTCGTTGCCCAAGAAGACCATGCCATCAGAGAAACAATGATATGACTTGCACTTGACTTTGTTTTGAGGGAGGGAGGGCTGTGTAGGTCACCAGCCTCACTTCTCCTCCAGTCATCTGAATCCAGTGACCAGATATTCATCAGGATGACTGGAGATGACCCAGGATGAGGCAACTGGGGTTAAGCGACCTGCCCAAACTCACATAGCTAATGAATGTCAAGTGTGTGAGGTGACATTTGAACTCAAGTCCTTCTGACTCCTGCACTGGTGCTCTATCCACTGCACCACCTACTTGCCCCCCCCAGAGGAAGATAAAGGAAATAAGGCCAACGTCCAGCATGGGCCAAGTCAAGATTCAAGGTGAGCTCATAAAGTAAAAGTGAAAGGTACCACACTGTATATACCAAAGGCATTTCTTTAGAAGTTGTTTTAAAATACAGTATCCATTCAATTCATTAGTTTCATAAAATGTAACATTTCAGAGAAAGAGGGGATTTTGTGGCTCTAAGTGTTACATGAGGACTTTGTGGTTGCAATGGGATCTCAGCAAAGCATATACCATGCAATGAATACCACAACTAAGGTACATAGTTTCAAATGATGGTAGCTTAACTCAACCACAAGAAAGGCATCTTTAAAAAAGACCAGCCTCAAGTTCTAGAGATGAAAATCTAAGTTATCAAGTGATGGCCAAATGCTACAGGGTAGGGGTGAGGGTAATAGTGAAAGAAGAGAATACAGGGCTTAGCAGGAAGAGGTAGGGGGCAGAGAGAAGAGAAGGATGAGAGAGGCAAGGGGTGGTCAAGGGAGGAGGCCTTTGGGGCCCTCTTGCCAGCCCAAAGTGGGTCACAGATAGAAGGCCCAGGCCTCCCTTACCTCGTCGTCTCCCTTGTATGGGGTGGAGCCCTTCCCCCCTGCGATGCTGATCCCCAGGCCACCTGTCTGCCGCAGGATTGTTAGTGTCAGCTGGAAGCAGAAGTACAGGCAGAGGTTACACACAGCAGGGAAAAGTACTGGAAGGGAAGCAAGGTGCATGTATACGCATGTGTAGATATGAGCCTTGGATGGGAGATGGGGCATGTTCAGTGCATTAGCAGAATCAGTGTGAAGAGGATTTTGCATCCTGATAACATGTGACCTATACACGGAAGTCTAGTAACCACATTCTCCCCAGGTCATGCAGCTTCCTCTCCAGACACTTGTGAACCATCCTATACTTAATGTTGTCATCTATTACCCCAACAATGGCTCCCCTGGACACAGACCTTTGTCTCCACACCCACGTGACTGGACTCTCCCTCTACCCCTCCCTCCCCCCATACCTCTCACCTCGGCCACCCTCTAGCAAGGGGGGTTCTGCAGATAACAACAGGAGCTGAAGGAGAGGAAGGCGGAGGCCTGGGCCTCTCTACTCAACTCCTCTGGACAATGAACTAAGACCTCCAGGGTATTGGTGGGGTGGGCCAAGGGCTACCAGCACAGAGGCCAGGAGCCCCACAGGGTCTGAGAGGCAAGGGGAGGATGTGGGCAGCAGCAAGGAACAAGGTTGAAGGAAAAGAGGAAACAGTGATTTATGAGTTAAGAATCTTCAAGCAAGAGAGATCTACTAGGGGGGAACCCAGAAGTGATAAAGATAAAGAGAAATGAATGGAGAGATTAGAAATGACAGTTGGAAAGTGAGTATTATCTTGGGAGAGGGATCCATACAAAGAGGTTCCCTGAGGTCAAAGCAAGTAAACCTAAATAACTGTTGCAGAGTTGGTGATTCACACCTCAAACACGCATGCATACACATACACACACACACACACACACACACACACACCCTTAACAAAACTATAACTCTACCTGCTGAAATTGTGTAGGGTTGTCGATAAAAGGCACTTTTGACATGGAATGCCCCCACTCCCAATACTCTGGCAGTGCTGAAGTCAACTTTCGCCCCCAACAAATTCTTAGTTACATGATCCCTCATTTGCCCATCTCAGCGACTGTACTATAGTGAACAGAGGGAAGCATACATATTGAGGAGCGAAGGCTCACAGACCTGTGCTCATTCTCTATCCCCTACTCTTGTTCTCCCAGATGTGCTTTGATCAGTCAGACAATTTCCCAGTTTCCTGGACTCTATATATACTTGCTGGACCAAGACATTTCCCCCTCTAAGGTCTCCAAAACTTATTTTCATTTACCTTCTGAAATATCTCATCTTTCTCCAGAGCCAAGTACAATGCACAGACCATATCCAGAAAAGGAGATAAATGGAGACCAGAGTCAAATTCTCCAAATTTTGGACATCTCCAAATAAAGGGTGAAGGAGTATTAAAACCAAGACTCAAACAGGGAAGACAGAATGAGCCTAGAGTCTAGGAATAGACCAATCCCACAAGAGGAAAGGTCAGTTAACAGAAAGCTCAAGGAAGAGACTAAGGAAGAAGTTAATGCCTTTAACCTGCTGTGGTATGAGAAGCCACACATCTACTGGAGGTTAGAGGGAGGGGAACTTGGACTGAGAGGTCAACTCAGTAACTTCCTGAGTCATCTTGTTTGTCAGCCTTGGTAGCCACAGATGCAGCGGGTTCTACATGCCAAGCTAATTTTCTACCGACTGTTCTCAAGGACCGAGACACAAGCTGACCTTAGGAAGGGAAGCAGGAAGAGTCTAGGATAGACCAAAGAGATACATATCCAGTGTGATCAAGAAAAGGGGAAAAGATGATGGGACAAAACACTTGTCATCATCATCAAACTCAGAAGACAGCCTATGCTGTACTGAATAGGACATGGCAAGGGGCCTACCTGGAGAACAGTAAGAAAGCCAAATTTATTCTCTTCTTCCCCACAAAAACAAAAACCAAAGGCTTTGATGAACCTGTCCAGCACCAACTCGAAAAGGGAACAGCCCACAGGCAAAAAGGTAGTGTCTGGATGAGGGGCAAGGTTAAAGGACAGGAGACTGGAAGTAGTGACCCTGAAGTGATAGAACAAGGGAAAATAATTCCAGGGACAGTAATGGGAAGAGAAAGAGTGATAACACCAGGAATGGAAAGAGATATGGATGGGGTAGAGAAGAAAGAAGGCAGCTTCAATGACAGAACAGAGGAACAGTGACCCTGTTTAGCATTTTAGGGATCTATACTTCCAATTATACAGCTTTGATTACAGAAATATTTGCATCTCCAATTTACTGTTTATCTGCATGTTAGCCTTCTGCTTCTGAGTAGACAAAAATAATTATCAAATGTAAAAGGTGATCTCAGAAATGCTATTATCAGAGGCAACAGGCTGACAGGAGGACTAAGAGACAAAGAAAAGTTAAGGAGACAAAGAGCTTTATCTCCCCCCCACCCCAATCCTTAACTCTTCCTATTTACTGGTCTTCCAGTATGTTTTTTGAATTAAACAAGATAGGAAGGAGGTACAGATCTATAATAAAGAAGGGCAACACTGAAAGGAAGAGGTACAGGAATATCTCTAAGAATTAGACCCAAATATGGGGTGACTGTCAACCTGGGACTCTAAGGGAAGGAGATTAGAACAAACAGTCTGGGTTAAGGGTCAGAGAAAAGACCAGATAAACGAGAAAGGAGATCAGCAAGACTAATGAAGGAGAAAGAGATCAGGAAGAGTCCATGAAGAGGGTTACCAAGAAAGAATTACTTTTTCAGTAGCTTTACTTGAACATTCCCTGTGTTTAAAATGTCCTCCTAATAACTAGCCCTGGAATTGGAAGACCTGGGAGCAAGCCCTGCCTGTCACACAAAAATGACAGAGTGACCTTGGACAAAGTGCCTCACCTTGTAACCCCATCAATGACAGGGCAGGTGGAGAGCTGTCTTGGTCAGGAATTAGTTATGGTGATGAAAGCACAGATCTGGTTCTACACACAGACACAGACACACACAGACGCAGACACACACATACAGACACGGACACACAGAGACACACACACACACACACACACACACACACACACACACACACACATCCCAGCTCAAATTCCACCATCTCGATTAAATTTAGTATCACGTCCCGCACATAGGAATAATGAATAAAGGAGGCAGTGAAACCTCATAAAAAACCTGACCAGGTCATTAATGTAAGCCAAGCATAATTAAAGACTAGACTCTGTAATTTCCTAGCATGTACACATTTTGAAACTCAAGATTTTATTACATTACATTAAATTGTGTTTGCTTCTTAACTAGTTGATTAAGCAAATGTGGTGGTGAATTTGATTCAGAAAACATTTACTAATTGGCTAGTATGCACTCTGCTAGGTACTAGGGAAGATACCAGGATTGGATCAGTTATTTTCCACCTCTCAGGGAGCACGGAGACCAGTCTTGGACAATATACAAATGCAGATAACTATAACATACAATATTAGATGTTATGTGGCTCAGAGAGTAGGCAAAACAAAATACTACATGAAGATACAGGAGTGTTGTAATTGTGGGATCTGTTAAAGGTAGGGACTTGGTAAGTTGGATAGGAATAGTGATGAAGACAGAGGAGTGAAACACAACACCAAATATGAAACACTGGGTGAATGATGATATCACTGACAGAAACTGTGAAGTTAGGAAGAACATGCCTGGGAGGAAAGATGATGTCCTTGGATTTAGACATGTTAAGTTTGTAGTGACAGTGGAGACATCATAAGTAATTAGAGATGAAGGTATGAAGTTCAGATGAGAGAGGTAAGGGCTGACAAAAATTTAGAAGTCATCTACAAGGAGTTGGTCATTGAAACCAGGAGAATCAATGAGATAACCAAGGTAGAGAGCATAGAGAAAGAAGAGGTCCAAGAATAGACCCGTTAAGAACACCAGCCTTAAAGGTTCAGGAAGACAAGAAGCCAAGAAAGGAGACAGAAGGGAGGGCTAAACAGGAATCTATGAAGTCAAGGGAAAAGAAAGCAGCCAGGGGAAAAAAGCTGACAGTATAAAATGCTGTTAAGGAGGGATAAGAAGTACTGGGGAGAAGTGAAGGCTTTCACGAGGTCCCATTGTCTCCCTAGAGAAAAACACTGCCATTCCTTGGACTATGACAGAAGAATGATTCCCAATAGGTTTGAAAAAGGAATGAGTGGCCTTAAAGACTAATTTTCCAATTAGTAAAAGTCTTCAAGCAAAGTCTGGATGACCACTTTTTGGTAATTTTGTGATGAGGGTTCCTGCTCAAATACAAATCAGACTGAGTTTAGGTTCTAATCTCTGAGATCCCCCTGCAGCTTGCAATAATATAATACTTTTTCCTGGTGAAGGCAGGAGGTATGTGGGAACAAGGAGGACAGCTGGGGGTGTTTTGTTTTTGTCACAAATGGTCAGAAGAGTGGTTACTGGGCTCAGACTACACTGTGCTCAGTCAGATTCCTGGGAGAGCCAGAGTTTAAATGAAAAGGAGACTTGCTTCAAGGAGGAAAACTTGACCCCAACACCTAGGAAAAAAGGGATTGAAGTGAATCACTCTCACAATAGTTCAGAGGGCAAATTATGGCCTGAAAAATAGGTGAGGGGATGCTGACCCTCTCTCCCGCAAGTAGCTCCTCAACGTATACGTACAACCCAACTCTGCAACAGCTGATGCTGACTGTAGATTTTCAGGTAGAGAAAGAATCATTTGTAAAGGAGGGAAAAAAGTACAAGGAAAGATAGATCACTGTGCATGGTAGGTTCAGAAATAGGGTCAGTCTGCCAGAACCCCAGGTAGCAAGTTAAGCAGTGTGAGGAGTTCAGGGGAGAGTGAGTAAGTGAGCCCAACAGGAGCAGTACAGACCTCTTCCTCCTCAATGCGAGCAGGCTCTATCAGCAGGTTATTGGCCTGGTCAAACGACACCCCCTGTTAGGACAGGACCAGCAAAGAGGCATGCAGATTAGTGGGGCCCAAACCAGCACCATCACCGCCACCACCACCACCACCAATACGCCCACAGTCATTCCTGGAGACGTTGCTTGGGGCCTTGTCTGTTCCAGCACCAGCTCCAGCCACGAGGCAGAAAGGAGAGGAGAGAAGGAAAACCACCAAGCTCACCCATGCCAGAATGTGAAGTGTAGCCACCAGTATCCTAGGGCCCAAATCCCCTCCTCCACCAGAATGCTGACTCCCCAGGCTCTTTCCTTTGTTTGGGGGAGATTCAAACACAAACCCATTTCCTAGCAATAGACCCACTGAAAGGAAGGTTAGGATTCCCTCACCCCTATGATTATTTTGATAACATGGGGATTACTGCTGCCAATATAGGTGGGAGGAGGGAACAGTACTAAGTCTAGGGATAGAGGGGCCAAGTGCAACAAATGTTGATATAAAGATGTATCTCAGGGAATCCTGAGTGACCAGAGCAGGGTCTTATCTATAGCCAACGTTTGAGTAAAAATCCAAAATAGGGATGTCTTTCTGAATAAATGACCCAATACAAGAATCTTTCTGACTAGCCCTGAGTGGTTACCTCAGATATATGTCTATGCCTTTCTCTAAAAGGTGACAGACATGGGGACATGTCTCTGATCATCGGTAAGTGACCAACTAGATGACATGTGTCTAGTAGCCCCTCCTGCTCCCTTACAGCTGACAGCTAAAATGTCAGGCATATGGCAGATACTCTAAGTATTCACTGACTGGCAAAGAGAATCAACAATCTTGCAACTCCTCAATCCCACACTCCTAGTCAAAAAAACAGAAGGTTTGGGGAGAAAAGGTAATTAGTTGTCAGCATCATCTTAGAGAGCTAATCTCACAGTGGGGAGGGCAAAGGGAAAAAGCAACTTAGAGCTGGCAACAAATGGATGAAGAGTAAGGATCATCACTACCAAAGATAGTGTCAGTCAACAGTACAACTAGCCAGGGGACAACAGAGGCATCCCACTGCTGGCAGATCCCACCCAGGTTGTCCCTTTCTACCACTTAAGGATGGAAAGGCCTCCCATGAAGAGCCCTGGTGTGTCTTGGGGAGGGAAATTCCCAACACAGCATGGCAGAGTTTTCGGCTTTCAGGCTTTTTTCTGCAGAGCCTTCCCTACCTTAGAAGCCCCCTGAGGGTACCCAGGCCCTTGGGGCCCTACCTTGACAGAAGGTGGGGCAGCCACTGCCCCATTCTTCTCTTCATCAGCTTCATTGTCCTCTTCCTTGTTCACTTCAGCATACTGGCCCCAAGGGAGAGGCCGCTGCTCATGTGGAGCATGGGGGCCATTGCTACAGCCTGGTGGGGCTAGTTCCCCATCTCCATCCCCTGATAGCCCCTGAAGCAAGGCCACCACAGCCTCAGGCCTGGGCAGCTTGGTGATTTTAAAGTGCTTCTTGTAATGGGGAGTATCTTTCCGGATCAGCCTTTGCCTTTCCCCAGGTGGGGGCCGCAGTTCCTCAGCTTCATCCTCATCTTCACTCCGTACCAGTGTGTCCTCTGCAAAGTGCACGGTGGGCTGTAAGAAGACCAGAAATGTGAAACCTGATTTTGCTACCAGGAAAGTTATATCCTCTTCCTTCTTGACTATTGGGGCCTCTCCTGAAACTACATCCATTGAAGACATGGGGACTGGCTGAGTTGTGAAGTAATTCTCAAATATTCCTCCCCACTCCATATCCTCAAAAACCTACAATCTCTTCCTTTCCCTCACAAAATTTTCAGACCTATGCTTTACAATACTATACAATAAACCAGAATTTATTACTTATTTCATTTTGAACCCATAATCCCTAATCCTAGCTTCTTTTATCCTCCAATTCAACGCAACAAACATTTAATAAGTACCTAGAGTGTGCAAAATGCTGTGACAGGCACAGACAGCAAGAGAGCACCTTTAAAGATGAAAAAGGACACAGCCTTTGATTCCAAGGAGCTTACTACATTTTGGGGGGGGGGGGGGGGGGAGAAGATATAAAATATACACAGGTGGGTATAATACAAAGTAGGAAATAAAGATTGCAAAGGAGACTTAAAGCACTCCAAGAAAACTTGAGAGAGAGAATACAGGCACTGTTCTTCTGCCTTGCACGGCCTCATCCCTTTGTTCTCACTGGGATATCAGCCCCTCAGACTCTCATGCCTTCCTGTCTATTACTCCTGTTCAGCTCTCACTTTCTCACTTACGTATAACAAATCAGATATACGAACTCGGCATTGCTTAGCTTCCTCAGCTCTGGAGTGAGTGGCTCTTACCTCAAGGCACTTCATAACAGCAAAGTACAATGTTTAGCATATGGTAAGCACTTAGAAGTTTTTTTATTCAATCATTGCCAGAGTATACAGTGTGAGTTCACACAAGAAATATTCAAAACCTTAAATGCAAGGCAACCATGCATCCCAGGAATGAAAAATAAAATCATTGGCCTGGTTTTGTCCCGATTCCTTCACCAACTAGCTGTGCAACAAAAGGTAAGTCAATTCCTCTTTCAGAGGCTCTATTTCTTCAGATGTAAAAAGTCAGTATGCCCCAAACAGAATTCCTCATCTCTTCAAATTTGTACTTTGTCCAAACTTTTTTAATTCCGTTGTGGGCACTGCCATCTTCTTGCTTCCCCAAATTCATCACCTTGGAGTTATCACTGAGTCACCTCTCTCCCCTAAATCCATGATAACTCCGGAATTCTCTCCACTCACACAATCACCTAATTCAGCCTCATCACCTCTCATTCATTCATCTAGTCTTTCTCCTCTCTAATCTATAGGCCATACAACTGTGAAAATAATCTTAAGTACTTGGCATACAGTATGCACTTAATAAATGCTTGTTGATCAAGGTCCAGGTCTGACAAGACTTGTTTAAAAACTTGCTATGGCTCCTCAGTGACTCTAGCATAAAACACAAATTTTTTAACCAGTCTTTTAAGCCCCTGTATAACCTTCCTCCCACCTACCTTATTTCATATTACTCTTCTTCATAAACTATCCATTTTAGCAAAACTGAATTGACCAGTTGTGCCTTGACCTCCTAGTACTGAGACACTGACCCCAGCCACCCCCAATTCTTTTGGTTGCTTCCAGTTTCCCAAAGTGAGTCTCTTTTACAAGTGGCACCCAGTGTCCTTGGAGCTGCAGGGAAGGGAGAGGAGGAGGAGAATCTCTAGGTTACAGAGCCCATTTATAGAGAAAGGCACAGAACCCTGAATGCTATGCCAGTCAAGCCCATCTGTAGCAAGATGCTGCTTATGCCAGAATGATATGCGACAATGTGCTTTGCTCCAGCCTTGCCCATTCTTCTGCTTTGCTATTTTTGCCTTCTTTTCCCTTGGTTGTTTAGTGCAAGTCCCTTAGGAAGAAGACTAGCTACACCTTGGCTGAACTGAAAGGGGTTCTGCTTACCCCTAGTCCACCAAGGAGAAGCAGGGTGTGGATGCAGGCAATAGCTATCCCAATTTCCTGGACTGGGGCAGAGGGACAACTAAAAATTCAGGACAAGGAACGAGAGGAATGCAAATACTTTCCTACCTAAGATTTCTCGCATATTAAATGAAGGGGAGATGATAAAGAACAAACCCCCAAACAGGATAAAAGCCGTTTAGCACAATACCTGGCACATAGTAGGTACTTAAAAAATATTTATGGAATTGAATGAACAAAGACAACACTTAGGGTTTAAAAAAATTCTAAGTGTCTACAGTTGGGCCTTATTGGGACAGGTCCATCTCCCCTTTCTAACTGCCCCCCTCTCCCAGCAAACTGTTCCTACCATCTGAAAACAAAACAACCTTTATGGAGAAGTGGACCAACTTGCAAGTGCTTTCTCCTGTCAGGACTTCATTCCAGGAAGCCTGACTCTCAGCAGAGTCTTTCACACTAAGGAATCAAAAACCTCATTCAACCATGTACAAAAGCTACAAGCTGGGACCAGGGATAAGGAAGATGGAGATAGGATATCCTTGTCTATAGTAAGAAGCAGAAGGATTTGACAGACTAAGCAACAAGTACCCCCTTTAACTGACACAAGAACCCTAAGACTACAGGTCTAATCTCAAAGAAATTCCCAACATCAATTGGCCTCTTGCTTGTGAAAAGTATTAGACAGTAACACAACAGAAGAACTAAGTCCCTTCAACTCTAATAGGCTAGGGTGAAAAGTAATGCTCCCCACCCATTCCCCCTGTCTTTTCCCATCCCTTTTCTCACCCCTACCCCCTTCATCCCCATTTCTTCATACCTCATCATATTCCTCCTCCACTTCCTCCTCATGGCCAGTTGCCATAACTTCCACCTCCTCCTCATTGGCTCTGTGACTTGTCTCCTTTTCTAATGTTTGCCCCTGCTTCTGCTCCACCTCCTCATCTTCTTCTTCTTCCTCTTCCAGGAAGCCTGCTGAGGCTGTGCTGGTAGACACGTGTGAGTCCATGCTCTGGTGGGATTGAGAGCTCAGCCTCTTTTCCTGCAATATAGAAAATCTAGAGATTATACCTTCAATTACTCCTTCTCATTCACATGTTTCCTAAATATGGGTAGACTCAGCTCTTGGTCCTCTGTTATTCTTGATCTAGAATCTCTATATCACAAAGGTTGTCAACAATCATGTTCTCAACTACTACCAGGCTGTGGATGGCTCATAAATCTTAATCTCTAGTCCTAACCTGTCTCTTAAGCTCCAGTTCCACTCAAAGTGATGCCAGAGGCCACCTAATCGAACCTAGACGGCCTAAATTAAATCTTTTCTCAAACATATTCAGCATGTGGCCACTCGGACTGCACTTAAAAGACTTCTAAGGGAGATAGGAGGGAAAGGGAAAAGAGAACTGGAGCCCATTTCACTTTTAGAGAGCTCTAATTCTTAGGAATTTTTTCTTCATATCAAGAAGAAACCTACCTCTCTGAAACTTCCACCAACTGTTCCTCATTCTGCCCTCTGGGGCCAAGTCAAACAAGCAAGATCCCTCCCACACATGAGAGCTCTTCAAATATTTGAAGATAATTATGTCTCCCCAGAATCTTCTCCACTGGAAACATGCCCAGTTTCTTCCACCAATCCTCCTTCTTCTGACAGCTCCTCCTCTTGTCTCTTTCAATGGCTCCTCTAAAGCCTCCAATCCTCTAAAGGTAGGTTTTCTCCAAAACTCTGTCTTCACTCCTCTTTTTGCTAAACATCTTTTTTTTTTTACACCCTCTTTCTTACCAACTCCCAAGATTTCAACTACCCCATCCATAAAGAAAGGTCCCAGAGAGGCGTTGTCTCCTGAATTACCATTCTGCATTACCAGTTGCCTATAAAACACCTCTAGTTTGATATTGGAGCAATTCAAACCCAACATGTCCAAAACTAAAATCTTCTACCCGCCTCCCCCCCCCAAATCTACTTCTTGACTTTTTCTGATTCCAGTAATAGTGCCATGAAGACTTGAAACCTTTGTATCATCTTTGACACCCTCCATTTGTGCCTCCAATGTCGGGGAGTTACTACTATGTCGTTATCTTGTTACTCATTCATTCATCGCACACTTATTAGGTTCTTATATTAGGTATTTGGGAAAATATACAGTTCAGATAAAACAGAGGATAAAAAGGGGATCTGGTATTCCTCTGCATAAAACTAGTAGTTGAAGTCAAGATGAGTGTGCTAAGGAATAGGGGATGGAGAAAGAAAACAGGGCCAAGGACAGAAAATTAGGGAACCCTCTCCTTAAGGAATAAAAGCAAGAGGATAAGGAGACAGCAAAGGAGTAATTAGGAAAGTAGAGAACCCAAGTGTATAGTGTCCTTGAAGTCAAAGAAAAGAAAACTTGGTTTAGGAGAAGCTGATCAATAATACCAAAGGCACTGCCAACATCTCTACAAAATCTCTTGCATCAGTTGCCTCTTGTTTGTTGCTGCTGCCACTGCCCTAATTCAGAGCCTTGTTACCTTCTACCTGGACTACTGTAACTGCATCCTACAGCTTGCCTCATCACTTCAAAGCTTACCTCCCATAGCTATTGTGTACTCTCCAGATCAAAACCTATATTGATTCCTAAATGCCCATCAAATAAAGTCTAACCTTCTTAGTCCTGCTTCCAAGGTCCTCCATAATCTGGCTCCAATCTAATTTTCCAGCCTCACTATTCCACACTTCAGGCTAAACGACATAGTGGTTTTTGATCATCCAATGCTTTCTTATACCTAGAATACTCTTCTCCCCCATCCCCACCTCTTAAAATTCTTTCACACTTCAAAGCCCAGAAGTAGCTATTGGATATATGATCATTTCTATTATAGTTATTCATATGTATGTCTTATGTGCCTATTAGACAATAAGTAATCTTCAGGAAAGCAGGGACTTTATGTCTTTCTCTGTTTCAACATCTAGAAGTGTCTTTCCATACATAGCAGGCTCAAGCATTAACTGAACTGAATTGTACCACTATCCAAACTTGGCAACCTCAGGACTATGCTGGACCGTTACCTTTCAGGTTACCAAATCCTGTCAACGTTTCCAAAAGTCTCTCATCTGTTCTTACTACCATCACGCTAATCTAGGTCCTTAACATCATCATCATAAAAGTAATAAAAATAACCATGGCTAACATTTATATGGAGCTCACTAGGTGCCAGGCACCATGTTAAGTACTTTACAATTATTACCTAATTTGATCCTCACAACAACCCTAGGAGGTAGGGACTACTATTATCTGTTTTACAGATGAGGAAACTGAGGCAAAGAGAGGTTAAAGTGACTTGCCCAGGGTCCCACAGCCACATCTAAACTCAGGTCTTCTTGATTTCAGGACAGGGCTCTGTGCACCATGGCATCTTCTGGGGGACCCAATATTTCACTCCTGAACTACTGCAATAGCTGTTTTTCTGGTTTCCCTTTGACCTTTACTTTTTCAAAAATCCTAGGCAGTGTCACTAGACTGCTGTTCCTTAAAAATACTTTGATCATATCAAAGACCTGCTCAAAAACTCCTATTGTCTCTCCTCTGCTTAAAGGATAAAACCTGAACTTCTTAGTCTAGCATTCAAAATCCACCACTTGATACCCATATACCTCTGCAAACTTCTTTCCCACTACTAGCTGTGATCTTGTATAAGATACTTCCTCTCTCTGGGAACCTTATGGAACATGAAGTTGATTTTAATTAATCAACAAGTAATTATTAATATAATTAAGCGGAATATCAGGGACTATTCTAGGTACTAGATACAAAACCAAAAATGAAATCGTCTCTACCCTAGAGGAACTTCCTATTACTCAAGGAGTCTACCATTAAAAGAAACAGCACGTATACACATAAGTAAATGTAAATTATGTACAAAGTCAATGTGAGACCTTTTTGGTTGTCAGAGGTACAAGTACATAGTGGAAGATTGGGAAAGGCCCTTATGTAGAAGGTGATACTTGAGTCTGGAAGGAGGCATAGGGGACAATTTGCGCACAGGCACAGAAATGCAGAATGTGAGGAACTGGAAGGAGGCTAGATGGGTTTAACATCAGAGTGTAAAAAAGGAAGGGTTAGAAAGGGTTGGCTGGTTTATGATCTAGCCAAGGAGACCTAAAAGGAACAGCTAAACCGCAAGGAGAATAGAAACAGTGTTATGAAAACACAGCAAGGAAGTATTTATTCAGAAGAAGAATGTCAATGTTCATTATCAAATGATGCAGTGATATCAAGAAGGATGAAGTCTGAAAAAAGGCCATTGAATTTGATAATTAAAAAGGCCAATGGTAATTTTGGAAAGTGCAGCTTCAGTTGAGTGATGAGGCCAGAAAACTACAAGGGATAGATGAGCAAGTAAGAGGAAAGAAAATGGAGAAAATGAATGAGCTTGTTCAAGGAGGCTGGCTGTGAAAAGAGATATACAGAATAACAGACTAAAAGGATGAGAGGGTCAAGAGAGGGATCTTTTTTTAAGGATGGGAAAATCATGGATATGTTTGTAGGCAGCAGGGAAGGGAACAGTAGAGGAGGAGAAACTGAATATTAGAGAGAAGATAAGATTTCAGAAAGGAAGAGATCAAGAACACAAGCAAAAGGTTGGCCTAGGTGAGTAGTGCCACATGTTCTTCAGGGGCTGGAATAAAGGAGAAAAGGAATGGGGGGATGAAGTCAAAAGCTTTTAGGTACTCAAATTGAATAATTTCTAGTTATTAAATGAGGCAAAAATCAAGGTCCACTTCTGAGAAGGAAAGGAAAATGGAGGATGGGATAAGCTCTGAAGGACTGAGAAAAAAAGATTTGGAATAGTCAATGTGGGGAACATGATAGCCATAATAAAATGACTGACTGAAAGGAGGTGAGGCAATAAGGAGAGAAGGAATAAAAGGCTACAGTGAGATCCAGAAACTTAAAGACTCCTTACTATCTGAGTGTTATACTTTGGGAGGCAATGAGATCAAGCGTGTCCCTCCTATCTGTGGCTGAGGGACAGTGAAGGTATAATTATGGGAGTTGAGGACGTTGATGTATTTGAAAGCCATGAAGATCAAGAGAATGTCAACAAATAAGCCTGAAATCCCTTAGTGCAAGAACAGAGAGAAAACTATAAGCCAGCTACCAAACTCTTTAAGAAAAGAAAATGACCTAGAAGTTGGTAGAGAGTTGCCAAGAGGACCTACAACAGAAGAGATATATGGAGAGTGAACATCAGAGGAGGAAAGGCTACTCAGTGAGGGTGAAGGGGGAGGCAATCTGTGAAGTCTTCAAATACAGGTAATTTATCTTACTCTTAGCTTGTCTTCCCAACAGCGTAGAACAGCACATGGCCTCAAACACAGAAGATATTCAGCAAAAGCTAGCTGAATTATTCTCAATACAAGGGAACAACACAAACCCCAACCATGCATAGTGGGAATACAAGTAGACACTATGCTGGCAGGTACTCAATGCGGTACTCAACTCAACACCCAAATGTGGAGGGATGGACTAGGCTACAAGAAGAAACACAGTTCCACTCAAGAAACACTCCTAAAGAGGGAGTTACAGTCCATTGGTCTCTTATAGTAAGAGGGGGAAGACATGGTCCTCACCCTAGAAAAGCCTCCTACCTCTAGGAGGTCAGAAGGGGGAGACATAATCTCCGCCTTCAGGTTGCTCCAATCCTGAGCAGAAAGAAAAAGTGAAAAGAAATCCCTGTCCTTGGTGAGGGTAACTTGGACAGGAATTTTGGAGAAGCTCAAAGTTCAGGGGGCAAGGAGATAGCTAATGCACAGGCTATCACAGAATATAAATATAGAAGGAAGCCCAGGGTGAGGGGTAGGGAAAGAGGGAAATCTGCAGCCTCAAGGCCACAGGTAGCCCTCTAGGTCCTCAAGTGCAGCCCTTTGACTGAATTCAAACTTCAAAGAATAAATCCCCTTAATAAAAAGATTTGTTCTATAAAACTTGGACTCAGTCAAAAGGCCACACCCAAGAACCTAGAACAGCTGCAGGTTCCCCATCCCTGATCTAACCTAACTCCCTTACATTATGGCTAAGGAAATTTACAGTCCAGAAGCACTGACGTGAGCAAAGAGATGAATATTGCCAGGAAGGAACTCTAATGAAGAAAATATTACTGGAAGTCAATGTGTCTCTGATGATTGCCCTGGCACCTACAGATTCAAATGGCTTGATAAGTTAAGTGGTGGGCTCAATGAGACACACCAAATAGTACCAGTGCACACAAAGGCAGAACAGAGCCACCTTAGGGGAGCACACGAAGGCTACAGCCAGGAAACCGAGGGAGCAGCAGCCAATAAGGGGAGGAAATGAAATGTCTAAGAATAGTTCAAGACAGGAAAAGATCCACATAGAATAGTGGCAACAAAATAACTAGAGAGGAAGACCTCCCACCCCCCTCTCCCACCCTGGGGTACCTTGTCACCAGATTTCCCCAGACACTTCTAACCATGTCCTCCTTCACCTACATCCTGCTACTACTATGTTTCATCACTTTACTGCCCTCATACCTTGTAAGGGAATAACTATTTCTTCATTTTCTAAAATCTGAAAAGGACAAATAAGGCAGAAGGACTCCTGGCTCTTTACAAAATTTACTAATGCTTAAAAGATAACCTGTTGGATAACAATAACAATCTTAAAATATCTTGGCAGGCTAGAATAATGGGACAAACTAGGTTTGTTAAGGATATGTTAAGGATAAATGTAAAGTATTGCACTTATTCAACTGCCTAAGGATGAGATGGGGAAAGTATGGCTGGGCAGCAGTTCTGAAAAAAGACCTGGGGAGGTTTTAGTGGCCTGCAAGCTTCATCTGAGGCAGCTAGATAGCACAGTACAGTGCCAGACATGAACTCAGGAAGACCTAAATTCAAATCTGGCTTTAGACACTAGCTATGTAACCCTGGGCAAGTCACTTGATCCTGCTTACCTCAGTTTTCTCATTTGTAAAATGAGCTGGAGAAGCAAATGGCAAACCACTCCAGTATCTTTGCCATGAAAACCCCAAATGGGGTCACAAAGAGTTGGACATGACTGAAATGAGTGAGCAACAAGTAAAGCTTAATCTGAGCCAACAGCAATATGGCAACCAAAAACAAGAATGAGATCTTGGGCTGTATTAATGGCAACATATTGTTTCAGAAGAGGGAGGGGAGAGTTACTGCCTTCTGCAATCTGGTCAGATGATCCCTGGATTACTGTGGTCAGTTCTAGTTAGCACATTTTTAGAAGGATACTGAGGAACTGGAGTGTATTCAGGGCATGACAACCAAAATTGTTAGGGATACAGAATCATGCCATATGAGGAAGGAAATGGAGATACTTAGCTTGGCAGAAGAAAGAATTTAGGTGAGGGCATAATTGCTTCAAGTAAAGAACTATCATGAGGGAGAAAAGTAATTTTTTACCTGTGCCTAGAGGGCAGAAAAAGAAATAACTAGAAGCTGCAAAAAAGCATATTTCAGTACAACATAAGGAAAAACTGCCCAAAAAAATAAAGCTGCTATAAAATAAAATAGGTTGCCTAGGGAGTTAGGTATTGGAGAGGTTATAGAGGATGCATGACCACTTGCAGGGGATGCTGTCTGAGGTGAGAATAAACAGACAATCCAGGTTCCTTGTAGATCTGAAGTTTGAATTCTATAATTTAGTCCTTAAGGTCCCTGAAATTCTCCAGGACTGGGTCTCAAGCAAAAAGGAAACACCCAGAGCAGCAACGATAAGGTCCTCCAATGCCTTTCTCACCTTAAGATCTCTTTTTAAGATAGTCAGTGCAGTTTAGCAGGAAAAGCACCATGCTTAAGCGTCATTAGACCTAGATTTGGTTACTGGCTCTTGTACTTGTCATATGACCCTGGGTCACTTAATCTTTCCAGCCTCAGTTTCCCCAGCTATAAAATGGGAATAATTGTTCTACTAACTTCTACCTCATCATATTTGCTCTAAGAAAAGTCCTTTAAACCATTGCTTTGGAAATGAAAGCTATTATTTCTCTCACTGGTTTGCTTTGAGTTACCCAGGAGAAGACACAGGCATGAGCAGTCTAGACCAGGCAGCAGAGGACACACACACACTAACAGTTATGAAGCAATGACCCCAGACTCTTAACAAGAGTGAAAGGTGAGTCCTGAGGAATAGAAGTCAAGATTCACTACATTATGAGGCCCTGGTGGGGAAGGTACTGACAGACGCATGGACATATAGATGAAGATGAAATGAGATGACATTTTTAAGTTCCCTGCAAAATGGAGTGCTACATAAATGCTAGTTATTACTTCATTTTTAAAATTTTATAACATATAATAGTTTCTTTCTCCAACATGGGTCTACAATCCCATAAGATGAAGAACCAGAGCACCAGTTTGAAGATTTTTCTTAAGAAAGACAAAGTGAGAGGAATGGGAAATACCCAAGGTTTAAACCTTGGTAAAAGGTTTAAAAGGTACTTTTGGGTACAGATCCCCAGAAAGGGCAAGAAAGTAAGACTCAGTGTTTCAGGAAATGTCTCTTGCCCAGCCCATGGTTAGACTTTAGTCATGGGAGATCCAGATGGTTATATTCTGTAAATTCCCAGAATCTAAAAAGTTGGGAAGGGGTCACCCAGGTCCACTTGCTTGATAAAGGAACACCTACTATAACACTTGTGACAAGTCTTAATACATACAGTCTCAGCCTAAATATCACCAGTGACATGGAATTTAGCACTTAAAAAAGACAGCCTTTTTCACTGCTGGAAAGCTAAAAAGTTCTCTCTCATATACACCAGGGATCTGACTCCCCATAATTTTTAGTCATCAGTTCATGTTAGGATCACACATTGTTAGACCTGAAAAGGACATATGTGTTGCCTTCGTGACATCCTATCTGAAAATGATGATTTCCTGCTCTCCTTCCCCATCCCCTACCCCTGCCAACAAAAAAATCTCCAGTTCCTTTAACCAATCTTCATATAACATGATTTCCAGTTCTTTCACTATTCAAATCACTCTCCTTTGCACCTGCTACAGCTTATCAATATCCTTTCTTGAAATGTGGGGCCCAGAACCGAATAAAATACTCTGAGATGAGGTCTGACTAGGTAACAGCAGTATTATTACCTCTCTCACTTTGGATACTGTAATAGTCAATAATGTTACACAGCACTTTAAGGTTTGCAAAGCACTTTACAAATATTATCCCAACTTATTTGATCCTCATAACAACCCTCGGAGGTAGGTACTATTTTTACAAATGAGGAAACTGAGGCAGACAGTAATTAAGTGACTTGCTAAGGATCATATAGCTGGCAAGTGTCGGGAGGCTGAATTTGAGCTCAGGTCTTTCTGACTCAAGGCCCAGAGCTCTAGCCACTGTACCACCTAGTTTCCTTTTCTTCTGAAATATAGCCAAAAATCATTCTAATTCCATGTCTATGTTTTTGTTATTTTCTGGCTCCATTTGATTTGTAGTAAAAGTTTCTTTTGGAAAAAATCTAATCCTGTCTTTAATAATACCAGAATAAAAGAAAGATCTGTGATTTCATTAGCATGAGAAATTCCCTCCATCAAGACAGAGCACAATCTGTGTACAACAGTCTTAGGAAGGGGTATGCTGATAAATAAATATTTAACAACTAGCTTTCCAAAAATGTACAACATATTTTTTAAGTTTTATCTATATTATTTAAATTTTATCACTTTTTTAAGTCTAGGCAATCAACAAGACAATAAATCAAGCCCTGATGCGTAGATCTTGTCAACTTCCAAGGTGCAAATGCTCACAGTGAAAATTTAACAATCAGCTCCCACAGGATAGGATGAGTTAGTTCTAGCACACTTCTGGTCCTAGGGAGTTTTATGAGGCACAGACAGGTTACCAGGATTACGCAGTGTCAAAGGTGAGATCTGAACTCAGGTCTTCCTGACTATAAGCTCAGCACTCAACTACTATTCCACAATGCCACACTTCTACTGCAGTTTATGCTGCAACAGAAATGTAAGCTTGCAGGTTTGTGAAGCCTCTTTTAATCTTATGAGGCCATCAACACAAGTCTTATTAACTTCATAGTACAAATACAAAAACCAAAGCACAGGAAAGTTTAGTTGACTTGCTCAAGGTCAGATAGCTAAGTCAGTGAAAGAAATGGACTTGAATCCAGGATGTCTGACTTCAAATACAGCCTTTTTGCCACCTCCCAATCCTGATGGAAACCCAAAAGGAAAGAATTTCTTTACTTCATCCCAGAGAGAAAGCTACCTATGCTGGTAGCAGCCATCAGACTAGATGCAGAATCAGGAGACTCAGGTCAGGCTGGCTCAGAGAAGGAAAAAGAAGGGATCGGCAGGGGAGGCTGCAGAACCTTCTTGGATGAGTAAACCCAACCACCCTTACTCCATGTCTCTTACTCTTCATTCCCATCTCTCCTAACCCCACACTTTTCCAAAATTTTCTATCCTCTCCCACCCCTCCATTCCCTCTTCACACCTCCTCAGTGGGCAACATCTGCTCTGAATCAGGCTTTGCTGTGCAGGCCTCATTACGTCGATCCTCAATCACTTTCTTCATAACCTTCAACTCGCTGGGGTGAGGAGTAGCTCTTCGCTGCAGACCCTAATATAAGAGTGGCCATAATTGGAAAGTGGACCCTGGCCTGGGCAATGGAATAAAGCCTAGGGGAGAAGAGCGAGATGGGAGGGAATGGAAGGAGGACAGTGACCCTAGCAAAAAGAGTGACCAAAAAGAGTTAGAGGTGTTAATGTTGAGGGAAAGATAAACCAAAGGAAAAGGGGGCGGGGAGGAGACTGAGTGAGTGGTGTAGCTCTGGGGGTCAACTGCTTAACAGTTAAGGGGAATGAGAACTTGTCTTTCAAAGCATTAGTGCTTCTCAAACACTCCAGCCCCTCAACTCACCCTCTTCTCTGCCCCAGGCTCCTCATCCTCCATACCCATAGGCTCCTCCAAGAATTGGATTACGCTGACCCGGTTCACATGACTGTGGCTGCCACTCCAGCTCTCATCCAGGCTGCTTTGCAGCAAGGTGTCTGGAGGAGCAGAGAGGAAGCAGGGACTGGGCCAGGGGAAGACACGAAGGGAGGGGGACCAGGGCAGATAAGAATTGGACTAGTCAGGGGAAAAACATGGGAGATGGGGTGAGGCAGAGACCTGGTGGGGTGGAGGGTGGGGAGGGTGGGATGAGGCAAGAAATTGGGGCAGGGGAAGAAAAAGGAGTGGAGTTAGGGTCAACTCTGGGGAAGGCAAGGCAGGAATGCAGGGAATAGTAGGGAGGTGTGGACCCAGGGCAGGGTTGGGGTGAAATGGAGAGCTGAATACTATCATGTCCTACCAAGGCTAGGTGAGGGCTGCTGGGGCAACAAGTAGCAGGTGAGCACCTTCTCCCCAGTCTTCTGATCATCCTCTGTTTGGAACTTGAGCATGGGCTGAGCCTGGTTCTCTGCCAGCCACAGGGCCTTCAAGTTGAGGTGGGTGAGGGCGAAGGGCAAACTCTGCAGCCTGAGGGGATGGGGTCTACTGAGAGAGGCCTCGCTCCCCTGAGCCAAGGGCCCCTCCTTTAATACCTCTCCTGTTCTCCATTAAGCAAGGGGAAGAGGAAGAGGTGGGAACTGGGAACAGGAAGGGTTACTACTTACCGGTTCCCTGCTACATCCAGCACATGTAACTCAGTGGTGCCAGCCAGTTCAGGAGGTAGAGAGGCCAAGCGGTTGTCACGAAGAGAAAGCACATTCAGACTGGTACAGCCACCAACCTCGGCAGGGAGCGTTCCTAACCGGTTTCGGTCCACATTCAAGTTAGTCAGTTTAGTTAGCTTCCCCAAGGACCGGGGAAGTGCCTGGCAAGGAACAATATGGACCATGAACCTAGGGCTTCCAAGTCACTCTTCAAGGGGTCAGTGACACATCTGTCTAACCTGTCAGTAGGATCACAGGGTCAGCCCCTTCCCCACTGAAACTCCTACCCTGTCCCATGGGTGATTTCTAGTGACCCAAGTGAGTGTTCAGGGCAGGAGGTGTGCAAAGGACTTCCACAGAGACAAAAGAAGGAAGAAGAGTGTGGAGAACACATTACAGGAATCAGAGTTGGGATTGCAGGAACAAATGTAGGTGGCCTATGGAGTCAGGGGTAGTGGGTAAAGCATCATGGACTATGAGGATGGAAATGACAAGAACAGAAATTAAGGATTCCAAGGCTGGAATCAGGGGGTCTGAAGGCAAGACCTATTACTGCGCTAGGACAGAATCAGTAGGGCCAAGGGCAAGGAATCCAGGGATGACAGACAGGCCAGGATCACAAGGGGGATTTAAAGCCTGTGGAATCAGGTGGGTATGTATGAGAGGTCCAGGCTCTATGGTCCATACCGTCAGCATGTTCTCTGTGAGAATGAGCTCTGATAGGTTCTCACATTCTCCAATGGCCTCAGTAACCTCACAAAGCCGATTCTGATCCACCTTCAGAATGGAGAGCTGCTTCAGTTGACCTGGGGACAGAAAGGTACAGAGTAAATAAAGTAAAGAGATTTTCCCAACAAGAGCAGCTGGTGGCAGAATGAATAGAGTGCTGGGCCTGGAGTTCACGAAGACCTGAATGCAAATTCAGCCTCAGACCTTCTGTGTTTCTTGGTAAGTCCTTTAATCTCTGTCCTAGTTTCTTCATCTGTAAAATGGGGATAATGATGGTACCTTCCTCCCAGAGTTGTTGTGAGGATCAAATGAGATATTTGTAAAATGCACAGTATAGTGCCAGGCAGAGAGAAGGTGCCATAGAAATGCTTATTGCCTTTCTCTCTTCCCCTACCTAAGCCTTTCCTCACCATGAAAATGTTAACCCACATACCTATGCCATCTGGAAGCCGCTCCAGCAGGTTCTGAGACAGTAATAGGTCCGTGAGCAGGGTCAGCCCACTGACCTCAGCTGGAAGCTGCTCTAGTTTGTTCTCAGATACATCCAGGCACACCAAGCGCCTAAGATTCCCCAACTCCTAGAAAAAGTGGAAAAATGGCGAGAGATGGAGTAAAAGTATAAAGATATTTGGAAGGACAATGGAGAAAGAAAAGCTACAGGCTGAGGAATGTTGGAAGAGAAGAACTCAACAGAGAGCTGAAAGTAAGGATAGGAGGCACAAGGACAGAGGAAAGGCTGAGAGAAGATGAACAGAGAGAAGCTACAGGAAGGTGAGAGGAAATGATGAAAAGTTAAGAAGGGAAAAGAATGGAGGAGATAGGAAGGACTAGATCCAGGTGAAATGAGGAAAGGTTAGAGAGTTTAGAAGGAGAGACACAACGGAATAAGGGAATTTTGAAAAGATGGGGAAGACAGAGAAGGAAGGGACAAGAAAAATGAGAGAAGACTGGTAAAGGATGAGGAAAAGTGGAGGCTCAAAGGTAGGGAGGGGCTGAGTGAGGGAAAGCAGGGAGCAAGCAGAACAACAGAGAGACCAGGGAAAAAGTTCCTGATTTCAGTCTCCCTTTTGCTCACTGGAGGCAGTGTAGACAGCTGATTTCGGTCTAGCCACAGCTCCCGCAGATTAGGAAGGGCTCCCAGAGTGTCTGGCTATAACAGAATAGGACAAATCAAGATGTATAAGTAAAGACTAGGAATGCTTTTGCTTTTGCCCATACATCTCCACCCTCACCACCACCTCCAGTCTCCGGGGCCTAGGCCCTGCTCCTTACCAGCACTTCCAAGTCATTGCCACCTAGATCCAACTGTTCCAGTTTGACAAGGAAGGACAGGGACCTGCAGGTAGGAGAGCAGGAGTGTGGGATAGCATAGGTTAAGGGTTTGGTGGAAGGCAACTGAAGGGACAGGAGACTAGAAAGAGAAGGAAAGAGCTCAAACTGCATCCCAAAGAACTAGGGCTGTAAATAACTAAAGCCTTACTGCCTAGAAGACTTGGATATGATAAGGGTTCTGCTGAAACTCACGTGGGAAGGGACTTTAACAGGTTCTCTCGAAGCTCTAAAGTCACCAAGTTAGCCAAACTGGAAGAAAGATTAGAGTAAGCATAAGAGATGGAAGGTGGTTCCTACTTTAGCCAAACTGCTACTCCCTTCCCCTAGAGAATCCCATCATCTAATTCTCCTACCCTGCCCAGATCCCCTCATCCACTCACTTGCCCACATCTCCTGGCAGCACCTGCAGAGATACATCATTCAGGGCAAGATGAGCTAAGCTGCGCAACTGGGTGAAGCCATCAGGGAGCCTATAGAGGTTGGGAGAGTGAACAGGAAGAAAAGACCTCCAGACAACCCTCTTTAGAAGGAAAGATTGGTCCTTAAATACACCACCACTAGGTTAGACAATCCTTAGCTTCCCATCCCACTCCTGACCCATAGAAACAGAACCCTCAGAAACCCCCAAAAAACATAGCAGATCTTAAGCCTCACTTCTCCCTAGTCCTTTTACCTGGAAAGGGGGTTCCCACTGAAATCTGCAATCTCCAGGGCTTTGCAAAACTTGATGCTCTCAGGTATCTCAGGGATGTCTGCATGACAGAATATAAATAGATAATAATAGCTTACATTTATATGGCACCTACTATGTGCTAGTTACTGTGCTAAGTACTTTATAATTATTATCTCATATCCTGGGAGGTAGGTGCTGTATTATCCCCATTTTACAGATGAGGAAACTGAGGCAAAAAAGGTTAAGTGACGTGTCCAGGGTCACACAGATAGTAAGTGTTTGAGGTGAGATATGAACCTGTCATCCCAGTAACCCCCTATCATTCCTATCAGAGGAATGCCAAGGTAGGAAGGGCATCCAGGAACCACAAGTGACCCAGGCCCTATTCCTCCTGTTCCCAATTCTATTAGATCTGACACTAGCAGTTACAATCCAAAAAGTAAAATGACCCTGTTTCCCTAAACTGATTCACTTGTGGGAAGAATTTTTAAGAGATTAAAACAAACAAAAAAAACCCCACAAAAAACAAACCAAAACCCACCCAATTCTATTTTCGCAGTTTCAACTGAGACAAAGTTAAAATTTACCAAAAATTTTTTTTGCTGAGAGAGTGAGAAAACTGAAAATCACAAAACACAAAGAAACAGATGAGCACACAAAACACTACTATATTAAATAATCCAACACTGAAAAAAAGTTTGTGGCTACAAATGGTATGTTGGTAGAGTTGAGGTACCCAAAGTCGTCCTCTGTAACACAGCCCATAGCACCAAGGCTCAGCTGTAGATTTGTAAGTTTCCTTGCTCTGGTGTTCCCTGCCCCTTTTTTAACAACTGTTGAAGTAAGACCTCCTCTGGAAAGTCCTTTTGGATTGATGTTCAGTGTTCTTTTGCGCACTGTACACTAAGTATCCTGGGGCCCAGATCAAAATTTTATTAATTTTCCCATCAAATTCAGAGGATTTCAGGATCCTCCTTTCAACTATAACTACCATCCTCAGACATCTTCCCCATACCCACCCCCAGGGTAATCCCTACCACATAAATCTCTTCTCCCCACTCCTGAGCCCCTTCCCCAAGGCCTCTCACCGTTTCGGGAGACATCAAGCTCCACCAGCTGCATGAAGTTGGCAACTTCAGGTGGCAGCCTCTGAATCTCATTGTCACTCAAGCCCAATTTTCTAAGATTCAGCAAGCGGAAGAAAGGCTAGGAAATGAAGGAAAAGAGTGTTTCATGGGGGCTTCATCAAGATTGTGAGGCTAAAAGGAGAAGTCAAGGGAACAAGTGCATCTCAAAGGCAGCTTCTCAGGCTCTCCCACTTCACAACCAACCCTACAAACATCCTACACATATACGTCCCCCACCAGCTCCCCTAGAACCAATGCCCTGAAGAACCCTAAAGCCCATCCCATCTTAGAGAAAAATAAACCAATAAGCTTGCTTGATCTCCTCCTCTCCCTCTCAGTTTGTTACTACTCCTAACAGACACAGTCTCACTCCCACAGAAATGAGACCACAGGCCCCAAGAACACATATGGGGAAGGTAGGAAGTTTGTGGATTGCCAGCTCAAGGCCAGGGAGTCGGCTGTCCATTGTGATGTACAACACACGGATTTCCGGCCATTTAACACCAAGACTTAGGAATCTCAAAGCTTTTTGGAATCTGCTTCTCCAACAGTACCCCCTCCCTCCCAAGACACTAGCATAACAGTTCCCACCCACATCTCTGGTACACAATGGCCTGACAAAGGTACTAAGTAGGCAGAGGACAATTGGACCTCTAACAATGGGAACCAGGGTAGGCCCTGAGAATAGGAGTTCCAGGGAGGGACTGTGGATGTGGACAACGTAAATGGGGGCAATGTCTGGGCACCATAAGTAGAAATGCAAGAGTTTAGAACAAGAAAAACATAGGAGCCAAGCCTAGGAATTCAGGACCCTAGACAATGACACCAAGGGGAGAGGAGAAGAAACAAAAGGGAAAAAAGCAGTGGGTACAGGATAGATCAGTTATAGGAATACTGGGGAAAAGGCTGGTACTGCATTGGGGGAGGGAAAGTAAAGAAGGAAAGAGAACCAGGCCAAAATCCCAAGGGCCCAACCCCTATCCTGCCTGGACAGGCTGATGCTTCCCTGCCCTAGGGACGGGAAACCCAGGCAGCCCAAGAAGAAGGGGTGGGACTACTGGGAGTAGACTTAGGGCCTCCCTGGATGTAAGCAAATTAAAAGCTTCTTTTAATCAGCCTGAACAGAAGATTTGCTTAGGACAATCACAGCCTTTGCCTGACTGACTCCTGCTCCGGTTTCACATCTCAGTTCCCTCTCTCCCCTCCCCTGCCAGGGAGATGGGCAGTGGCTGCCTGGTGACAGGTGCCACCTGCTGCCTTCCCAGCAGCAGGTAGCCCGAGGAAGAGGGGGGAGGAGAGAAGGAAGGAGCTCAGGTGGAGCAGGAACCAGTTGGACTTGGCAGGGCTGGTTCAGTAGGGCCTCCTCTGACTCAAGCTCCTCCAACACCTAAGACAAGGAGATGACCCTCCTGCCAGTGTCTTCTACAGACTCCTCAGAGATCAAAGGACAGAATCACATACTTTCTTCCAGACTATAGCTCAATGAGTGACTCAACCTAAGGACCCTCAGTTAAGTAAAAGTGAGGATGGTAGAAGTGATTTCCAGGGGCTCCTCCCCAGATGAAATGTGGATGACTGACAAGTGACACATGATAATGGTGTCAGAGAAGATACCCAGACATACAGATGTAGGAGTCTCTCAGGAGAACTTCCTAGTAAAGCTCCTCCTCAGAACTCCCATTACCCAACCCTCAGTTCCCCCAGGGAGGCCCTATTGAGAATAGAAAACTCCCTACTGAAAGCCTCTGAGAATCCAACAGTAGCCCAGTCCTGAGTGAGCAGAGCACAAAACCAGTGGAATCCCTCCAGACAAGATATATGGCTCTCACGGGATCCAGAAAACTGTGCTGCCTGCCATACAGCTCTTTGTCATCACACATGGGTTACCCTTTGTCCCAGGTATTGAGAGAAAATGATGTCCAAGCTTCCTAGCCTAGGTTCCACAGTGACAACAAAGGACACCATGAAGGAACAGACAAGTAGCTCCTCCTCCCACATGCATACTGGTGGTAGGGGTATGGACCCAATGAGTTCATGATGCTGTACCTCCTGGGATAACTATCCAAGCCCCTCACCTTAGGTAGCTCTCTCAGCTGGTTGGCATCAAGCAGCAGCTCCTCCAGGCTGCGGCTATAGCGATAGATCTCTTCTGGAACAGCCTGCAGTGAGCAGTGCCGCTTGTCCACTGACTCCACGTGCCGGTTACACCGCCACAAGGGGATGCACTTCAGCATGGTGCCTCAGGAAGGTTCCCCTCCCCCAGGATGGAGAAGAGGGAAGAGAGCAGGGAGACTCGGGAAGGCAAGGGAAGGTCAAACAGGCTTAAGCCAAGGGGCCCCTAGACAAGGATTACAGGACCCAAAACCAAGCAGGTCTGGGCAGGAGGCATCAGGAGAGAGGCACAGAATAGGAGCTGGGGGCAACAAGCAGAAGCCCCTGGCCTCTCTTATCGGGGAGCAGGAAGGTGAGGCCAGGCCAGGATCAGCAAGGTCTGGTGTTGGTACTGCCTTGGGCACAGGTGCCCTGGGCAGCCTCTGAGGAGGGACTGGGAGGCAGGGGGCTTCGAGAGAGCTCTCGGCTGCATGCGGGAGGGCAGGTGGGGGCCAGGCCTGAGCCGGCTGGGAGCTGGACCCTATGAGGTGAACACGGGGGCCAGAGGAAAGGACACTGGGGTCAAGAAACCCCTGATAGGAGTTCAAAGGTTCTCTTGAAAGCACCTGATAGGTGGTGGGGAAGGAAGAAATTGTGAGGCAATGATCTCTGAAGAGGATCCCCACAAACAATCTTCAAGTGCCAAAGAGGGCAGACCTAAGAAGTCCCTGGGAAGGGCTGGGTTCTCTATAGGAGGTGGAGTGAGAAGAGTTCTGTATATGATAGATCCAACTCAGGTCTCTTAGAAAACTCCTCAATTAAAAAAAAAATGAAAACAAGGTGTTAGATTTCGAGGGTAAAAATCTTGAGATTTTTACTCTAGGAGGGTGGAGTCCCTCTAAAAGCTGATTTTAGAAGAAGGCATCAATCCCCACTGAAGAAAGGACTATGAGAGAAGACTGTCCTTGTTAGAAATTCCCCAAGCTGAAATGTTTGTTTGGGGGGACGGGAGGAGGGAATCTTTGAAAAAAGTTAATATGGGAAAGAGGGATTCCTGTGAGGAAAGGGAATCTTTGAAGAAAAGTGAGGAGGTAGGTTTCTGGGATTGGGGATGGGTTCCTGATGACAGCCTGGGGAAGGGGTGGGCAAGTCCCTGAGGACAGTTAAAAGGGATTTCCCAATTCTTCTGGGAAAGGAGGAATGGGGAGTATCTGAGGGGCCCAAGAGCGGAGTAAGGGCGAGTGGGGTGGGTGTGGAGAGCGTGAAAGTGTGGATGTGTGTAAGGGGGCTGAGACCTCGGTCTAGGACAAAGGGGCAGGTCTTGGAGGAGACAAGAGGCAAAGGCGAGGGTCTGCAGGGAGCCTGGGGGAGCCGGGGTTCCCAAGCTGTGGACTTCGGGGGAGAGCTGGGGCAGCCAGGGACTCGGGATCAGAGTCGAGGTTTCGGCGGACAGCTGGGGGAAGGGGCTCCCGGGAGGGGAGGGGCGGGGCGACGTCTCCGAGGGGGGCTCCCCGGGAAGGCGGGGCGGGACGGGGGCGTCTCCTCACCGGCCCGCTGGGCTCAGCGCAGCGAGGCCCGGGAAATGGGTGGGGAGAGGCCTGGGGCGGGGGGGAACGGGGGGCGCGGCCCCGGCTGGGCGCTCAGGAGCTGAAGCTCCGCTCCCACATCCCGCCTGCCCTCGGCTCCGTGTTACTCTCGGATCCCCGGCGATGCCTTGGTCTCGATCTCGGTCTCGGCTCCGATTCCAGCCGTCCGTCCGGGCGTCCCTCCGTCCGTCCTCGCCGCCGCCGCCGCCGCCGCCGCCGCCGGAACCGCCACCGGCCGCCCAACCGCCTGCTCGCCGCGCCGCCTGCCGGGAAGGCGAGTCCCTCCCCCGCCGTCCCAGTCCCAAACCCAGTGGAGGACTTCATTTCCCAGAAGACCCTGCGGCCTCGCCTACATTCTTGGCCCCTCCAGGGACCCATACCCAACCCCCCGCCCACTCTCAGTCTGTCAAGTCTTCTAAAGCCTTTCCCATGCCCTTTCTTCATTTTGCATGCAGGGAAATGTAGTCTAGACTTTCTAGCCAATCCAAGGAAGCGACAGCTAGAACGCCGAGCATTATGGGAACTATAGTTCCTGATGGACAAGAGACAAGTTAAAGAGAGGCTGCAGTCTAGCTCTGGTCGTTACCAGTATCTTGATCCTTCATCTTTCTAAAGTAGAATGGGAGACACACCAAGGACAACAAATGGGATTTTTAAAAAAACAGCTGTATTGGGAAAAAAGATGAAGCTCAAATTAAGAATGGGACAAAAAAAGGGCAGAGGGAACGAAGCACTATTCATTTTCCTCATTTCATCTTGCTAAAAATTGGACTGGAAAGGGCAGGAAATGGCTAATGGCGCGTTCTGATTAAGGTCGGGTTGTCAGATCCATTTCTCCATCCTAGGGTACTGGGAAATGAGGTGGCTTATCTTAAGATCATGGAAAATGGGAGGGATGATGTCAGACTGGAAGACAAATCTTGTGTCATCTCCCCCTTTTTTAAAAAGATGGTGGCATCTTCAACTCCCTGCAAAATTCTATAATGTATTAGAGATGATTTTTCATGGGTTTGTCAATAAATCATTTGAAATTAGCCTGATGTTCCTTTAGAGTTGCTAGACTCTTCCGGGGTCTGCTGTGGCTAAGTTTTACCTATAAAAGGTAAAAAAAAAATAAAGCATTTAGCCTGCTCTCATGTGACTCTTATGGACAAAAGAACTATGGACTATACAGAATGATGGCCTCACTAGAGGTCTAACTGTGGAATAGTTAGGTGGCTTCCTAACTAGTTGAACATCCTTACTAAGAGAGATGGATGGACTCTCAGAAATCTAGTCCAACTCCCTTAAGATTAGGAAGTAATTTACCCAGTCACACTGGCAGCACATGGCAGACTCAGATTTTTGAACTTAAGTCCAAATTCAGGGCTCTTCTCCCCATACTACGCTTTGAAAATTAAACAAAGTTAAAAGAGACAGCTAATGCACTGGATGACAATAAGAATCCAAAACATATCTTGATTGGCTAGTATGTTGGTCTTAATTGTAATTGGCAGTTTATCTGAAAAAGGTCCAAAGCTTAAAATGAATCAACTGTGCTCAGGCAAAAAAAGAATCCCTAACAACCTTAGGCTGCATATAGACAGGGTCTCTAAAGCAGTGGAAATAAACTGTCCTGTACTATATGCCTTGGACAGACCACATCTGGAACAGTTTTCAGTTCCAGGTGCGTCTTAAAAAGCCATTGATAAACTAGGAATGTCTAGAGCACAAGAAAAATGGTGAAGGGTATGGAGGATTGAACCCTTGGCTAGGTGAAGGAAGGGGAGGAAAGGAAAGAGAATGGGTTCCCTCACAAGAAGTCTTTCCAGGGATGGGGAACCTGCAGCCTCAAGGTGTAGTAAAGGTTGAATTACTTCTTGGAATACACCGTAGAAGGGAGTATTTGCAGAAGGGACATTCTTTGCAGAGTTGGAAAGAAACCTCACTAGGTCATCTAGTCCAACTTATGCTTGAAAGGAATGTTTTTCCTTGTTATGTGGTCATCTTACCCATTTGAAGACTTCTAACGATTATTATTTAACACATTTTTCTTTCTTTGTGGCTACATTACTGCTTAACTTCAATTTTATAATAAGAGGCACTGCATTAACATGAGTATTCCCTTCAATAATGTGATCTCACTCCACCCATACCCTCTTAAAAATTCACCACGGGTGAGAGCCATCCAATGTGATGAGTGCCTCTTTCAAGTTCTCAAATTTGGAGGAAATGAAAAGAACATGCAAGATGTCCCTTAGTCTTGTCCTTCATTCTTTTTATAAAACTAGCCCATCTTTTTCTTTACTGGCCATACATTTCTTTGATGGCATTTGCTTTATATCTGGAAAAACTGAGGTAAAAAGGGTGACAGATTTTGTGAGAAGAGAAATGGTTTCCAAAGGAAATACAAAGTTAACATAATGCAACATCACAAGATGTCACATAAAAACTTCTCAAGTATGTACATATTACTTCAATTAAACTGTAGATTCCTTGAGGGACAGGCACTTAGGCACTTAAACTGACCAGGTAAAATGATGTTACAGGGGCAATTAGGTCCTTAGGAAATGTTCAAAGTGAGTAATTGGTAGAACTATGTGACAAAGCTTCTGTAAAGCCAAATGACATCTACTCCCAAACATAATGCTATAGAGAAATGATGAGCAAGGCAACATTTTTCTGGGTATGCCTATACTTTTAATTCTTGAGCCCCTAGAAATAGGCCTTTTTCATAGTAGATACTCCTAAATTACTTGTAGACTGATTCCAACGTTTAGGTCAACCCTAAGTAGAACCAAATCTTGAGGCTCATTTGAGGATCTAAACCAATGTTCCTACCCTCCTCAAGCGGGTCAGTCAGAAAGGGAGTGAAGAAAAAAGCCATACACAGGGGATGAGCCAATCCCATGATAGGATGAGGTCTCTAGTGAGGAGTCTGACAGCTGGAAAGTAAAAGATGGTGAGGAAACAGAGCAGGCAAGAGAGCTAACACTAGAAAAGGAGGAAAGGCAGGAAGGAGGAGTGAAGCCAGAGATACAGCACCTCTTGGGGGGGAAGGGGAAAGAACTTTTCTCTATTCTTCCTTTTCACTGACCTAGATAAGGCAAAGCAATCCTTTGCTACAGGTAGTAATAGTCAAAGAGTTGTTCCCCTAGAAGTCAACTTCTCTATGGACTTGTGTCCCTCCTCCAGGAGACAACACCAACACCTGTCCTATTTCTATCCTGAGAATGCTGTTTCCAACCTCCAATAACCAAATATCACCCTGACGTCATGTAACCAGAATCCTGTTCCTCTGTAAAGCATTGACCCAGACTGTTACCCCCTTAAGATTTTGAAGTATGACCCTCATGGTTTTATTTAAACCAGTCAGGACAGGTAGGACTGGGTCCACCTCAAAGGGATAGTCCCTTACCTTTCTGCAGAAAACAGGGAGGAGATACTATTTTGCATCATTCTGTTTCATTGTGTGTGCATCATTTACCCAGCTATGGGGTCCTTGAGGAGAAGACCCTATCTTCCCGTCTTCCCCAAACACAGAGCAAACATTTGCTGAACTGAAAAAAATTGACACAAAGGGTGAGGCTAGATGGCCCCTCAAAGCACCACAAGGGCCAGAAAGCTCTTGCCAAAGCCTAGGAAGAGGCCCTGGAAGATTAAAGTCCATGGAGAGTTGGGGAGAGCCGGCAAGCATATGATCTCACACACGGTGTGTACAGGGGGCCAGCAGCATCCGTACTTTTATCCAAACTACACAAAAAGGCCAGGAAGGGGCTGAATTCAGCCCCATATATCTTTCTACACAAACTGGAGGGGAGAGACAAGAGGAAAATTCAAGTCTGTGAGAGGTTGGGGAGAAGCAGGGCCGAGGTCACGCAGACAGGTCACTATTGTCAAAGCGCTCTTGGTCATAGACCTCAGCCACCACCTTTCGGCCAGCAAACCAACGCCCATTGAGGGCCTGAATAGCCTTGTGTGTCTCTGAGGCCATGGAGAACTCCACAAAGATCTTCACTATAATTTCAGCGTCCTCCTCCTCACCCTGCTTTTCCTGGTAGATGATGACACGGTTCACAGCCCCAAACTTGCCACACTCCTCTGTCACTTCTCCCTCCAAGTCATCATCAATGTCTTTGGGGTCCACCATGTTGCGTAGAACCATCACTGTGGACTGGGAGAAGAAGAGGATGTGAGTACTGGGACTAGGTGCCCTCTACCTCACAGGTGCAGGTGGGGAGGGTTTTCTCTCATGCTTTTCTGCATTGCCCACCCTGATACTGGCAGTTAACACAGACCGACCTTCAGGCTGCCCCTCTACTTTTGCTGTAACTCTTTTGCCACATACCCCACCTACCCTTCTCCTACACAGCTATGGTTAGTTCAAAGGAGCAGCAAATGGAACCCAAAGATCCCCAACCTGGTTCCTAGGAGCTAATATGGTGCCTGGAATCATTAAAAATCAGGACAAAAATCTATGGAGGTGAAGATGGGCTCCTGCAGTGGGAGGATATGGATCTGGGAGGGACGCAAGACCTAGGGTGATGGGAATGGATGGGATAGAGAAGTAGGGAAAGGTTGAGCTCTGGGGGTCTCATTTACCTCCTGCTTTCGCAGCAGCTTTTGCATGACCATGTGGCGGGCACTACTGCCTGAAATGCTCATGTGCTCCTGTTCACTTAGCATCTCTGGCCGCTCTGACTCAGGGAACAACTCCTCCTCTTCCTTCTCCTTCTTGGGCTCCAAGAGGCCTAGTGTTGGAGGGCTAGCCAGGATGGGGTTCACCACCCCCACAGAAGGAATGGTGACAGGGATGGGGGGTCTTGCAGGGGTCACACCTGTCACAAAACAACATAACTATGGGTTATCAGTTAAAGTTACCTTCTCCCCAATCTCCCAGTCAGGAAGCTGATCAACCCCACCCCCACATCTTCTCCCATAACCATTTGCTCAAGTCCTAACAGAGAAAACTGAGGTGACACTGGATAGGAATAATAACGGAGCCAAGAGGGAAGTCTATTAAAAGCAACGAAGCTGGGGAAAAAAAAATAGTTCTGGCCCAGAGAAAACAGGGGATCCTGCAACAGACTGATATGGGTGGCTGGGGTGCTTACCTGTGATGACTCCAGGGGCCTGGGCCGCCATGACAGCTTGTGGTAGAGCTCCTAGTGGCTGGGCCAGAGTCAGTGCTGGTGACACCAGCCCAGGAGTGGCCAGAGTGCCCAGCACAGCTGCACCAGCCACTGCTTCCTACAACACAATAAGTAAGAGCTCAGGCCAAGATTTTCCACAGTTCATGACCAACCACCCCACATTTCCTCCTTAGCCCCAGACCAGCTTCATACCTCACCTCCTCCTTTCCCCAACTCTAAAGTCATCCCCTGGTCTCTCCAATAATGAGACAAAAGAGATTTAAAAAAAAAAACAAAACAGACCCACACATACAAATCACATTGCCCCAGTTTTAGTTCTGCTGACATGGCTCTTACCTGAGCAGTGATCTTGGCTGTGGCAGCAGCAGCTGCTACGGCAGCTGCAGGTGGAAGACCCCCAGGGGTGGCAGGTGTAAGCAGGGGCATAGGTGGTGTAACTGCCTTGCCTACCCGAAGGTACTGGCCCCCCAGGTCAAAGAGATTCATGGATGAGACAGCATCCTGAGATGACTGTGCCTTTTCGTATTCTGCAAGGATAGAAAAAACAGTAAGAACTGTAGCAGTTTCTCCATGGCCCCCTCTTCCACCTTTCCCTTGAGTCAGGGCCTTGCTAATGGCCCTTATCCCTCCCCTTACTCTTCCCTGGGCTCACCAATGAAGCCATAGCCCTTGTGTTTGCCTGTGGTCGGGTCCCGGGCCAAAGTACATGACTTGATCTTGCCGAAGGCCTCAAACACACTCTTGATGTCATCATCTGAGAGGTCCTGGTGCACTGAGGCCACGTAGATGCGATTAAAGGCTCTGGCTTCTTCAGCCAGCTGGTCAATGATGGGCTGGGCCTGTCCGATGTTACTGGGCCTACCCACCTGAGAGTGGGTGGCATGAATGGGCAGGTTAGGCAGACCACTCAAAGCACTGATAGGCCAAGCAGAGCACAACCCCTAATGCATTTCTTGACCACCAACTAGCATGGAACTAGGACTCAGAAAGGGCAAGTCTTTGTAGTCAGCAACCCCATGGTTAAATCTTCTATCAGGGTAGGCCAAGGCGGTAAGGAATCCCAGAACTATCAATGTGGCAGCTATGTCAAAGCCCAGGTCCAAGCTACTGCCACCGTTCAGGTCTCTCCTATTGGTTCCCCGCTAAAGTGAGAAACATTGACTCCACACGTCTGCATTTAACTGCCTTTGAAAATGCTCCCAAGATATTTCATATAAAGTTGTGGTTGTGAAAGTCTGCAAGCCCTCATGAGATTTAATGTCAGTATGAAAGAACAAGGATCTTGCCCACATAAGTCCAGTTTAGAGCCCAAGTTTCAGCAAGGAAGGGCCCTCTATCATTCACCCTATCCATTCCCTTCGACCCTCCACTCTTAATAAATACTAAGCGAAAAAGAGCTTTCAGTCTTATTCAGGTCTTTCTTGCTTCTGAAAGCTTCCCTTCACCTACCTCTTGGACCTGGTCACCCCACTCTAAGGGGAAGGTTACTCCCCTGAAGTTCCTCACCTTAATATTCCTTCCTCCTAGCATCACAGAGTTCATCTGCTCCAAGGCCAGCTGCGCTGCTTCTGGCACCTCATATTCCACAAAGGCAAAACCCTAATGCAGGGGAAAAGCTGGGTTATGGGGGAATGGGAAGCCCTGGACCTGGAGCTAAGTCCCAGCATTACACTTAGCACCCCCTGAAGCCAAAGTCTTCTTCTTAATCCACCCAGGGCTAGAAGTGGAGCATGTAAGGAAACAGGAGTAGGCCCAGGCCCACCTTGTGTTTCATGGTGACTGAGTCCCAGGACATGTCTATGCTCTTGATAGGCCCGAAAGGGGCAAAGGCCTGGCGGATGGTATCTTCTCCCAACTCATAGTAGATGGAGCCCACATATACCCGACACATGATTGCCAGTGCCCTCTGCCTCTGAGCTGCCATCTAAAGGGGAGAGAAAGAGAAAGAACCACTGACCCATGAGCACAGGGGAAGAGTGAGGGAGCCAGGAAAAATTTCTCCCCCATCCCCAAACCAACCCCAACACCCTTTTTCAGAGCTGTGGGAGACAGCTCACCCTGCACACAAACACAGCAGCAGGGGCAGGCTCTGGCCAGGCTGTGCAGGGCAAGGTGGCAGCAGGCTGGCGGGCGGGCAGGCAGGCCCCCAATCCACCCTCCCCCCTGCTAGCCCCCACAAGGGCCAGCTCCCAGTCACACATTGATGCTGACCAATCACCTCTGCAATGTCTGCTTCAGGTGGCCAGGCCTGGGATCTCCATACCTTTCCCCCATTCCCTACTTCCTTCCCACATTTATAGGGAATTCAGTACAACAGTACTGCTCTGGCTCAAGAAAATAAAGCCAGGACTAAAGAAAACCAGATTGTTGGGGGTGGGGGGCAGGGAGAATTCAACAAAAGCACCAACCACTACCACTTCCCCAGCCCCTTCCCCACCCGGTCAGGCCCTGATTGCCTAAAATACAGGCAACAGACAGGCAATGCTGGGGCCCTAGCCAGTAGGAGCTGAGGGATTTGGAGGTGTAGGGCAGTCCCAGGAGCCTTATCCTTCAGTCCTGTTAGACAGAGCCCTACAACACTTAAGGCTGGGAGATCCCCTCTATCAAGCACTCCCACCTTGGGAGGCTACCTCTGAAAGCCGCACAACTATAGCCTAGGCTTTAAAAGGGAGAATCCAGAGCCCCAAGGGTCTTCTCCAGAAGCTGGGGCACTACAGGCTGAGCTCTGATTTCAGCAAACCATAGGCCCAACTCCCTTGCTTTCTGCTCCTCCTCCAGGCTCATTATACCCAGCTTAACAGACAGAATCCAGGAACAGGGTACTACGAAAGTGGGAAGAGGAGCTCAAAGCAGAAACCTTGAGCTGGTCTTGGCCCTGGCTCTGGTCAACACCTTCTAGTAGCAGGTTCTCTTGAGAAGAAAGACCCGCAGAGAGGATGGAGGGAACATGGCAGCAGAGCCCAAGTGGCTTTCCCTCAGCTATGTCCTGTCCAAGGATTCCATAGCTACAGAATCCAGGAGGATTAGGGGGAGATGGGGAGGAGGGCTGGCCAAGGGGTTTGGACTCTTCATGTCCACAGCACAAACCACATGTATGCCAAAGACCAACCCTGCACAGGCCCCCATTAAGCAGAATCAGTCTTTGCTAGGGGGTAGTGGGGAGGGCAAATGCAATCCCAATAGGCCGGCTCCCCACTTCACCCTTTAGTGACCCAGAATGACTATGTAGCAACTGCTTGCATCAAGAGCAGTAAGAGACTTGGGGAATTCCTTTGGTGAGGTGGAGGGAGGAGCTGGTATCCTACCCCCTAGGTTGGCAGGGTTGTCTCTGTGGGTCAAAGCCTCACAATGTGAGAGCAATGGACTTCCGTCCGGCAGCTGTGGGGCTAAGGAGATCGACAGACAGATAAGATAGTGGCCATAGCAAGAGGACAGGAAAGGCCTTGTTCCTAGGATATGACTAGGGCTGTCACTAACACTGGGGCTGAACTGTCTGTTAGACACCCTTGACTGGGAGACATCATAGACTCAAGCACACCATGCTCTGAGATATCACAATGTCTCTTCAACTTCCACCGTCATTCCCCAAATCACCAGCCTAGGCCAGGTACAGTGCTGCTCGTGGGAAAGGGCTGGAGAGAACCAGCTGTACTTATTCCTCTCTCAGGACTCAGCGTATATCAGAAAGGTGGGGGAGGAGGCAGGGAAGCACACTGTCCTCCTTAAAGAACAGTTCCAAGGACATGAAAGGGCCCAGTGCTGCAGCTAGCCCTTTCCTGACTAAGGAGGGCCACCTTGGGAAGAACAGGAGAGTTGGAAGCCACAGATAATTCAGACAGGTCAACCCTTCAAGTGCACTCCTCACCTTCAGTCTTGTTTATGTGCTTTTGGTACTTGACCCACCTACCCCAAAGGTATAGGGCTTGAGACAAAACCATAGTGGTTCTTGGGGAAGGGGGAAAAATGATAAACGGGAAAGGGCAACACCCAGGGCCTGGAGGTCATTATGAAAAAGTGACCAACATAATTGTTTGGATACTATAGGTAAATTCTCCAAACCAAAGGCCCCGTCTCTTTGCAGGCAGGCATTATGCATTATGCCTTCTTCCTTAAAATTAAAGCCCCAAAGATGGGTTTATTTTTCCTCTTCAAACCGAAGGTTCCCAAAGGAGAGGAACTCTTCATTCTGACTGATGGCTTACTGAGAACAGGGCCCAAGAGCTTATTTCTCATCAAACTGGGATGCCGTCTCTCCCTCCAGACTAAGGGCACTCACAGAGCGCAAGGACTTCCCTTTCAAGCCAAGTCTACTTCCTCAGAGGGGATACTCCCTGAAGGCTGGGGACATGCCTTCTATCTCTGAGGGCAAGGACCAAGTCTCTCATCAAACTGAGGAGGCCTCTTTCCCAACTCGAAGCAAGGTCTCCCTGAAGGCAGGGGCCATATCTCCCTCAGATCAGGGGCTGCCTGAGGGCAGGGGCAAGTTCTCTTATCAAATTGGGGTGGGGCCTTCTCTTTATACCACCAAACCAAGGACAGTCTCTCCTGAGCCCAGGAGCTCCCCAAGGGAGCAATATTGCTAATCAACCAGGGGGCTGTCCTATCAGAGCAGGGACAATTCTCTCTCAGATTGGGTGGGCTCCCTAAAATTAAGGGCCACATCACTCAAACTAAGGGCTCTCTCCAACTACATTTGACCAGGGGCTGTTTCCCTCTTAGAATAGGGGCACCCTGATGGTGAGGACTCTATCATATTTTCCTGTCTCTATCTCTAAAGCTCCCCTAGCCCAGGGCTTTGCCCATATTTCATACTGAGGCTGGGGAGGGTGGGCAGAGGGGAGATGGGGGAAATGGAGGGGACATGGAGGGGGATGGGAATGGCTGGTGGAAAAGGTGCCTTCCTTCTTATAAATTCCTATCCCCTAAGGGCCAGGTAAGGCTTTCCACTTACTGGGCAGATCCCAAAGAGGGGCTGCTTCTGGCCCAGTGGTGGCCTTCTCTGGTGGCTAGGCAACTCTCTGTTCATGACAACCCATTAATGGAAGCCCACAAAGCCCAAGGTCAATCCTCCAGTAACTTTATTGCTCCCTCACCCTCCACCCACCTCCCCCAGCCCCTGGGTTGGTTATGTTGCTCCCTCCCATCCTCCCTCCCACCCAGGACTTAATATGATGCCATGGGGTCCCCCCTCTCTCACCAGAAGCCCAACCACGGCCCAAGAGACAGGCCAGCCGGGAGGGAGCGTAGTTGTGCAGGGAGCCTGCCCTCTGCGGCCCCAAGTGCGTGCGTGGCTGGCTGCTGCCCTCCCAGGCGGCTGCTGCCCCTCCGGAGTTACCTGGCCGGTTACTTTTAAGGCGGGCCCTCAGAACGGAGGCATCCCTAGGGAAACGGCTGTCCCCCAATGTCCCGGGGGGGTGTGCTCCCAAACAGCTGGCCAGCTGCTGCCCGGGCCCGGCCCCGCCCGGCTCTCTGCTCGGCTCGTCCAGAGCTGGCGGGCTGGGGGAGCATGGTCCCCACCACGCGGGCCTCACTGCCCCCCTCTAGGCCCTGACTAAGGAAATGTGCCCCAGAAGAAGTGAGTATTTCTATTGACCGATTGCAAAGGTGAGAGAGGATCTCCAAAGCCCATTGTCACTGCTGCCATCTGAAAGACAGTAAAGACAGAGTTCAGTCTGTTGGAGCTGAGCATTCTCCCGCTATTGTCAACAACTCACGCAGACAGCGGCACGGAGACCCTGCCTGCTGGAAGGGCCTGCCTTCCTTCCCCTCACCGCCGACCGACCGACCGCCTGCACCGCCTGCCCCCTCAGGGCCTCCAGAGCCCCGGGCTGGCCGGGCCCAATATGCCAATTCTCCAAGCCTGCCCAGCCAGGGCAGGAGGGAGGGAGGGAGCTGCAGTGGAGGGAGCAGTAGCCTCTCCCAGCAGGGGAGGGAGGGAGAGAGGGAGGAAGGGATGGATTGAAAAGGGAGAGAGGAAGGAGGCAGGGCCTCAAGGCACTATGGCCTTTGGTCATCACAGCCTTTGTCTCACCCCTGGCATTATAAGGAGCCCCTCATACAGACATCACAACCACCACACCAGCCACCTGAGAGCAGAGCAGAGCAGAGCTGCCTCTCCTAGGCATGTGCCTTGGCCCCAGAATCCAAACTGGAACTTCCCATCCCAGGGAGGAGAACTTTTGGGGAGAGGCCAAGCTCAGACAGCCCTACCTCCTGCTAAAGGGAGGGGGGCAGGCAGGCTGAGGGACATAGCTACATTACATAGAACTCAGCCTTATGGCCCAAGGCTTAGGGGCAAGGAGAGCCATTACACACACCATGTGTGCCTGCGGGCCATGCAGACAGCCCAGGAAAGGGAAAAGGGAGGGAAGGGAAGAGCAGTGAGCACTGAAGACGGGATGGCAGCAGATGAGATTAGAAAAAGTAGAAGAGTGGGACTCCAGAGTGACGGAAAAAGAACAAGGGTACTATGGGCTCAAACAATACAGGGCAGAACCAATGTGAAAAAGAAAAGTAGGGAGGAGAACAAGGAGAAAGGAGGGCAAAAAGGAGAAAACATCAGGGAGAAGAAAGTCCATTGGACTGGGTGGGGGAAGTGGAGATGAATCAAGTAGGTAAATCAATCTCTGGGAAGGCCCAGGAATCGCTAGAGAGGGCTCCAGGAATAAGGGCTAAGAGAGTTTGTAAAAATTCTCAGGATTCAACAGGAAGGAGGAAGGGGGAGGAGGAAGAGGAGGAGGCAGCAGCAGCTTCCCTTCCCCAATCTGAGTGGTTGGGGCACACTTTTCACAGCACACTTGGATTATTTTACTGTGGAAACAGCAATAAGAGGCCTGGGGCCTGGGGGCCAGCCAGCTGTTATGGCTCCCTGGAACCTGGGCTCCTCAGGGCAGGGAAGGGAGGTGAAACATGAGAAGGAGGGTATCTCACCTGGAGGTTGGTGAGCTGCTGCTGTTGGTGGGCGATGGTTTGCTTCACCAACACACTCTTGATGCTCTGCTCCATGGCATACTTCTTGGCCTATCAGAGAAGCAAGCAATAGTATAGTAAGGGTATGTAACATTTACTCCCCCCACAGATCCAGGCACCAAAAGTCAGGCACCCAATAGCTACAGGAGTGAAAGTCACATTTGAAGAAAGACCCATCCTGTCCAAGGGGCCTGGAATGGGAGGCCCCAGTACCAGCTGGATCCCATCCTGGTCTGCCTACATCCTTATGCAGGGGTTCTTAACCTGGGATCCATAACCTTTTTTTTTAATATTTTTAATATTTTGGTACCTGTATTTCAGTATAACTGGTTTCTCTTTAAACCTATATATTTTATGCATTTAAAAAGATTTTTCTGAGAAGGGTTTTCTGCCAAAGCAGTATACAATATAGAAAAGGTTAAAAATCCCTTTCCTAAGGGTTTTCCCTACCCAATCTATACCCAAGATAAACTTTAAGAGGCCAAGACTGTATCATCGCAGATGTAGACACATGGACTCCTAGACCATCAAAGTTGAGATGGCTTCTAGAAAGTACCTAGTTCAAATCCTTCATCTGATAAACTGTGGCCATCCCTTCCCATTCTGGGGCCCCAGGCCAGCTCCTTCACAATTTGGCTGGGTGAGAGATCTACCATCTCAGCTCTTGTCAACAGTATCCACCAACCCAAGGTCCCCTTGACATCCTTTCCCTAGTTGATGTAAAATCTTGAGCCACCATTTCATCAAGGAGGTTAAGAGTAAGGGAAAGTCATCAAAGTTCAACAATGGCCCATATAATGGGTCTACAGGGCTTTGATAAGTTATACAAGGCACCATTTCTGGACTAGGGGAATGGAAAGAAAGGATTACTCACCTTCTGGAGGGCCTCCTGCTGTTCGGGTGTGAGGGGTGGCAGCCCCAGCTTTGCTGCTGTGCTCTGCCCATTTTCCATTTTGATGGAATCTGTGCCCTGGGAGACACAAAAGTCATGATCAACTGTTCCACCCTCGTCATACAGATATACAAACCCTAGGGATAGCGTTGCAGCTTTCCTTACTTTCTCTCTCCCATCCCCCAGACAAGAGACTATACACACTCTCACTCTTAACAACCCCATCTCCCCTCATTTTTATATTCTTGGCACAAATGATACAAAAATCTCTATTGATGTGAACAGGTGATATCACAATATAACTGCCTGGGTGAATACCTTCTATTGTCCTAAAACCAGAATCCTTAAGATCTGGACGTGCCTCTCCTGGACATCAATCCCTCCCTTCCCCTCTTCTTACTCTCCTTCAACTTCCGTTGGACACTTCTTTCCCCCGGCTAACATGTTCAGGATGCTTTGCTTTCTTCCCTTCTACCCCCACTCTTTCAGCTTTCCAGACAATAGGACCAAGTATTCAAGACATCTCTACCTCAGCCAGGGCTGAGCCCACCCAGACCTAAGAACCTCTTGTGGCCTCCTGCCTAGATGTGTTTTATACAGTCTCAGCCCATGCCACCCTGACTCCAGCAGAATCATTCCACAGGGCTGAAGCCCAGGCCAAGTGGACAAAGCACACAGACTTTCTCTCTCTCTGTTGCTCTCCTTGTCCTCATCCACAGGTCCCTTGGAAAATAATGAAGCCAGTGTGACAACTGTCTGAGGACACAGACCAGCCAATGGCCAAGCCAATCAATAAATAAACATTTATTAAGTGTCAACTGTGTACCAGACACTGGAAATCCAGCCTAACCAAAAAGTGGCTTAGCACCATTTCTTTTCTCTCCTCCAAGCACTGGGACAGGGAGGGTAACACACAGAAAGGTAACACTCAGATATTGATCCTTTACTCAGCTCCCAAATCCTAGGCAACTGAAAGCTGTTTCAGGTCACACAAAGTCAGAGTAACCCAGATGGGACTGAGAGAAAAAAAACTCATACATCTGCCCCACCTCCCCTTGTGGTCCAATAACGTTATGACCAAAGTCCTGAAGAAGATAAGGCCAGAAGTACCCCCCTCCCTACCATTCTCCAGGCAGAGGTTAAAAATATAACACAAACCTAGTCAAAACAAGTCCAGAATGAGCAATGAGAGGGTTGATGCATACCCATACCCTCTAAAAGCAGTTTAATAGTCCCATACCTAAAAGAAGCCACCAAGGGTCACACTCCAATGGGAGGTTTCAGGTTCTGCCTAAAACTTCAAACCCTTCCCACCCAGATACCTTCTTTTCTCTAGGAGAAGCTCCCCGACTTGGCCTAAAGCCAGGACAACTGGGACCAAACCTGAGGGCCTTGTTTCCCTGCTTCTCTGGCCCAAAGATCAAGCTCCTACTCTCTTTCCATCTGTCCTTGCCCCCAGAGAATGCACACAAAGACAAAGTGGGTGGAGGGAAGACGGGTAAGGAGTATAGCACTGAAATAAAGAGCTCAAGAGCTAGAAAATAAATGAACTATACAGGATGAAGGTTTTTGTGTTCTATGGCAACCAGCATTTTAGTCCATGACTCTCCCCATGACTCCCACCTCTGAGGCCTGAAAGAAGGAGGCTGCTAGTATGAAGAAGAAGAAGGAGTTAGCTTACTTTGAGGGAACAAGAACAGGCATAAAAGAGAAGCATCCATCTCCCTCCCCAATTTCCAAGGAGACAAGAAAAGGAACATATCTCCTCAGGGAAACAGGGGACAGAAACCTGATTTCCAGCTAATATCTTCTCCCTTTCATGAACTTCTACAATCCAATCAAACTAGATTATTAGTTATTCCCTGAACCCCAAACTCCAACTGACTACCTCTGTGCCTCCACCCAAGATGTCCCCTCTTGCCTAGAACAAACTACTTCCGCATCTTTTGTCTTACTTCAAAGTTCAGCTCAAACACCACCTTCTTCAGAAGGTCTTCTCTATTCAAATGCCCAGGTGTTAGTGGTCTGTCTCTACTCAAATTAACTTGTACTGTATATGCTTGTGTCAGCACAGCAGTTGACTTGAAGGCCTAGAACCACCCCAAGAGTCTTTCCTTATCCTACCTAGTTCAGGTTAATGCTAACACAGGTTCAAGGGAAGCGTTAGAGCAAACCACTCAAATGGCTAATAGAAAGCCCTAAAAGAACAGAGACCTGGAAATGGTTCACTGCCCAAAGGACGCCTAGGGCCTCATTCCTGTTCATTTAATTCCCCAGATATCATTTCCAGTTCATCAAGAGGACCCTGCCCCACACCTGCTCTGGGAGCTGAGGGCAGATGCTGAGGGCAGTGGTCTCAAGTTTAGTGGAATCTAGAGCTTGAAGGGACCTCAAACAAAATTCAAAAGCATCTAGTCTGAGTGGTCTGCAATATCCCTAAATGATGGTGATCTATCCTGGTTTGTTCATTCCACTGTTGAACAGTTCAGATTATGAGGACAATTTCCCACATATACATGTATAATTTGATGAGCTTAAGCTTCTATTCATTTTTCCTAGTCTGACCCTCTGGATTCAGTCTGGAACATTTGGGTCCTTCACCTATCTGATCCACCTTTGTATATCTAAAGGTCATGCCCTTATCATAACCATATTAATCAATCAACAAACATTTATTAAGCATCTAATAGTCGAGAGGCATTGTGCTAGGGGATACAAATACAAAAGGAAGACAAACCCTGCTCTCAAGATGATATTCTATCAAATCCTTAGTCATAGATAAACAGAGGGCAAATACAAAATAAATATGATTGGTGGGACATTAGCAACTGGGGAAAACAGAAATTCTCTCTTCAAGTGGTACCATGTTGGCTGAGCCTTGAAGGGATAAGGAGTGTCTCCTCACAATAAGGAGGGAAAGCATCCCTGGTACGGGAGACATACAAAGGCATAGAACAGTAAGTTGGTCAATTTGTCTGTAGCATAGAGTGTATGAGAGGGATTAATATGTAATCAGCCTTGAAAGATAGGCTGGATATGACTCCATATGGATATGACTCTCCGTGAAGGGCTTTAAATGCCAAACAGAATTTTAATTTTATTCTAAGAGGAATTTGGGGGGGCTGGGAGGAGGGTGTGGCAAGGCAGTGAAACTTCCTGAGTAGAAGAGTATTAGTAATAACAAGTGAGGTCACTGTAAAACAGAATATTATCCTTGCAGCTCCACTAGGGCTTATACCATATATAAAAGCCAATTCCCAGGCTCCACAGTTGTCCCCCAACCTCTTTCCTGATGTTGACATTGCATGAAGAACAGAGCCCAGAACATTCATCCCCCAAAGCCAACTGTCCCATTTTCCCTCATTTAGACATTTCCGTTCCCTCTACTTGAGAGGTTCCCATCTCAAACCATCTTTATTTTTCTCAGCAATGTATACTTATTAGTCCAGAGCCCTGGGTAGCGTGTGTACCATCATAATGTTTGCTGACTGAAAATATGTCTTCACTGAACACCTCTGGGCCTTCACCACAATGAGAGAAAAGGGAGGGGGAAACTGAGTTTGAGCCCTCAAGGAGCTCACAGGCCTCACCCACAGGAAAAATTAAATATACAAGGCAGCATACGATCAAGGGCTAGATGATAGGAGGCAGCCAAGAAATGCTCTATGCCTTCAAATGAGAGATTTTTGTGAGCTTGAGTAGTCATAGAGGAAGTCAGCCTTGGATCCCGAAGGATGATGGGAAGAAATCAATATTGGAAGTCATTTAAAATTGGTCCTTTAAAAATGTAGTAAAAAATCTTTAGAAAGAAAAGATAATTTAGCTTGGAGCCTTGTAGCAGGGAGAGCTTTCATAGTTATTCACAGAATGCAGGGCTCCCTGAGCTCTCAGCTTTCCAAAGGATGGCAGGGAGGTACAATGGTCCAAAAAGTAACTAAAGCACACTAGGATCTCAACAGGGAGGAACAGGCCAGTGGTCAGTACTCTGTGTGTTTGCCAAGCTTTTCTTTAGGGCTGCTTTGTAAGCAGGAAAGAAAGTAGAGGGACAGATAGGAAGAAAGCCAGGATGGTGGGCCAGCCAACAGGCCACCTGGCTCTAATCAGACATGTAGAAGAACAAAAGCTCATCTGCTAGGACTCTGCTGAGTCCACTCAGACCAGAAATGGGAGGGGGAGGAAGATCGAGCCAAAGTAGCACAGTGCATGACCCTGGAGAGCACTGAGGACAGCCCTGAATGACTTTGAGAGCTGGGTGAGACAGAGTTCCCTTCTTAGAAAGGGACCCCCCTCCCTCTCCTACCTCACTGACAAGTCATCCATCCACTGCTCTGCTTGAATAACTCCACTGATGGCGACTTTATCCACAAACTCCTCTAGGCATCCTGCTCTAGTGTCTAGTCTTTCTTGCTACTGACCCCAAACAGGCCTCCTCAGGACCCCTCCCATCCCACACTCCCAAAAATAAGTCCTTGTCCTGCACTCTGGGGCTAAGGAGAACAAGCTTAAACCCTCTTCCCCATGCCAGTCCTTCATATACTTGAACACTGCGATCGTATCCTCAAGTCTTCATGTCATCATTTCTAACCCCAAAAAGAGTAAATGAGAAATTTACTGATACTTTTAAAGTAAGAAAGTACCAATCTGTGTCTAGATGTTATTTTTCTTATCCCACTCCCAATGGCATTTTCTTTTAATGTTAGTCCAGAAATCTAGGCCATCAATGCTTAATTAATAGTAATACTGTTAGTTTTGCAACTCAGAATAGACAAATTGACTTGCCCAATATACTTAAAGATAGCCAGACTGCAGGCAGAGTGCCTAGAAGGCATGTGTTGCAGATCTGAACTTTTTTCGGTGACAGCCAAGTCACTAGTAAGTGGGAAAGGAAAAGAGCATCCCATACAGATGAATCAAAAAAGCACAAGAGCAAAAAAGGGCAGGGCATGGGCAACTGTGGATTAGTGATGTGGGGCCCAGGTTCTTTCCAATAACTATCAGCTACCCTTGTCAAAAATGAAAATGTAGATCATAACATAGGCCACCATTGTTCTTGTCAGTGCTAATCCTGGGGCCTGAGAGGTAAATGGAAGGAAGGTCCTAGGCTACACAAATTCAAATTCCAAACCCTTCAAGCAGGAACAAGAGCTGTCTGAAAAGAAATTGTGCTGAGTAGTCCAATGTAATATAGTAGGAGAATTCTGGCTCTGTAGAGCACACCCAACCCAGCCACTGTCTATTCCCACATACTGCCCTGCCTGCCTCTTGGCCTACAGGACATACATTTCATAGGCAGAAAATGTTTTGCTGCATCTTAAACAAACAAAAAAATACAACCTGTACATTCCTTTTTCCATGTGGTAAAAATGTGGTTGTGGTCCTGCACCCTTGGGACCAACCTAGGCCTCTGCCAGATTCCATTGTCATCCAGTCCAGCCCCTCACCAGCTTCCAAAGTCAATTCTGCCTCCCCTTTCCTCTATATCCTTTTTCTCCTTTCCCTCTCTGATCTTCACCTGCCTCTTCCCTTCACTGTTCCCTACCACCAGCCTAAGTCTCAGCTCTAAGGCAAAAAAAAAGACCCTCACAGCTATGTGGGGGCTACAGGACAGGGGCCATTCACCATGGTAACCAGTAGCTAAACCCCATAGGGTTGGAGGATTGAAATCCTTCAATTCATCCTTTGTCTTGGGAAACAAAAGGCCCTTCTCCATTCAGCCAATAGACAGAGTGCTTCAGAGGAGGTCAGAGGAGTGATGAGGCAGACTGATACTCCCTGCTGCTGTCCCCTCCCCCATAAGCAGAAAACTGGGGTCTCTCAACTACAAAGTTTAGGCCTATGGTAACACTTCCCTTTGCCTCTTCCTTTCTCCTTTCCCCTCCCCTATGGACAAAGAGCCCAGGCCCACATACTGGCTTTCGTTCCAACCTACCTCACAATTGTCCCTACAAAAAAGCACTTGGCCTCAAATTCTTCCAGACCTCAAGAGACATCTGCAGCCAAGGCTTTCCCTTTCTCCTCTCCCTCTGAGCTGTCCAGGGGCTTCCAGAAAGGACTCCAAGGTGGCACCAGGGCTAATGGTGCTAGGCAGAAGGAGAGGCACTGGCATTTGCATGCTAATGGGGATGGGCAAACAGACTCTGGTCCCAGGAAAATCAATAACAGCTACAAGAAATTTCCCTAATATATAAAAGGGAGCAAAAAAGGGCAAACTTCCAGTCTTATTAATTCCCAAAAGGAGCCACACAGAAGGGGTTTAGGGTGTAGCTCTTTGGAGTTCAGAACATGTATACAACAGCTTTCACACATGAGGAGTAAGTCATTTTCTAGAAGTCTGGGCCATCAGATCTGGGCTTTAGGAAGATTAATCCTATGCAGGAATGACTAGGGATAAGGAGTGTAGGTTAATTTAGGAGGCTGCACTAACCTAAGTTAAGAGTAGAAAAGAGAAATAGAGTCTAGAGCCTTTGAGCTCAAAAAAGGAGACTAAAGAGGACAGAATAGAGCATGGCCCAGAACTGCAGAAAAGAAAGAGGTTGGAGGCCAGAGAACTTAATTCCTTGTATTAGTAAATGGCCTTAATGTAACCAGATTCTAGGAAGAGACTTCCTGAAAAGGTGTCAGTCTTAAGGACCATCCAGTCAGTATGAATCTATGAGGGTGTTTAATTTGTCCTTCGAGAAATTCTGACTTGAGAGTATAACTTAATAGAGCCCTGATGGTCTGCGGCTGCAATGGTTGATAAGAAACAGCCATTCTTCTGCACAGCTTGAGAAGGCCTCCAAGCATCCCCCACTGATAATAAAATCTGTGCTCCAAAGTGAGAGAGAATATGGTAAAGGCAATACCTGTGGAGCTTTCCACTTGTCTCCCGCTGCCGATGGCTCGGGCCCCCCTCCTTGCTGGCCATTCACCTGCTGCAGGCAGGAATGAGATGTTGTGATAGGTAGGCACTCAATCACTGTTCACAGAGCCCAGGCACCCAGAGCTGCCACCACCACCGCCACCGCCACCACCACCACCACCTCCACCACCCCTCACCCCTCACTTCACCCCCCCAGGGAAGGGAAGGCCTTAGCCCAACCCAGCCCCCACACTCAGGAACTCACATGAACCACCCCCCCCCCCCCCATACCAGCCACTGCAAAAACAAGCACAGCCCAAGCACAGGCAGATGAAGGGGTTTAGGAGGTACCAAGTCATGAAGAGCTTTGGTCTACCCAATCAAAATCACACTCCTCACTGCTCTGCACCGATCACTAAGGCCACCACAGACTTCATTGATACCAGCGTCCTTTGAGGAAGACCTGAACTTCTCATCTTGATAGACGCTATCTATCCCTACTTCCCTTACTCAGGTCCCCTGTCCCTCATTTTGATAGCAATTGCTCTCCCCCAGCGATCCCCTCACTCTGAGAAAGTTTAAGGGGAAGTAAGTTCCCCTTTCCCCCTTAAAGCTGACAGACAACACAATCCCATAGACCCTACAACACCTAAGAATTAATACTCTCCACTAACGTGTTCCTTTACTGTTTTGTTTAGACTGATAGATAAACTATCCCAGATAACATCTGGTTCTTGGTCCCAACTATCTTACTCTCGGGAGCCAAGGAATCTAGGAGTATTCCTCTGCCCACAGTCTAGGAACAAACAGAAAAGGCCAGGGAAGGAGTGGAGCAAGTTAGAACATCTAATAATAAGATGGGCCAGATGCAAGGAGGTACACACACCTAATTGAGAGTCCTTGCACTGGGAAAGGGTTACACTGGCTCCTTTACCAGTTCCTTATCCTCCTCTTAACCTTTAAATGTAAATTATTCTCACTGCACCAAACCCTCTCCTGGAAAATTCCATTTATCACCATGACTCCAATTATTGAATGACTTCCAAATTACTATCTCCAAATACGGTATTTCCCTGAAGCACCAATTTGAAATTTCCAGCTACTTACAAGACACATTCAGTTTAGCTGTCAAATCAGCAACTCAAACTCAACAAACCAGGGCTAAACCACTCATTTTTCCCTCAAAACCTACCCCCAAAATCACTTTACCATATTCCACTTGCTTTAAACCTCAGAGTAACCTTGGGCTCTCCCCTTTCTTTCCCTCTGTCCCAGTCACCAAGTCTGTTGATTTGTTGTGTTTGTTCTTCATTCTCAAAGAGGACCACGACATCAAGATGATGACATGACTTGCAGTTGACTTTGATTTGAGTGGGGGAGGGCTGTGCAAGGTCACCAACCTCACTTTCTTCTCCTGAGTCATCTAGGTCCAGTGGCATGATATTCATCAGGACAACTGGAAATGGTCCAGGAGGAAATGTGAGACCCTGGCGCTTTCAGGCTTAGGTCTTATCACAATCTTACTTTGTGTTTTGCCTTAAACACCTTACTTAAGTTCAGGACTCACTGACCTCACAGGGTGTAAATAAGGAAAACACTATGTAAATGTTATAAAGCTATAAAAACGTGAACTGTCTGCCTGCCTCATGCCTCTCCCACTCCAGGTCATCCTATACACTTCTGCCAAAGTAATTTTTCTTAAATACAAAACTGATTTTATAACTTCCCTACTCAAGCAACTCCAGTGGCTTCCTATTTCTCTTTAAAGTCCTTCAAACTTGGTACCTACCTCTCTTTCCAGCCTCAATGGACATTATCTCTGCCCACAATCAGTAACACCCTCCCCACCCCCACAACACACATATACTTTATGATCCAGCCAAACTGGCTTCTCTCTGTGTACCTTAAATACACCACTTTCTTTCCTGTCTCTCCTGTGTCTTTGAAATGGTCATCTCAAGAAGGCTGGAATGCACTCCCTTCTTACCTCAGATTTTAAGTGCCCTGACAGTGTTCTCCCTCCCGAATTATCTTAGATTTGTCTGGATGTGTATATGTATAAAACTTTCTATTTATGCCATACATATTTTTAGCTGGACTTGCCTCTCTCTTTAGAATGTAAGTTCACAGCAGGTAGGGAAATATTGCATTTTTTTGTACCTGAATTCCCAGTATTTAACTAGCATTATGCCAGGGATATAACAGCTGTAAGAAATACTTGTTGATTAACAACAGCTTCCTGACCAGTCTTCTTCCTGCCTCTATTCTCTTCTCTCCAATTCATCCTTCTAACAGCTACCCCCATACTCTTCCTACTGCAATACCCAGATCACCAACTGAGAGAATCTGAACTTTCAAAGATCTCAAAGGTCCTCCAATGCACACCTGAACAGTACCAACAACTCCAACAAGTAGTCTTCCAGTCTCCCATGTAGGGGAAGCCACTATATCACCCTAGGTGACCTATGCTACTTTTGGAAAGCTCTGTTAACTTTTCCTGATGTCAATTCTAAATCTTCTTCTCTACAACTCCTACCCACTTGTCCTAGTTCTTACCTCTGGGGTCAAGCAGGACAAGTTTAGCCCTTCTCCACCATGAGAAACTTTCAAATCAATGCTTATTGTAGTCAAAGCTTACCTCCTTCCATCCTGCTCTTAATTGTACAGCTTGACTCTGCATTCAGCTCTGTGATTTTACATTCATCCCTATTAAATGCCATGATAGATTCGACACATTGTGTCACTCCAAGAAATTCCAAAAGTCTCCTAATGTCTACCAAATAAAGCATAAACTTCAGACGTGGATATTGAAAAGTCCCAATAGTCTGTGTCCAGGCTATTTTACTAGTCCTACCTTAAACTATTCTTGTTCATTGATTCCATTTTCCTGCCAAACTGGACTACTTTCTATTCCCCATTCTAATCCTGCCCTCTTGTACTCTGTGTCTTCACTAACACAGCTTTTCATGCCTAGTCTAGAAAGGACCTCCCCTTCCAATTTCTACTGTTGAAATCTTTTTCTTTCTTTAAGGTTCAATTGCCTCAATTCCCACCTGGGCCATGAAACCTCCCACAGCATCCTCCCTTCCCCTCACAGGCAAAAGAGATCGCTGTCTCCTCAAATTTCTCATAGCATTTTGTCTTAATCTTATCTTTGCCCTTATCACATTCCTCCTTATTTTAGAGTTATTTGTATATATGTATTTTCTCCTCTTTAGATTAAAAGTTTTTTGAGATCACACAATTCATGTGACATCAGAAGACCAGGATTCAAATTTCACCCAACCACCAAGGTCACTTCACTCTAGGTCTAAGGTCTCTAAGGTCTTTCCAACTCTAAACTGACAATCCTATGACCTAACATCTAGCAGCGTACCTTCCTTAGAGATGCTTAAGAAATGTTTGCTGAATTTGCCCCTCTAATCCTCCCCTGACTATCCCTCCACAAAATACCCCACATATACACTTAGCTGCCATATGATGAAACAGGCCAGTCTCACCTCGTTGTTATCCTCCTCCAGTCTACCTGTCCTTCATCCCCAAGGCAGCTGATGCCTTACTTGTCCATAGCTCTGAATAGGCTCAGGATCACCTCAGAGGGGGTAGGAGGAATCAAGAGGCCAAAGCAAGAAGGGAGAATGATATATGTGGAGAGAAGTGGAAGGAGGATGGAGAGATCATGTAACTTGCAGGTTCAATTCACCAGGTCCCTATCCTCTCTCCTTTCCTCTGGAAGACAGTCACAAAAATCAATCCACAGACCTACCATAACTACCAACACCAGGTAAGAAGGGTTACTTCACCTTGCCAAACCCTGACCAACCTTCAGCTCCAACCTCACCCTACTCCTAACCCAACTTTCCTGATTGTCTTAGTGTATACTGTTCCCTTCCATCTCTAAACTATCATTGTAACTTGACACTTCTCAAAAAATACAAGGCAGTTTCCTCTACTTTTTCTCTGTTTTATCTTCCCTGCTAGAGTACAAAATCAGTACTAGCAAGGAGGCAGCTAGGTGGCTCAGGGTACAGAGCACTGGGTCTAAAGTCAGGAAGACCTGGGTTCAAATCAGGCCTCAAATATTTACTAGATGTGTGACCCAGGGCAAGTCACTTAACCTCTGTTTGCCTTAATCCACTGGAGAAGAAAATAGCAAACCTCTCCAGCATCTTTGTCAAAAAAAAAAACAACAAAATCCATGGATAGTATGGTCCACAGGGTGCTGAAGAATTGGACAGGATTGAACAAACTACAAGAGACATGATTTCATTCTCCTCTCCTTTTCTGATTGAGGGACAAAGCAAAAAGGGCAGGATCTATGGTAGATATCATCCTTTCCCGACTAATGGCCTGAGAAGGGATGGCAGCCCCAAAGCAAGAAATCTCTCCCCTACCTACTCTATCGCTACCTGCCTCCTAATCAAAGTAAGATAGGGGAATAAGAATAAGGACAAGGCTAATCCCAGGTACTCCACCAGCAAGCAGCACTGTCCAGACTAAGGCTGTTTTAGGAGCAGACTAAATCCAGAACAGACAGGTAGACTTGTCAAGGAAACTGGTATAGACATCTCTGACATGTTTGGGTACTGTTTCACTCCTTAGGATGATAATTGAGATAATTGCAGAAGAAGCAATAGTAGTAAAGAATTCAATGTCCAACCTCCCAACTGACGAGTCACTCTCTGCTACAAAGATAAATGCATATTTTTTTAAAGTCACGTAAAAAGAGATGGAAGACCAGAAAACTAAGAATGAACACAATAGAGTGGCGCAATAGTATAATGTCAAAAGCACTTAAGAAAGTTCAAAATGAGCAATGGCTGGTAAAGAACTCTAAGGACAACCAAAGAGGCTTTTAAAGATGTGTGAGGGGCAAAAGAAAGAAAGCTCAAAGAAGAGATATTATCTTGCTGTTGATCAGGGTGTATACTAAAAGACAGGGGAGAGAAAGCAAACCTACTTTCTTCTTTGCTCTACCAAGGAGAATGACTACCAGACTGGGAAGTACCATTCAAATGACCTTGCCTGGCCAAACAACATCCCAAGGTATGGAACAACGATGTAGAGGTAATTATAAAGCCACTGTCAATAATCTTCTCTAAATCAGGAAGATAAGACCACAGGTTAGGAGAAGGGCAAATGCTGGACCAATTTTCAAAAAAGGGAAGAGGGTAGCTTTCCCAAACTGTAGCCCAGTGACCTTGCCTCTGACTCTAAGAAAATTCCAGAATGTAATTATTTTTTAAGTGGCTTTTGAAGAGCTTTTGAACAGGGAAATGGTGATCATCAGAGCCAGCATAGGATCATAAAGAGTAAGTTGTACCAGACTAACTTTATTTCCCTATTTGACAAAGTTCTTTGTTATATTTGGGGAATTCCAGAAATAGAACTTGTAGACAGATGATGAGATATGAGCTGATCATGGTTAACGAACTTTACAAGTTGAAGAATCCTTTTAAAATGTATAAAAAGTTTAAAGAAGCCTCCATGTAATTATAGCTATTGACTGATAAAACCCAACAAAAAGATAAATGCAATAACTTTTACAATTTAATTTGGATGTTTGTCATTCCTATAGCACTTATGCACCAAAAATGTGTGATCTTGTTGGTCTAGGAACTCTTATCAATGTAGACCAAAATTGTCTACATTTTATGTAATTTACTAGAAAAATCTCAAGAGAGCTGAGGCTCAGAAATTAAATGATTTGACCATGATCACTGACTAATGTCAGAGGCTGGACTTGAATAGCATCTGAATGTAAAATATTTATTTCATCTAAAGAAGTTGTGTTTGCTTAGCTATGAATTCATACATAGATACCTGACCCCTTGAAGTAATTCTGGGGTCTCTAGGAGTCTGGGGCCCACAGGATGTGTACCATTGGGCCACATGATAGTAGCTAGGTAGATCTAAACCTGGCTGACTTGACTGAACCCAAAGGGCATTTGATCAATGTCATTTTGGAGGAAGTTTTCTAATATAACAGTGTTCCAGTGATCTGTCCTTAGCACTGCTATGTTGAACATGGCTTCTTTGATGACATATGTGAAGCTAGGTAGATTACTTAATACGTTGGATGAAAAGATCTGGGTCCAGTAAGATCTTGGCAAGCCAAACGGATAAGTCAAATCTAGTATGAAATATTTTCAAAGGGATTACATAAAATCCTACACCTGGATTCAAAAAAATAACAGTGCAAGTACAGGACAGAAGAAGATGAGTCAAAACAACAATTCATGTGAAAATGACCTTCCCTACCTCCCTTCCCTCAAAGAAGTTTTAATATGGTTTGATATATGACAAGCCAACAATTTTAGATTAGATTAAAAGAAGTAACTGGTCCAGAACAAGGGAGTGGACAGCTCCATTGTACTCAGCTCTAGCAAAACCACACAGGAATTACTATGTTTGGTTCTGAGTATCACATTTTAGGACAGAGGGTCCATAGATGAAGCGTATTCAGAAGAAAATAACTACGAAACGATTTCAAACAAAGTCAAACAAAGGCAGAAGGGATGATTGGCCTAGAGAAGAAAAGACCTAAGGGGAACATAATTACTGTCTTCAAAACACTTGAAGGACTATGAAGTGTAAAATAGATTAGATGACTTACTTGGTTCTGGAGGGCAGTATTAGGAAGAATGGTAGAGATTAGTTAAAAGATAAAATTTTGGCAGAATGTATGGAAAAACTTCATAACAAAATAAGTCCCTTTTTGATAAAACGTGCTGAGAAAACTAGAAAATAATCTAGCAGAAATTAGGCCACACCCACACCTTATACCATATTCTACAACACATTATAAATGGATACATAATGGATATATTCAAGATCATACTATAAAAAAATCAAAATAGAAATAGATCATATCCCTCTTTCACAGTAATAGATAGGAGATATATATAATAAAGCAAATAAGGAACACAGGCAATATAAAAGACAAAACTTTCTTTCAAAATTTCTGTGATACATGTACATGTAGAGATATATTTGTGTTTATATCTGTATCTATCCATCCACACACATATAAAAAACCAAAAGCCATTCTCCAATGGATAGGAGTCAAAGATTAGGAACAAATAGTTCTCAAAAGAGTTGCAAACTATTAACCACATGAAAGAATATGTTCCACATCACTAACAATAAAAGAAATGCAAATCAAAACAACTCAGGGTTTCAACTCACACCCTGCAAATTGGGGGAGACAACAAAATATGGCAATAGTCATTGTTGGAGTAGTTGAAAATAGGCACACTAATGCACTGTTGAGTACCTATAGTGTGCTGTGAAACAAATGAGATAATATTTTTAAAGAACTTAACACAATTACTGGGACATAGTAGGCAATAAAAGCTTGTTTTCTCTTATCCTCCCTGCGTTAGAACATGGGGATACAAAGAAAAAATAAAGCTTTCATTGTAAAGGGTGAAGGAATAAAACATGTAAATAAATAAGAACGTGCATGATAATTTGAGAAAGGAATAAGCACAAACATCAAGGAGATCAACAAAGACTTTGGGCTGAAGGAAGTTAGGCACTCAGAGAAGTTAAGATAGACTGCATAGCATGCTAGTGAAAAGGTGCAAAGGTATGAAGGTGTTAGATAAAATGGACTGAATAGGAGGTTTTCAAAAAAGGACAGAGTACCAGTCAGAGATGTAGAGGGGATGTCTGCTCAGACAAAAGACAGAACTGTATGACCTTGAGGTGCCTTCCAGATCTGAGATTCTATGACTAGGTCTGGGTCTAGCTTCTAGTAAAAATGAATCCATGCAGACCCAAATCAGTCCCTATGTCCCTTTCTCCTGGGGAAATCCTTCACCACACCTCACAAAATATCCCTGGCATGAGAAGGGCAAGGAGAGTAAGATATGCCTTTGATACCTTTGTTGGGAAAGTCACTTAGTTCAAACTGCAATTCAAATGGCTGCTCCAACCATTCATTTCTGTAGCCCTGCCAGTCTAATCACTAAAGGCTGAAAGTAGCTTTGTTTCCTCAAAAGGCCAGCTCCCACGTGGGGCCCACAGAACTCCTCTGAATGCTCTCCAGCAACAGCAAGCTGTCTCCAAACAAATCTCCAGAGAACAATACCAACAGCTGTGGAAAAGACCTGGGCATAAGCCACCAGAAGCCTTTGCAAACACTGGTCAGAGGCTTACAGCCTGGTTCAAAATACCCTAGTGTCACAAATATACATGTGGATGGATCAGTGCTCTCAGAAAGGAAGGAAAAAAGCAATTATTAAGTGCTTACTATGTTCTCAGCACAGAGTTAAGCAATGGGGATATAATTACAAGCAAAAAGATAGTCTCTGCCCAAAGGGAGTTTACAATCTATAGAGGGAAGAAAACAAATACAAGGGAGGAAAAAGGTGACGGATGATGGGAAGGAGAATGAAGGCAGGCCAGCTTTGACTCCTTCATAAAATACAGACTCCATGAGGAACTCACCAATGGGAGAAAGGGGCATGCCATGGTGAATGGGCTGAGGGGATGGTATACTGATGAAGGCTGAGAAATCCCAAGACACTGAGAAGTTTCAGGATAAGACCCATAGTGCCCCTGCCATTTCCCATAATGCTAATAGTGCCCACTCCCCACCCCCCACATACCCTCCAGACCAGTTTCAAGCCCTCAGCATTTCTATCTTCTTCAGAATTACCTTACTTGGACTATGATGGGTTGGGTCCAGAGCTTTGTATACCCATGAAAGAAGAAAAGTACAGACTCCCATTCAACAAATAAGTGTTTGGGAACCTATATAGTTTTTGACTTTTCATAAAACCCAGGGCATGAATCGAGTTCTCCATCTTCCTCTTAAGCATATAGATCTGGGTGATTCCCATTTAGGCAAAGAAAACTCCAGAAGGATCTGACACATAACAGGAAAAAACAGGGGCAGAGTGAAATGGAGGTGTTCCTTTCTGGAACAAGAAGATAGGACCATCATGAAAAACAGATCTGGGGCTGACAGTCTAAAACCTACATTGCAGGGGTGAGATAAGACAGACAGAAAGGGAAGAGAGGAAGGAAGAAAGAAAGAGAGGAAGAGGAAGAGGGAGGGGGAGAGACAGAGAGACAGAGAGAGAGAGACAGAGAGAGAGAGGGAGGGAGGGAAAGGGAGAGAGGGAGGGAGGGAAAGGGAGAGAGGGAGGGAGGGAAAGGGAGAGAGGGAGGGAGGAAGGGAGGGGGAGAGAGAGAGAGAGAGAGAGAGAGAGAGAGAGAGAGAGAGAGAGAGAGAGAGAGAGAATCCCACAGGAAGTCCAAAAACAAATCCAGACTCAATATTAACATCTCCACTGCAAAACACTTCCCACTATTAGGGTCATGTGGGTCATTTGTCAAATGAGAACCTAGCAAGATGAAAGAAATTCTCTTTTAGATAACACCAGCATGTATATATACAACATACTACTAACTTATCTACAATCAAAGGTCTAATGTTCCCACTCCACTGTATGCCCAAGCTCAAATCTCCCTGGCTATTCCGCCACAGGACTAGTGCTTAGTGTTACAGGACTAGCACTTAGTGCCCCAGACTTGCAAAGTTAAGCAAATATTTGAGAGCAAAAGACCAAGAAAACAAGATGAAGAAAGTCAGGGTGCAATTAAATCATTGGTGACATTCTGTTTTAGTGTCTATCAAAACAATTCGTAACTTATTCAGAGAAACAAAAAAACAAGAAAGCATTATCTCAGAGGATATGATGGGTGACAACAAGGAACACTCAACCTTTAAGCTCACTGTCCCTCCCCATCCCACTAAATACAGCTTGCCAGCAGAAGGTAAACTTTTCATTAGCCAGAGCAGAAAGGCCAAATCGATCTGGCACAAAACAAAATAAAATTTAGTTTAAAGACAGAAAGGGGACAGATAAGAGAAAAGAAGAAAACAGAACTGATAATGTAATGATAAGGTAATAACAGGAATGGTAAATATCAAAAGCTGGTAGCATGGCAGAAAGTTGGTGAGAAAGACAAGAAAAAATAGCTCCACAATAGACAGACTAGTGGTTATTCAAATCTCAGTCAGTCAATAAACATTTATTAAGCACCTACTATGTGCCAACCACTGCGCTAAGTACCGAAAAAGAGTCTTTGCTCTCAAGGAGCTTACAATCAAATGGGAGAGACAACCTGCGAACAAACATAAACAAGCTATATACAGAAAAAACAGGAAACAATCAAAGAAGGAGAGGCAAGCAGAATTAATAGGGGTTGGGGAAGGCTTCCAATAAAAGATGGAATTTCAGCTGAGACTTAAAGCCAGAAGGCAAAGATGAAGAAGGAGAGCATTCTAGGCATGAGGGACAACCAGCGAGAAAGTGGAGCCAAGTGATAGAGTGTCTTGTTTGGTAGAACAGGAAAGAGGCCAATGTCACTGGATCAAAGAGTACATGCTAGGGCACTAAGAACACACCTTGATGTACCATTTCCCAAAGGCCAACATCCCCAAGTCGTAAGGGAATAGAGAGGATGAGATCTTTAGGAAAAAAGGCAAGCCAAGTCCTACTCACTTCACCAGTCGCATACAGTATAAATGGATTCAGGCAGTGTGGCACTTTTGGCATACCCACCAGGTCAGATCAGTATCTTAAACTGTGGGTCACAACCCCACAGCTGAACGCTGCAGTTTAAGAAGCACTGAAGGGGTCATGAGTGGAAAAAGTTTAAGAAGTCCTAGATTAGATAAAACTGGGTCAGCTATAACATAGCAGAGTACTGTAGACCAGATAGGAGTATACACACAGGGAGGCTGGCAGCAAAACAAATCCCCACTGTATTCTTGGCTACGTATTTTACTCCTCCTCTAGCGAAAAGGTCAGAGGGTGTCCTGACCATCTCTGACTCACTGCTCATGTAAAGACAAAAGCTTGCTTGGAGAAAATGGGGCTCTCTCAGTTGTATAATCCACAAGGTGGCTTTACACAGTAAGGCTGTGTGAACCTTACACAGCATTAGAAGGCTGGACCTAGCTGGTTAAAAAAAAAAAAAAAACACACCAAAGCACCCAAAACCAAATACAAACAACAGGAGATAAACATGTTGGAGTTGTTTCAGAGAGCTCATACCCAAGACTTGTATCACATCACTGACCATACACAGGTCTGTGCTGACAGAACTAGCCTGCCTAATTCTGTCTTGGCTAGTACTGGAAGATCAAGCATCCCAGGGTAGGTCTAACTCAGAAATCTTTGGCTGTTCTCTTTACGTATGTGCTAATACTATAAGTACCCATATGATAAAACCTTCAGTAATCAAAAAACTTAAATGTCTTAGAGTTTCCAAAAATGTCCCACTTGTCAGTAGTTTACAGAAAGCAAGTTAGTTTCCAGAAACACTTTCTTGTCTGTGTTTTACTACAGTGAAAGAACATTTCTAAGCCAGTCTTAGTTGGGGATGGAAGGGCTATTCCACTGCTAAACTTACCCAGAAGATTGGTGGCTGGAAATTTACACTTGTTTATACCCAAATCCAATGTGACCTCACAGAACCAACCTACAAAACAGGTGTTAATTCAAATGTCCTACAGAAAAGATTTCATGAGAAAGCACATAAAACCCATCTGACAGCACCAGATAAGATAAGCCTATGGATTTCTTGGTAACATCAAAAGTAAAACTTTTAATGATGTATACCTCTCACCTGAACCATTTTAATAGTCTCCTAATTGGTCTGCCTGCCTCAAGTTTCTCCCCTCTTTAATCCATCCTCCACACAGCAGCTGAAGTGATTTTCCTAAAGCACAGATCTGATGACCATGTCACTTCCTTGCTAAATAATACTCTAGTGCTCCCTACTACTTTCTTAATCCCCCTGAATACTAGTGCCTTCCCTCAACTGAATATATTTAATTTATTCTATATCTGTCTTGTTTGTACATAATTGTGTTCATGTTATCTTCTCCATTAAATTGTGAACCTGAGAGCTAGTACTGTCTTTATCTTTTTTAAGCATGCCTGGAAAAAAGAAGGTGATAAGTGCTGGCTGACTAATTCAGCAAACAGGGGAGTGCCTGGCACATAGTAATTTCTTACTGTACAAATTCAAACTTGAAGAAGGGGAGCTCCCTGTTATCCCTGCAAAGGGATTCTAGTAACAAAGAATTTGCAAGCCCCCACCTGCACTCAACTTGTGATAGAGGAGAGGAAAACTGGGTAAAAGTCTAAAATGCACCCTGAGTTTTGGAACAGAAGATTTCAAAGGATTCAGAGGATAGCTGAAATCCCATGGACTAAAACTGAATGACGGAGATGAAGAGGCATGGAAATATTATTAAAAGGAGTGAAGAAACAGCAGAGGACACTATGATAAAGGGCAGTGGGTAGTCCAAGCTGTCTGGAATATTGAATACAATGAAAGTGAATATTATGAGAAGGCTAGAAAGGTCAGTTGGACCCAGGATGGGGTTTTAGAGAGGCAAATGACAGAAGTTGCAGCTTAAATTTTATGGACAAATATAGGTTTAATTTAAAGAAAAACTTCCCCCAAATAAAGCTAACCAAAGTGCAATGGTCTATCTCAAGCAGACATTAGATGACTGCCAGGTCTGTTGAAAAGGGGCTCAGTTCTCTTTTAGGCCTGACTTGGACCTGATAGCCAGGTAAGATGGCTCTTGCAATCTGACTTGCAGCCCTCCCTCCAGACTTAAGGTGTTCTTTTCAAAGGTCCCTACAACCTTTTAACTGTTCAATCCAACGACATTTTGATCTCACTGCAGTTTTTGACACTGTCAGTCATCTATTTTTTCTGGACACTCTTCTCCCTTACAGCAAAGAGCTACTGCTTTTACTTTCTGCCTAACTAAGTGATTTTTCTAATGTTTTCTTTGTAGAATTATCACCCATTTTCTATAATTTTCCTCAGGGCTTACAAAGAACTCTTTCATTTTTTTCCTAAATTCCAATCCCATTGTCAACTGTCTATTGAATACTGTCTTCTGGATATCTGGCATCTCAAACTTAAAATGTCCAAAAGAGAACTCATCTTCTTTCCAAATCTGTCCATCCACCTTCAATAAACTTCTCTATTTCTGTTCAGGGCACCACCATAGTCCCAATTATCAAGGTTTGTAACCCCAGGATCATCTTTGACTCTTCCTTCTCCCCAATCCTCACTCATCCCCACCCCCTCTCCAATATTCAACAATTGCCAAGCCTTACAGAGTCTAACTCTGTAACAAGTCTTGCAACTGTTTCCCTTATTCCTCCTCACATGGCCACCATGCCAGTTCAAATCCTCATCAAGTACCATGTTAACTATTCTAATAGCTTGCTCCCAACTGGCTGCCCTGCTTCATCTTTGCCCTCTTCAATCTATCTTCCACGTAACTGCCAAAACAGTTTTTCTAACAAAATTCTCACCATGTCTTCCTCTTACTAAAAATTTTCAATGCCTCCCGACTGTTCATAGGCTAAAATACAGACTCAGCCTGCCACTTAAGACTCTCCACAATCTGGCTCTCATCTTTTCAGACTTATAACAAACTAATCCTACTCATGAACTCTTAAACTGCAGCCAAGTTGGACTACTACCTTTCCCAAGGGTCCTCTCCTGTCTCTATGTATATCTGATTCACCTCAGAAGTTACTTCCTCACTGAAGCTTTCAGTGAACCCTGCTCTGGGATAAGGACTCCTCAATTTTCCTTGTGATGTACTTATTTGTGCACCTTCCCAATAATAAAAAAGTTCGTGTGTGGAGGGCAAAAACTGTTTAATTTACATCTCTGTAAGAACCTAGCAGAGTGATGTGAAAAGCAGGAATTTGCTGAACTGACTCCCAGCTCTGAGAGCCTGGAATTCATTCTTTCCTCTTAATGCAAAGAGAAGCAATTTAATATGACTATGGCTGAACAGTTAGTTAAGAAATGGCCAACAACTGAACTGGCCGTTCTATTCAGCGTATTCTAGACCAGAAGGACCAGAGTCTGATGGCGATTTACTTGGACTACTGCTGCTGCTGCTCCCACTCCCCTCCATCTTGATTCCCCACCACCTCTTTCTAGAAGAGAAAGATTTTCTCAGTATGAATTATGACCCATCCCAGAACCTATCTCTGCTCATCTGCACCCACTGAGATCCTTCTCTTCTATTATAGCCTCCATCAAAGCTCTTCCCAAGGCCTCATTGTGGTGTGGAGGTGACCACTATAATGTGGAGATGGGTTTCTGAAGGCTTTGACACTGGAACATAAACTCAGGGTCCACCAAATTGAAATATAGTTTTCTGCCCAAGGATTAGCTGAGCTAAGTACAAAGAGGGCCTAGCACCAGATTGACCACTAAATGATGAACTTTTTTTTTGGGGGGGGGGGGGGGGGGAAGGCAGGAAACCAATGGCCAAAGAAAAATGCAAAACAATCCCTTAGCTCTGTGTAGGTACTGTTAACTACAACATTTTGGTCTCTTCTGTTTCTACAACAGCATAATGATAGAAAAGAAGGTAAAGAGTGCTAGGAATCATAGTTTTTTAGTCCAACTATAAACATTAATTTTACTTTTAATGCTGTAAAATGGCCAGTAAGCTGGTATTGTGCTAAAGGAAATAAATGATATCTGCATTATCATTCTCATTATAAATGAAACCAGAAGACATAGAGAATGTACAACTAAATGGAAGAACAATTTAAATGTTCTACTGAAAACAATGTTGTGTAGTAGAAAGACTATTTTACTAATAATCACTTGTGTGCCCTTACAGCAAGTGACTTCCTACTTTAAGGACCTGTTTTCTCATTTCTAAGATGATAGAGGTGGGCAATATCACATTTACTTTCAAACTCTAAATCCTAGGATCCGGAGTTGGCTGAGTTCATCTTAGTATCTATCCAAAGGCAGTAAGAAACATCTTCTTAGGTGACATTTGGTCATCTCACATTTCAGTTTTCAAGACATAAACACAAAGATGACAGACTTAAACAACAAAATGCAAAGGATGATGAGGTAATAAAATCTATTAGGATGGGATCCTCCAAATGAATTTAACATGTACTTTTGGACTCAATGAAGTTAGCACAAAAAATAAAAAATGATGGGCTACAGCTCAAGATCAAGTAATGAAAAAGCCTGAAAAATAATTGAGAAGCTCCATGTCTACCCACCTATCATGACTACTCTGTTTAAGGAGAGCTGGTACTCAATGGATGTGGCAAGTACCAAACAGTATCACCAAAAATAAAAATGTCTTGACAGGAACCAACTGTTTATAAGCACTGGTATAATTTCATATTCAAGTGTCTTCATAGCTTGATAATCCACTCATTATAGCAAAGGTCAAAATGAGTTAAAAACAGAAGGAAGAGGTAAGTAGGTCATAATACATCATACTTGCCTTATGCAACTCATCTATTTTTTCCACAAATCTTTCACAAGTGAACCACCCAAGATGCTGAGGGCCATCGAGATGCATGAAAGCTTCATCTCTTACCCCTCTCTATCTGACTAGCCCATGTAGTTTTCTGTTTGTACCCATTTCTCTGGAGTCCTCTATTCACATATATTTTGTATTCATCCCTCTGATTCTCAACTTCCTTAAGATATTCATTTTTCCTGTGAAATCCTTCATTATGGAACATCAAAACCAAAGAGGGTAAAAAAACTCAGTCTTAGTGAGCAAACATTTGAGCTCTTCCACAGACTCCTCCCTACAAGAGTGTAGAGGAATGCTGATTTACAGTACAAGTTCATTTGCAAAATATCATGCAAGAGGATGACAAATGAATAGTACTGCTGCCTTGCAGAATAGCAACAAGCAACTGAGGGGGGTAAATAGCCAAAAGAAAGAAGGTAAGAGACTTGTATCATCCATCCCAAGAGCACTGCAGAAATTGAAAAGAAGACAGTAGATCTGAAATGAAATACATAGAACAATGTTTCTATGTTAATATACTGTCACCACTGATAAGAGTGTGATTATCACATTTGGACTCATTCTACTGAACCTGATGTCCTTGCTATAAGAAAATGACAACTACACTTTAGTGAAATGGGGAAGCGGTTGGATATAACCAAATATATAAGGAAGAAATCTATGCTTGAAGTAACAATTTTAATGGTATTCAGGGACTGATTTTCAAGTTAATTCATAAAAGATGTTCCGAAAGAACAAAAAAAGACTATGGACCATATTATTCCCCCAAAACAACTATCAAACCAGATGATGATTTTATATCTACAAAACTTTTATGATAATGGTTTATACAGATCTTGAGAGTATGTTAGATGAAAGTAAGAGAAGGGGAAAAGTAGGCTTTTGAAGGCTACTTTTTTTTTTTTTGGAGCAGACCTCATCTTCACTATCAAAGTTAAGATACAGGAAACAAACCTTTTGATTACAAAAAACCAAAGTGACTTAGTAGACCAAAAGCCTCAATTACAATGTGGTGCCTCCCCTATACCTATTAGATCATTCAAGATCCCCATTAAGGGAACTTCAACCAAAGAGATATCTTTATTCAGTAATTTCTGCAAAGAAGTATCAAGCAAGATATAAAACAAAGAGGAACACGTGCTCACCACAGGTGTATATTGCTCTCACTGGCATAATCCGGACAAAATTCTTTCAGATATTCTTAACTGCTAAACAGGGCCTCTCAATATGATTCATAACACTCAAAAAGGGTGGCCTAGCAATTTACACAGAAAAAACAAAGTGGACGAAAAAAATTGTGTGATTATTAGAACCATTTGTCCCCTTTTCCATCACTGTCAATCAAGATGAAACTTAATGACTCCCTAAATATAATTAGCAAGTGAGAAATAAAACAGGAGACGTAAACATAGTATCATGGAGGATGTCCTATTTAAAGCAAATGGAATCCTTAAGTGGTTAGGTTCTCCAGATGCTCCTGTTTGCAAATGATATGCTAACTATATTGAACTCTAGAATACTAAAGGCCTTTTTCAATGCAATCCATAATGACAAAAGGATATTAGCAACTTACACCAAGAAAAAAGTTAATGAAGAATGAATACTGTCCAGATTAGAACATGTAGCTGAATGAACAGTCTACTCATTTATTCTATTAGTACACATCAAGAAATGAGTAAGAAATCAACCTGAGATTGCTTCTGGGAAACTTCTCAATGCTTTGAAGGATCTTAGTTGCTTCCTAATACAAAGGTTATGCTTTTGTTCAATAGTCAGTCAACAAATATTTACTAAACACTTAGTATGTGCCCAGGCACTATACTAAGTGCAAGAAATATAAATATAAACAAAAACAGTCTCAGTCCTCAAGGAGCTTACATTTTAAAGGGAAGAAAACACATAAAAGGAAGCTGAAGTGGGTACAGAGGCATGATGGAAGAGCCTAGGTTGTAGCCTACTGAGAAACGAAGGGATAGCTAACCTGGGCACTCTTTTAAAAAACAGAGGTTTTGGAAAGAGCCATCCAGAGAAAAGAGGTCCAGCGGGCTGAAGATAATTTCCAAGATGTGACTTTCAGAGCTAAAGTGATCTTTCAAGATGAAGAGTTTTAGGAGGCATGATCTTCCATGCCTCAGAAACCTCTTCAACCAGAAAGCTCACTCTACTTGGAATATTTTTCACATTGGAAGTGTTCTCTGCCTCTGAGGACTCACCTTCTGATCAGCTGGTTCCTCCCAAGTAGCCCAGGACAGCCAGACTTTCATTCCTCTCCAAGCACACTGTGCATTGTCTCCACGATACTTTTTGTATTATGCATCTTACCAGGTACCATCGTTTACCACCACCTCTTCATGTGTTGTCATCAGCATCAGAATGTAAGCTTCAGGAGCCTGACTCTCTTTCTGCTTGTATTTTAGAGTCCCAGCACTTGACACAGTGACTGGCAGCATGTAGTTAAGACTTTAATAAATGCTTTTAGGCTGCCTGATTTTCAACAGTAATAATAGCTAGCATTTCCAAGTGATGCTGCTAAGACTGTCTGAAAGTCATGGAACCTCATCCCAGCAGAATCAAAATTCTAAGCAAACAGATTTTGGCTTAGAGGAAGTAACATTACAAAGACATCATCAAAGATGCACAACTTTTTCTAGTCGTGAGATGAGTCAATCAGGTATGGAAAGCGAAGGATTAAACAAACAGGTGTGCTAAATAGTGCAGATATTGAGCAACTACCAAAAGACCTTGAAGAAGGCCTCTAATCCACTGGGTAGATAGCTAGTCCGCAGATGATATATTAAAGAATAGACAAAAATCAATGGATGATTTGGATCAACGCACAGGCAAACCACAGAAATAAACGTCTGAATTAAGATAGCACTTCTTTCCTCTAGTGTTCCTTGATTGTGAAGTGAACTCACCTCCCTCCATTTCTATAAATCACTTCGAATGAACGTCTCCCTTGCCCTTGTGGCATTTTACTTTTTGGATCGCATATGTGTGCACATGTCATAACACCTCGTTTAGACGCTAAGCTTCATGAGCCCAGTTTCATTTGATTTTCCTGGGGCTTAGACAAAGTATACACTTCACAGGTGTTGTACTGAATTGCTTACATTGATAACACACGGCCAATCCACATCTTTTGCTGGGGATCCCTGGATTCCCTAGCTGGGAGAAGGAGGCCAATCTGCCTCCCTCTTCGGCTCATATGGAGGGAAAATGACACAGCCAGAAGAAAGCCCTCTTTCAAGCTTCGCTGCTCACGTGGCAGCAGACTGCCTTCAACAAGATCATCCCCACTGCAGCTTCCTAGCATGCAACTGGGATCCCACAGACAAAGCTGTTAGGCACACTCGGGAGGGTGAAGGGGTGGAGAGGTAAGGGGGACGGGAACGTGCAATATTGGACCCCGCCCCTAGAACCCAATGCCCATCCCAGGATGCAATGGGAGGATGGGGGGAAGAGTACGACTCGTTCCAGCATGCCCCGCGATGGCCAGCGAAAACTACACCCCTACCCCTACCCCTACCCCCGGCATGCAAAGCGGAACGACAGGGATTCGGTGCCCCGAGTGCTCCGGCGCAAAGAAGTCTGGGCTTAGTAGTTCCAGGCCGCCGTCGTCGCCGCCGGGAAGCCAGTAGCCCTGCCCCCCCGTCGCCTTCCCGTCTCCGGGAGGCTAGAGATGGAGATCCACGCGATGGACCCGCGGACACGGCGGCAACGCCTGCCATGGCCTTCCCGGGCCCCCAGCCGGCCCTCCCCCCGCCCTCCCGCGCCCATCTCGCCGCTGACTGCGCTCCGGGAGGGGCTCACTTACGAGAGTAATGGTCGCCGTCGCCATCTTGCGTCTGCCACGGCCGCCGCGCGCGCCTCACTCTTCCCACTACTCTGCTCGCTCTCGCGAGAGCTCCTCCCAGCAGACGTAACGGAAGGTGAGACTTGGTAAACTCGCGAGAGGTCCTTGGCTCCGCCTTGGAAAAGGAGAAGAGGATGTCCCAGAACCTGCTTCCGGCCTGAGACTAAAGGCTAAGGCTTCTGAGCAGGCGGGACAAAGAAAGAGGCAGGAGGGAGGCGGAGCGCCGGGAGAAGGTAGAGCTCTTTGCGAGAGAGAGGGAGCCTTGGCTCGATCTCGTCATCCCGCCCCCGTCCGGGGAGCCCGAGAAGCCCAGGCCGTCACTCAGAGCCCCTGGCAGACCTCTGATGGCGGGCCGCTCGCTACCTTAGGAGGCAGCCGAGGGGGGCTGTCATTCGGAGGTGCTTCACCATTTTTGCCTCACCGTCCCCTTCTCAAAATCATGTTTTTTAAATGCATAGATTACATATAGGATTACAAAGGACACCAATTACATTGAAATTCAGATGCACGATTACAGAGAGCCCCTGGTCTGAAGTCAGCAAGACCCAAGTTCAAATCCAGCCTCCAAAACTTGGTGGCAGTGTGACCCTGAGGGAGTCACTTAACCTTTGCCTGCCTACCTTTCCTCATCTAGCACCCTACTCCAGGATTGTGAACGTCAAATGAGTTCGTATTTGTGAAGATCTTTGTACATCTTAAATTGTGATCATAAAAGCTACCTATGATATTTTCAGAGAATGAATTCGTGGAGCCAGGGTCAAGAATCCCGACAAAATCTAATGGTCGGGAAGTTTCCTAAGGTTATTCTTCAGTCAGTTTGTGACAGTGTTTCCCAAAAACATTTTTTAAAATTCACATTCACACATGAGTTAAGATTTCTTTTTTAAAAAGCTTTCCTTACAACTAGCCTGGTAGCTAAGTGGTACATGGCTGGACCTGGAATCAGGAAAACCTGAGTTCAGATTCAGCTTCAGAGACTTAACTAGCTTTGTGGTACTGAGCAAGTCACCCGACAGCTGTTTGCCTCAGTTTCCTCAGCTGTAAAATGGAGATGATAAATAGCACCTCCCTCTTAGGGCTGTTGTGAGGTCTAAATGAGATTTTGTAGAGCTCTGGGCACATAGTAAGAACCATGTAAACGCTAGCTTTTATCTTTATTAAGGCAGTCTCTTTCTCCTCCCTTCTATCCCACCCCTCATTTGCCACCAGCTAAGTTTTTTTTGGATTTCTTTGGAATTTTCCATTATGTTTTCAACTTCCTTTGGTATCCGATCATCCTGTAGTCTATTAGATTGTAAGCTCCTATAGGACAGGGACTGTGTTTTCTTTTTCTTTTCTTTTTTTAGTTTATTTATTTTTGGTTTTCAACATTCACTTCCATATAACTCTTAAATTTTCTTCCTCTCCCTCCCTTCCCTCCTTCCCAAGATGCCATGCAACCTGATATAGGCTCTACATACATATTCCTATTAAACATATTTTCACACTAGTCATGTTGTATAAAAGAATTAGAATGAATGGAAGAAACCATGAGAAAGAAAAAACAAACAAAAAAAAATAGCTTCACTCTGAATTTAGACTTCATGGTTCTTTCTCAGGATGTGGATGGCATTTTGCATTATGAGTCCTTTGGAAATGTTTTAGGTCCTTGCCTTGCTAAGAAGGGCTAGGTCTACCAAAAACAGATTTTGCACACTGTGGCTGTTACTGTGTACAATGTTCCCCTAGTTTCAGCTCCTTTCACTCAACATCACTTCATATAAGTCCTTCCAGGCCTCTCTGAAGTCTTCCTGTTCATCATTTCTTATAGCACAATAGTATTCCACTACATTCATATACCACAGCTTATTCAGCCATTCCCCAATGGATGGGCATCCCCTTGATTTCCAGTTCTTGGCCACCACAAAGAGAACTGCTATAAATATTTTTGTACATGTGGAACCTTTTCCCATTTTTATGATCTCTTTGGGATACAGTCCTAGAAGTGGTAGTGCTGGGTCAAAAGGTATGCACATGTTTATAGCCCTTTGGGCATAATAGGGACTGTGTTTTCATTTGTGTTTGTATCCCCAGCTCTTAGCACAGTGCCTGACCCTACTAGGTGCTTAGTAAATGTTGATCAATTGATTATTGAGTCATTAAATATTTATATAGCACCTATTACATACCAGGCCCTGAGCTAAACAATGAGGATACAAAAAGGGGCAAAAGATAATCCCAGCCTTCAATGACTTTACAATCTGATGGGGAAGACTAAACCACAACAAAATACAAACAAGCAATGTACAGGATAAATAGAAATTAACCAAAGGAAGGCCCTGGAATGAAGAGGGGTTGGGAAAGCATCCTCTAGGAGGCTGGGTTTCAGTTGGAACCTAAAGGAAGCCAGGGAGGTCAGTAGTCAGAGAAAAGGAGAGAGAGCATTCCAAGCAGGAGGGACAGTCAGAGAAAATGCCCACAGGTGAGAGATAAATGATATTCTTTGTGGAAAAGTCAGGAAGCCAATATCACTGGATTGAGGAGAATGTGCCTCCAAATAAGTTGTAAGAAAACTGGAAAGCTAGAAAGGGGCTAGGTTATGAAGGGCCTTGAACACCAGAGGGTTTTTATTTGATCCTAGAGGCAATGGAAAGCCATTTGCATTTATGTGTCGGGGTGTGCTTTTTAGCTTTAAGAAAATCACTTTAGATTTAGAGATCCTGGTTTCAAATCTCACCTTGGACACAAGTTGGCAAGTTATTAAACTTCCATAGGCCTCAGTTTCCTCATCTGTAAAAGGAGAGGATTGGATTCAACAGCTTTTGAGGTTCCTCCCAGCTCACTACCTAAGATGCAATGATCCCTGTTAACTTTCCCTCCCAACTTCCTGTTATCTGCAAATCAGATAAGCAATGATCCCTCCCAAAGTAATGGCTGATATTAAGTGAACGGTGTAGATGGTAAATTAGAAGGGCACTCCTTAACTGGCTGCGGAGAAGTTTGTTTCACATTGTTTCTGAGCAAACTTGTGCCTCTACTACCTTTCCTCTCATTCTCCTTAACTCTGCAGCCTGCTTTCCAATCTAATCATTCAACTGAAACTGCTCTCTCCAAAGTTACCAATAATCCCATAAATGAGACATCTAATGACCTTTTCTCAATATTTATCATTCTTGACATCTCTACAGCCTCTGATAGTCAATCATCCTTTTATTGGATAGTCTCTTCTCTTTAGTTTTCCAGGCACTACTCCTCCCAGATTCTCCTCCCATCTGTCTGTTCCTTCTCAGTCTCCTTTGCTGGATCTTCTTCCAGGTCCAGTCCACTAACTGTAGGTGTCCCCAAGGCTCTGTCCTGAGCCCTTTTTGTTTCTCCTTCTATTACTACGTCACTTGGTATTCTCATCAGCTCCCATGGGATTCAGTGATAATCTTTGGATGATTCTCAGATCTTTTTGTCCTGTCCTAACCCCCAAACTCACTTCTCCAACTGCCTACTAAATCCATATTGAACATGGATTTCCCAATAGATACCTTTAAGTTAAAATATCCAAAACAATTTATTATTCTTCCTTTCCAAGCCCTCCCTTCTATTACTATCAAGGGCCACCATCCTCCATCATTCAGGCTTGCAACTTGTCATCCTCAACTTCTCACTCTCTTACACACACACCGCCCCCCCCCCCGCCATAATATAAGCCTACAATCTGCCAGTCACTGTGCTAAGTGCTGAAGATACAAATTAGACAAAGAGTCCCTGCCTTCAAGGAGCTCACAGTCAAAAGAGGAAGACAACACAAAAAAAGGAAGCTGAAAAGGGGAGGGGGAAGTGTCAGAGGGTACCTGGACTAGGTCATGATGAAGATGATGATGGAGTCAAAACCTAGCCCAGCAGCTGGAGGCTCTATCCTCCAACCATCTAATCAGCGTCAGAAGGAACTTAGGGTGCTGATAAGGTATGAATAGCAAAGCTGAAGGCAATTCCCTGGTAAGTTTACCCTGGGAGGAGCATGATGGATTTGAAACCAAGCTGATAGCAGATCCAATCTGTTGCAAAGTCCTGTTGATTATAGCTTGGTAGCATCTCTGTATGCTGCCTTCTCTCCTTTGATACAGTAATGGTACTGTTTCTTATCACTTCATACTTGGACTACTGCAGTAGCCTGCTGATTAGACTTACAGCCTCAAGTCTCTTCCCGCTCTGCTCTGCTCCACTCCTCTCCATCCTCCACTCAGCCACCAGAGTGATCTTTCTAAAGTTTTGACCCCCAACTACTCAAAATAAACCCCAGTGGGTCCCTATTACCTTTAGGATCAACTACAAAACCCTGTTTGGCTTTTAAAGTCCTGCATAATCTGGACCTTTCCTATTTTTGTTCTTACACCTTATAGCCCTTCACATCTTCAAGCCTCAGCTAAAATCCTTTTAAGAAGCCTTTCCTCATCTCCCTTAATGCTAGTGTCTTTCCTCTGAGCTTACCTCCCATATACTCTGTATATATCACATCTGTACATAATTGTTTGCATGTTGTCTCCCTTATCAAAATTCAAGAGCCTTCATGCAGAGATTTCTGCATTTCTCTGGATCTTCAGTATTCACCTTAGTTCCTGGCACATTTTAAGTGCTTAATAAAATGCTTGTTAATAACTAAGTTCATACTCATAACCACCCCTTACCTCCCTAGCCCATCTCTTTTCGTCTCAGAACTCAGCCCTGATAATCCCACTATAAGGATGCTTGCCAAGAGCCCCCTGAGATAGAAGGAAACCATATGGTGCAGCATTCTGTAGATCACAGTATTAATACATGAAGATGCTACTTACTAATAGTGCCCAGGTCGATCCTTCTCCCCAGGGTGTTCGGGACGTTTGTGAAGACTTGGGGAAGGCAGGATCTGGGAAAAGGTGCATGCTACAAGGACTGTATATCAGTAGTGGGGTCAGGAAAGCAGGATAGTCAAGAGTTCAAGTGAGAACACTTGTGTACCGTATTCGATGTGATATGTTGTCAGAAATACAATGTAGCTACCTAAGACTAATGACCTTGGGTAGCATCTAGCTAATAATGATACCTAGCATTTATGTGATTTCTGCTATGTGTCATGCATTGTGCTAAATGCTTTACAAATACCTTATTTGATCCTCAGAACAACCCTGGGAGGTAAGTAGTCACCATTTTTTAGTTGAGAGAAATGAAGCAGGCAGAGGTGAAGTGACTTGCCCAGGGTCACACAGCTAGTAAGTGTCTGAGGTTGCATTTGAACTCAGGTCTTCCTGACTCCAGGTTTTCTGCTGTGCCACCAGCTCCATTTAGGACCAGAATGAGGAAGGCGATTTCCTCACTGGAATTCAGTCCTGGTCAGAACATATCTGGGGTACTGTGGCCAGTTCTTGGGGCCATACGTCAGGAAGGGCATTGCCAAAGGAGCAAATTCAGAGAGGGATGGGCTGCTCTGCAAGTAGTTGAAAATCTGCCCAGGGGAAGACAGATCAGACTTGTTCTGCTCAGCCACAAAGGGCAGGACTAAGCAATGGGAACACATTATAAGAAGTCAGATTTTGGCTTAATGTAATAGAAACCTTTTCAATAATCTAAATGGTCTAAAGATGGAATCGGCTGCTTGAGTGGTAGGAAGCTTCCTGTCACTTCAAGTCTTCAAGCCAGATACCTGTATGTCAGGGATGCTGCAAATGAGGCTTCATGCTCAGAGGCAGGCTGAACTGGCAGATTTGAGGAGTCTTTCAGTTTTAGGATCCTTTTAACTCCCTGACAACAAGGAGTTATCTTAATTTTATCTTTCCTAGAGAAGCTAAACATGTGCTAGGCACATAGGTTTCTCAACACATGTACAATTAATATCTCTGCCTAGACTGCACTTACAGAAGTGCTAGGTAGGACCTCCCAGTACACCAACTGTCTTCACTACTGCTCATCAGAAACCATTGTGTATTTCAGATTGAGAGCTGCCTGCGGCATTGGAGGCTTAAGTGACTGGCTGGTGTCACACTAGAAGTATGGGTCAGAGACAGGTCCTACATGCAGGTCTTCCAGGTTCTACCCACTATGCTATACTGCTTCCCTTTTGACAGTATATGCCAGATTTTAAATACCTTATGAGCTGGCTATGAGGTGCAGAGGGCAAGAATGAGCATGTGCCATTATCTCATGAGAAAACTGAGGCCCAAAGGTTAGGAGACTTGCTTGAGGAGACAGGTGTGTGACAAAGCTGAGCTCAGTTCAGCTGAATCTCACATCTACCCTCCTTACACTGTGCTCTGTCACCTGCTTGGAACTGACCCTTGTCTCCAGCTCCCCTGTGCCCAACAGTCCCTTCTCCTCCTTCTGTTGACCCTCCATCCAATCCCCCAGAAGAATGGCAGGCCTTAGGATCCGTGCAGGTACATTGTTTATTCATCATCCCGTGAACAATACACAGGATACCCCCTTGTGAATGAGAGAAAAGGGGGAGGAAAAGGACACCATTGGTTTGTCAGGGAGAAGGACAAGCCCCCTCATCCCCCAGGATAGGCCCTGAGCCCACAGAGGTGGATAAAATGATAGGGCCAAAGGCATCCCAAGTCTGCCACGCAGAAGCCTGGAGAGGGAACAAGGTTCTTGAGGGAGGGGGAGGTGTTGGTCCCAAATAGATGTGTGCATTGGGGGAGTGGGGGAAGGGAACAGGAACTTCATTGGCTGAAGTTCTTTGGGAGGGGGGTGGGGGACAGAGGAAGTCTAACCTCTGCCAAGTCTTTCACCAGGGAGGAAGCATCAGTACACCCCCTCCCCACCTCCTCTAGGGGACACTCCCACACACCTCTGCCTCATCTCGATCACTCTTTTAGCCAATTCCAGCAGAATAGCCCTATATCCCCCATCCCCATCCCCAAGTCCCTTTCAGAATTGGGGAGCAGCAAATTGTGGCCCTGGACTGGGGCAGGATGTGAACTTCCTGTGCCCTCGAACTCCTGGGTAATATTTGGAAAATGCTTCCCAGGCTACAGGAAGAAGGGGCCCAGCAGGTAGACAATGGGGCCCAGGTCAGGGTGGGGCTGAACGATATTTGTGGAAGGTACTCTCCAGAAAGGCAGCCAGTTTCTCACAATCATCCTGGGGGAAATGGGATGAGGACAGCCATGGGGAAGAAGACAGGGGAAAAAGAAGTTTCATCTCCTTCCCGTAAATGCCTTTCCCATGGTTCCTTCCCACCCCCACCCCCACCGCAACTTATTCTGAGACCCGATGCAGGCTCCTCCCCACCCCCCTTTACCTCATGAATGAAGCCATAATGAACCAGCTCTGTGGCTAGATCCTTGGAACTGTCCGCTGGAAGCACCAGAAGACATAATAAGGCCCCTTCCCACCCTGCCAAATTCCTTCCCCTTACACCCCACCAGAACCACCCCTTCCCCCCACCAGGGCAAGCCAGGCAGAAAGAGGGGTAGGGAGAGAAAGTGCCAACACTGCTCCAGGGAACCCACAGCTAAGCTGGGATTGGACAGGAGCAGAGCCAAAGAGCCCATGGCCAAGCCTGGGCTGGGAGGGGAAAAAAGGGACAAGGGGAAGAAGAGGAGGAGGGATGTGGCTGAGAGGAGGAGAGCAGAGCACAAGAAAGATAGGGGCAAAGTGCCTACTTGGCAGGAGATCATAGCTCAGCTGTCGGTGTAACTTGTCTTCCAAGACCAGGAGCAAAGTGAGCTGAAGAAATGGACAGAGTCAGCCCAGGACACATGTTGGTAGGATCACAGAGGCGGAGCCGCAGTCATGTGAGTGCTGGGAAGCGTGTGTGCGTGTGTGCGTGTGTGCGTGTGTGTGTGTGTGTGTGTGTGTGTATGTGTGTGACCCATGTGTCTGCCCACATTAGGGGAAGGGGGGCTCTCCTGGATCACACTTACATGCCACTGAGCTCTGTCCTCATTCATCTCCATGTTGCACTGCATTTGTACAACCTGGGGGAGGAAGTACAAGAGTTACTGTACTCTTGATAAAATCCTCCTTCCTCCCCTCTCCCCTTCCCCTCCCAGTGGATTCCCCTTCACTAGGAGGTCTCCAAACAATGGCTGAATGCAAGTAGTTGTAAGGGCTTTTCAGACTTCCAATTTCAACTTCTAGTACTCTTGAGCAACTAGGTAGCTAGAACACAAGGCCCATAGTCAGGAAGACTCATCTTCCTGAGGTCAGCTCTGGCCTCAGGCACTTACTAGCTGTGTGATCCTAGGCAAGTCACTTCACCCCATTTGCTGCAATTTCCTCATCTAAAATAAACTGGAAAAGGAAATGGCAATCTACTCCAGTATCTTTGCCAAGAAAACCCCAAATGGAGTCACAAAGAATCAGACACAACTGAAAAATGACTGAATAGGTGTTCTATTAATGGGAGCAGATGCTGCCGGAGGCAAAGGGGGAGAGGGCTGGACTAGATGCCTCTGAGGTCCCCACCAGCTCTGAGATTCTGGGATCCTCCCAAGCTCACCTTCCTGGTCTCCACATCAAAAGGCTCTGGAGTAGGGGTCTTGGCTTTTCGGGCATCCTCGGGGGGAGGAGCAAGGACCCGGGGAAGCCCCAGTGGCCGAGAGGCAGCAAAGTTCATGAGTGGGTAGATTCCATTCCTGAGGAACCAGGGAAAGGTCAAATAATGACAATGAATTCACTAACCTATCTCCTCCCCCACTCATCAAAAGCACCAGCTAGCTAGCTACCTACTTACCTGACATCTTCCAGGAACTTGTCCAGCTCTAAGAATGAGACCTCAGAGTACCTGGGGGAAGGGGGAGCCAGGGAGAGGAAGGACATACACTCATGGAAATATGAAGGAGTCCTCAGAGACAAGAACAGATCTCAACAGACACCTCCCCCTTCAGGATAGTCAGGACCTGAGGCCCAGAAGAAAGCAGAGATGGAGAAGGAAGGCAAAAACACTCACCGCCACTGAACCCTTGGCCGGCCAGTCCGATGAATCTCAGCCATTACCATATTGAGGTCAATCACCTTCGTCTTTTCCTCTACCACATTTTCTGGCATCAGATCTGAAGAGGCCTTTTATAGTCACTCACACAGGCCATCAGTACTCCCTGCCACCTCACATGTGCCAAGCAAATACCTTCCCTACCTTCAGTCACTTGCACTTAGGTGAATCCAAAATCCACCCCAGGCCCCAGTCACCTTCCCCCATATCCACCACTCCAAATACCCACATATACTCCCTCCCACCCCACCCCACCCCACCCACCCATGATGGATGCCTTCCATCCCTGGGTCATTCTCAACAGTACTGGACATTTCCCCATGCCCCATGTCACTCACATTGGTGCTGGATAAAACAATGAGCTGCCAAGAGCTTCAGTGAGTGAACCTCAAAGAGCACTCGGTGAAAGAGAAGGTTGTGAGCAGAAGGTCGGCAGGCTGGGTCCAAGACAAGGCACGACAGGATGAATTCCTGCAGGGAACAGGGCATATGAGGAACAGAGGAGTGAAAGCTGGAAAGCTCAGTGGTGAGACACTTGGAAGACTTGAATGAATTGGGAAGGCAAAGAGAAATAGATAGTCTGGACTCCTGAGATAGAGATGAAATTTGTTGTCCCCAAAGACCCAATGCTGGCATCTATGAGCACCTGCCTTTCCCTCCTGGACATGTGTTCATGGGTAAAAGGCTGGAAGAACCGAAGATGGGACCTTCCTTAAAGTGCAGGTCCAGTCAGGCAGCCACAGAGAGACTGGGCCATTCCCACTGCGTCTCTCAGAATAATTTAGGTACCAAGCTCCCTTCACTATTCCATGAGACCAAGAGGTGGCACAGTCACAGTATGGAGTCAGGCAGGAGGACTCGAGTTTGAATCATGACTCAGATCCTATCTAACTAACCCTGGGCCAGTTACTTAATCTGAAATTTAGCCTGTTTCCTCATCTGCAATAGTGAGATAAAAATACCCAATTCACATGCTTATGGTGAGTCAAACAAAAAAAAAATACGTACAGTGCTCTGCAAACCTTTTAAATTATTGTATAAATGGTCAGTATTACTATAATCATCAGAGACTTTGTAAGACTGTTCTTCTGTAACTCTCTCCAACTGTGTAACCCTGTAGCATAGTGGAAACAGCCTATGATTTGGAGTCAGAGGCCCAGATTTGAACAATTACGTAACCTGAGTCAGGTGGAGGAGATATCATGGTAGGGGAGACAGAATGGTGAGTTGGAGAGAGGAAGACCTTGGTTCTGACCAATACACTTTTGGCATTTATTATCAGGGTGGCCACAAACAAGTATTTAATCCTGAGCCTCAGTCTCCTCATTTGTAAAATAAGGAGAATCTCTAAGAGGCTCAGATGAAAGGCATGGAAGAAGTTTTGCAACCTCTCCAAGTGCTCTATAAATGGTAGCCATGGTTCTCATCACTGGAGCTTTGGCTTCCTCCTCTATAAAATGGTTGTTCACCCCTGTACTCCCTGGGCTTAACATGTAATAAAGAATTCTAAGGTGCTAGAGGCAACAGTGTCCAGATACAATTAGGAAATCTGGGTGCAAATCCCAGCTCTAGCACTTACCATGTGGCCAAGGGCAAATTACTTCTCTCTGAATCTGAATAGTACTGATACCTGTACAGTCTTCTTTTGTGGGGCTGTCGTGAGGACAGTACTTTTTTTATAAAAGGGCTGGAGAAATGGGAAATCAAGGGGGGGCTCCAGCTTTAAGTTAATGCTCTAGGAGTTCTTACTTCTTGGCTCATAGGTAAGATCTTCCCATCTCATTCAGGAGGCAATCCTAGGGACCCATGCACAAAAGGCATTCACTTCTGCATACAACAAAGACCCCACGGGAAGGGGTCAAAATACTGGGAACAAAGCAGACACCCATCAACTGGAAAATGGCACATGACTCATGAAAGTACTAGAATATTACTGGGTTACAATAATAATAATAACCTGCATTTATAGAGTGATTTGAAAGTTTGCAAAATGCCCTACCTATGTTATCTCATTTGGTCCTTAAATAACCCTTTGAAGTGGATGTTATTGTTACCCCCATTTCAAAGATGAAGAAACTAAGGCTGGGGAGAGTTAAGGGATTGTCCAGATTCACTAAGGAAGGATTCAAACTCTGGTCTTCCTGACTTCAAGTCCAGTATGAAATCCCAATCTATGTTACCTATCTGCCTGTAAGAAATGATGAACAGGATAAATGTATAGAAGTATGGAAAGACTTGGATCAGCTGATGCAAGTAAGCAGAACCAGGAAACAATATACACAATGACTGCAACAATGTAAATGGAAAGAACAGCAAAACAATCAAAATGGAATGTCCAAAAACTCTAACGACCAAGCCTGGCACCAAGGAAGACATGAGCAGATACCTTGTCCCCAACCCCTCTTCTACCTTTGAATCTGCACTGAATGTCAGACTTCTCTGGGATGCTGGTTAGTGTCATGGAACTTTTGTTTCTTTTTTGACCCTTTCTCACAAGAGACAGTTCTCTGGGAATGAGTGGGGGAGGGACACAATGGAAAATGTAACAGAAAAAACCCCTAAAATATCTATTTAAGAACAAAAAGGGAGACATGGGAGAATGAGGAAAAGAGATGCCAAACTTTGCCAGAGATGCCAGAAGTGGAAATAGGCCTGCACATTCTGGCAGCCCCTACATGGCATCCCATGTACCAAAAAGATGGTGCCAAAGAGAAAAAAAGCACTAAAACAGTTACAGAACCATGAGGGGGATGGGCAAACCTTAGCTTATATCCTTGTTATTTCTATTTACAAAACGCCATCCTTAACCAAGTGTCTCATGGTTTCCTTTTGGCCATGACAAACAAATGGAGACGGAAGATAGTAAGGGCAGGTAGATTCAGAACCCCTTGGGTGACCCGCCCTAACGATTACTCACTAATTGGCTGTCTCCCTTCCTTCCTCTCCATCAGACACACATACGTACACACACATATATATATGTATACATTCACACGCGCACATAAATGTAAGTTCTAAGTCTTGTCAAGTCTCCCTCCCCAACATCATCTACATCTATCCCCTTCTCTCTTCTCACAAGGCTATATCAGCTAAATCATGCCCTTGTCGATTCTTACTTGGACTACTGCAGTAGCCTCCCAATTGGTCTCCCTGCTCCAGGTGTTTCCCTTTTCTAATCCATCCTCTACACAGCTGCCATATTGATATTCCAAAAGCACCGGTTGGACGATACCATTCTCCTGTTCAGTAAATTCAGTGGCTCCCTATTACCTCTAGACTCAAGGATTAAGTTTTTCCATTTGACATTTAAAACCCTTCACAACCGGGCTCCAACTTCCCTTTCTAGGCTACTTACATATTATATGTTTTAGTCCAACTGAACTGTCATGATGGCTGTTCCTCCCAGGTGACATGCTTTTCTGTCTCTGGACCTTCGAATTGGCTGTGTCTCATGCCTGAAGCCACCTCATCAGCTAGTGCTCAACATCTTTAATTAATTTGTATGGCTATGCTGGATATGTTGTCTCACCCAATAGAAGGTAAGCTCTTTGAGGACAGAGACAATTTCATTTTTTTGTCTTGGTATTACCACATTGGAGCACAGTACCTGGCACTTAAGAAATGCTTATTGATTGTTTCATTGATTGTCAACTTGAAGAAGTGACTCAGGGACTTGTCCTTGACAAGTTAACAATTTGATCAATGACTTAGATTTGCAGATGATGAAGGCTGGTAGGGCCAACCAACACAGGATCACATACTTACCATCCAAAAAGTTCTTAAAAGAAAAAGGAGTCAAATCTAAAAAGATGAAATTTAATAGATATAAACCTCAAGTTCTACACCTGGGTTAAAAAAAATCAACTTGATAAATATAAGGCAGGGGAAGGCATAATCAGAAAATACAGTTCATCTGAAAAAAATCTTAGGGTCTTAAGCTCATTAAGGCTAGGTAAGACATCATTATTTATCCTTGGATTCTTAGCGTTCAGCACTCCAACCTTGTAACATAACAAGTGCTTAGTAAGTCACTGCTCAAGGAATGATGGCAGTGTAACAAGGCAGCAGTATAAAAAGTCACTTGGGACAATGAGGTCATCAGTTCACACCTAGGGAAATAAGTAGAGCTATATATTTCAATCAAGGTAACCTAGAAGAAAAAGGCGCTGGATTGAGGAGTCAGGAAACCTGGGTTCAAATCCCAGCTCTGACACTTAATAGCTGTGGGACCAATGACAAGGTATTTGACCTTTGCACCACATCAAAAAACAAGGAGAGTAACATTTGCATTACAGCCTTGATAAGGTTGTTGTGAAGGGTAATACTTTGTAAGAAGGGAAGGGATCATTTCTTACCTACTTAAGAGCTATCAAAGTAAAAAGAAAATGGGTCACAATGGAAGCTGTGATCTTGTTCATGGATTCTGGGCAGACTGCATTGGGATGGTTCCCCAGAATGAAAGGTGAAGACTGACCACCCTCATGAATCACAGCCAACTTTAAGAAATAGAAAAGGACTTTTAGAGAGGCAAGCTGGGACCAAAGAAGCAGGAAGTAGGGAGAGAGCACAAACCAAGGGGAAAAGAGAGGAAAAAACTCTAGGAAAGCAGTGTCTTCAAGATGCATATTGGTGGCCTGAGGATAGACGAATGATGGATTTTGGAGGCCAGGTGGGAAATAACTGTTTTCCAGCATCTATGTTTGGGAAGGGGACCCCAAAAAGGGCACAAAGGAACTAATTTCACACTGAGTACAAAATCTGAGATCCAGGTAAAAAAGGGTACCTGTACCTCTCCAGGTTGGCAGGAGCTAACTTGTCTTGTCAGGAACTGCAGGAAAGAACGATAGTGAGGTGAAGTGTGGGAGGGAATGACCATTATAGGAAATACTTGGGCCATGATACTCTTAAATAAAGCTAGGCAAGGGATATCTAAGTGATATAGTGGATGGAGCACTGACTCTAATCTGGAGTCAGGAGGACCTGAGTTCAAATCCAGCCTCAGGTACTTATTAGCTGTGTGACCCTGGACAAGTCACTTAATCTCAGTTGCCTTTCCCACCCCCCAAATAAGACTAGGCTATAGACAGGGCTGCCCTTGACCACTGAAGTGATCAAAGATACAAAAAAGTATCACCAAAAGCAGGAACATAAGTGTATGCAGCAACGTTTCAGCAAATAATAAATCACATGAACACTCCACAGAGACTGTACATAACTGGGCAGGAAAGTGAAGAGGAGTCAGAGCTGCTGGGTCAGAGAAAAGAATATGTTACAATGCAATCTGAGGGGCTGAGTTCAAATCCTGACTGCACATGTGTGACCTTAAACAAGTCACCTAACATCCCTGGGATATAGTTTTTTTTACCTGAAAAATGGGAGGACTGGACCAGATACCCCTTAAGGTTCCGTCCAGACCTAAATCTATGATCCCTGACTACTGACCCTCTTGTGACCATTCTCCAATGTTGGAAACCAGAAAGAGACTTCACTGGAGAAAGAGAAAAGCTAAGCCATGTTTGACACCAAATAAAATTTAGAGATGATATATGACTGGTGGAACATGGGAAGAATGCTAAGGAGGAAATGGGAGGAGATGCCAGCGCTTACCCGCATATTAGGGTCACTCAGAGAGTGTCGGGCACGGGCGATGGCCTCTTCAGTCACCCTGGTGTCACCATTGGACTGGATCTCCAGCACAGCCATCTTGAGAAGGGGAAGAAATCAGAGGCAGAGCCTGAGTGAGATCAATGTAAGAGAGAGAAATGGGGGAAGGGGCAGGAAGCAGGATAAGAGGGCAGGTATGGGAGTTTAAAAAGAGGAAGGAATGACCAGGGACTCTGCTCAGGGTAAGGAAGGAGGGTGGAGAATCCTAGGGATGGACTGGAAAGGGCATGCTGGGAGGAAAGGGCATGGGCAGGGTGGGATGTGAGCAAGAAGGCCATGCTGGGGAGATCAAGGGGAGAGGGGCCAATACCTCCAGTGCACACATCCCGAATGAAAAGATGTCCACAGCTGTCCCGTCAGCAACCTCTGAAATCGAGGAAGCAAGGGTAGGGGAGGAAGGGTGTATACCACAGGGTTGAAGTTTAGGGAGAAGGTATCACAGGGTCAGGGACTGAGGAAAATGGTGCAGGGAATAAAGGTTAGGGGTAAGAGAACAAGGGAGTGGGTATGGAGAACTGTAAGGAAAAATGAGGCCTGGAAGAAGCCCCAGGGGTCCCATTGGTCACTCACGGCCATACTCCGGGGGGAAAAAATGCAAGTTTCGCTGTTCCTCTCGCTCAATGCGTATGGGGCTACGGAGATCATCTGGAATTGCTGGAGGGAATAAATTGAGAGACTGAGGTGGCCCCAAAGGACTTTCCCCAGAAAAATACTTGATCTACCCCCATCTATTCCCACCCACCCCTGTCTGAAACTCACCATTGGAGAATACCCTATGCCAGACTGAGGGAGAAAAAAAAGAGAAAAATCTGAATGGGTGGTGGGGAGGAACAGGGCCAGCAAAAAGGTAGGCTTTTCCTCTTCTCTGGCTCTCCCCCCTCCATGGTCCTCCAGTGCAGCCTCACCAGAACCAATCTTGATTAGGCCATTGTGCTGGATGAAGATAGTGTCACTGGTCAAGTTGCCATGAATGATGGGAGGGTTGCAGGAATGAAGAAAGCTGAGGAGACACAGACCCAGCCTCAGAAAGAGCTAGAGGCTAAGGGGATATGGTATTAAAGAGAGAGAGAGAGAGAGAGAGAGAGAGAGAGAGAGAGAGAGAGAGAGAGAGAGAGAGAGAGAGTGTGTGTGTGAGTGATATGCATGTGTGTCTGCATTTTCCACGAGTGGGGTTCTAAATCTATGATTTCATTGGTGTGAAGAACTCCCAGTGAAGAAACTCTATCAATGCAGATCGGCAACTCATCTATAATACATTATTTCAGAGTTTTCTGGAACACTGGGAGGTACGTGACTAGCCCATGGTCACATGGCTTGTATGTCGGACAGGGAATTAGATACTTAGGGAAATGAGAGATTGGAGGGAGTAGATGGGCAACTGAAAGCCACGTAGAGAGGTGAATGGGGCTATAAAATAGTGTGAGGAAAACACAAAGTAAGCGGGCTGAGGGCCACGGCCACCTCACCTGAGAGCAGACAAAATCTGAGTACACCAGCGTTTCCAGGCCTGCAGGCAGAGGGAAGAAGAGGGCTTAAGTCTTTGCTACTTCAGGCAAACAGCTAGCTTATTCCCCACCAGGCACTAAGCACCAGAAGGTCTTCAGAGATGGAGTTAAAATCATCTGAGTCCAGCTCCTCACCATCAATACCAACAGCCCCCTCCCCCAGAGCCCCCATACCCGGGCATTCATGGCTTTATGGTTTTTTTTTGTCTTCTTCAAAAACTGCTTGAGGCTGCCTGAGGAGACGTACTCGGTGATGAAGATGACCTAGATGGGCAAGACCAGGGTTCAGCTCTAGGTACTCTCCTCATATTCCCAGGGGGCTTGGGGAGTTCCTTGACAGTGAGGACTGGCATACAGGAGGAGCTTAATGACGACTGACCTATTCAGTGAGCAGGAGCAGCAGAAGGAAGTTAGGTGCTGGTCTAGGCTGAGTCCCTAGTGTTGCCCCTTCCCACCCAGTGGCTCAAGGATTGGGGGAGAGGGAAGGGAACAGGTCAAGAGGCAGGCTGTGTAATGGGCAGGACACTGGGCTCACCCGGGCCTTGGATTCTGGTGTGTCCAACCAGTATTTGTGCAGTTTGACAATGTTGGGATGGTCCACAAGCACGAGTTGTTCAAACATGGTCTGGATCTTCTCCTGGGGGACCAGAGGTTTGAGGGGGAGATGAAGCACAGACTAGGGGCAGGTGATACCAATCAGTGGATTTGGGGGGAAGGAGGGGTCACCTCATGGGCCTTGAAAGCCTTCCTGTCCGTGAAGTGCAGTTCATTCCACACAACCTCTACACCTTCCTCTGTGTCCATGGCTAGGAAAGTGCTCTGGATCCCTGGCATGTTGCCCTGGTTGACCTGGGGAGGGAGTGGGATCATTCATGGTACCAGAAGCGAGGAGTGTACAAGGCAGGGGCTTGGCAGGTTAGGGGCACAAACTGTGGTTATGAAGGGGGCCAGTCAAGTCAGGAATCAGGGCCAAGGGGAGGGGAGTTGGACAGGCAGGGCAAAGACACAGGCCCATGCCAGCCCCACCTCCCCCTTCCCTTCCCTGGCCCCCTTGGGTCACACAAAGGCTCCTCTCATCTCTAGCCTGGACTCAGAAGGGAAGGGGAGGGGAGAGGAGGGAACAGAGAAGTCGCCTGATCCAAAAGGGAAAGCTGAAGTAACTAAGGGACAGGGGCCCATTTGGTCCCCTAAGATACCGTCTAGATAAAAGACCCTGCCTTTCACTGAGAATGCAGTCATAAAGGTGGCTTCTGCCCCAAGTTGTACCCATCTTCCCTTCACCCCACCCCCAAAACCATCAACTTCCCTAGAATCCAGGGATTTGGAAAACAGCAGGAGTGGAGGATTAATCAAACTAGGAATGTCTGCTGTACATATGTCTCCCAATCCCCCAGCCTGTGACAGATCCAGACCTCCCCCCATGGTATTGTGGCCTTTCCTCTTTGTATACACTGCATGGGGGTGGGGAATGGAGATTTCTGTCTGCCCCCTCTTTCCTCCCTTCCCTGGGAGATCTGTCCCATTTCTCCCTTTGCTCTAAAGGGAATGAAGCAAAAAGTAGGGGCCTTACTGAGATTTATCACTCTAACCCACGATGGTACTAAGCAATTCCTTCTTGTACATGTTGAAAAAATGTGTCTGTCCCCTCTCGCCCCCTACTCTGTTAGGAGAATGTGTCTGTCTGCTTCTCCCCCTGTTCTAAACGGAGTGAGGCAAAAAGTAGGGGCCCTGCAGAGCTCGGGGAAGGGAGGTGGGGCAAGTAGGAGCTGGTATAGGACTGAGGGATCAAGTCCTGGGCACTGAGCCAAAGCAGCCTGAAGCCTAGCTCCCCATTCACTCGAGCCCCTCAAGGCCCCACCCCATAGCCCCTCGGTGGCAGCCTTCTGCTGCTGGGTCCCTCCCATCACATCGCGCTTTGAACCCCCGCCCCAAAGGCACAGCAAACAGCAGCTACCTACCCCCCTACCCGTCGACCCCGCCCTCAGTGCCCCAACTATCCTTGGTTCCTACAGACCCCTATCCAAAAGCCGCAGCCCCGGGAAAGCTCTGGGCCCCGCCTACCCAGCCCCTTGAGGTCCAGTCTGCTTTTCACCAAGGGCTCTATGATCCCCGCCCACGAACCCCTCGGGTCCTAGAATCTCCCCCTAGCACAGCACCCCTTCCTCAGCCCAAGGCCCACGTGTCCCATGGGTCCTAGCGTCTTCCTTTTCTCGGAGTCCTCGTTCACAACTCAGGGCCCACGAGCCCCGTCCCTCCTTCAGACAGCCCCCTTGCCAGGACTCCGAGTCCCCTTAGTTCTAGCGCTCGCTCCCAACCTGGGCCAGGTCCTACTCGTTTCCTCGCCGCGCGACCGCTCCCAGCCCCAGGGGCCCGGGCCCCACCTGCTCCCGGCGCTTCTGCCAGCGGCCGCACGGACTCTCTTCCAGGATCTCACTCTCGTCTTCACTCTCGTCCTCCCGCTCCCGGCCCCGCCGCGCCGGCTCCGGGGCCGCCATGGCTGCGGCCGCCCGGGGAGCGGTGCGGGGCCGGGGGCCGGGGCCGGGGCTGGGGCCGGCGCGGGCCAGTCCGGAGGCTTGGCGGGCTCTGCTCGCTCACGGTCACGGTCACGGCCACGGCCACGGGCAGGGCCCCGCCCCTCCCTCCTCTGGATCCCCTGTGGGCTCCTCTTGCAGCGCTCCGGCCGCAGCTGCAGCGGGGCCGAGGCGGGAGCCTGGGAGCGGCCGGGGAGCTCCGCCCTCCTGGTCCCGCCCCGCGGGGTCCGCCTCGGGCTGGCTAGGCCACTTCGTCCCGCCCCCGTCGCGGCCTGGGGCCCCTTCCCATTGGCCAGCCCCCAGCCCGCGGCCCCACCCTTGTGTCTGAGTGTGCCCTGGTGCCTGGTGGGTGTCTCTGTGTATACACACACACAGTCTCACACAGACACACAGACACACAGACACACAGACACAGACACAGACACAGACACACACACACACACACACACACACAGACACAGACACACAGACACACACACACACACACACACACACACGCACACACACACACACACCTTTTGCAGGGGGGTTTTCTGAAACGTAACTGGAAATCTTTTCTAATCTCCCCAAATGTCGGTGCCCCCACCCATCCCCCAGAGGAATGTAAACTTCCAGAAGGTAGGGACTGTTTCACTTATATCTTTGTATTCCCACTGTGTGACACAGGGCTTGGCACATAGTAGGGGATTAATACTTATTGGTGAATTGATGAGGAAACTCATCTTTTGCCAAACAGGCAAAGTTACCCAAGGTCTCACAGCAATAAGTGGCAGCATCAGATTTTGAATCCATATCTTATGATTCCAAATTCAGTGCTCTTTCCAATATAAGATAGCAAAAGATCGTTGAGCAGCAGAGCACCTCTGAAACCAAGTTAACAAACCATTTACTAATGATGATAGTAGCTAACATTCATGTAGCACTTCAAGGTTGGTTTCCCAAGTACTTTATAAATATCCCATTTTATCCTCACGGCAGCCTTCAGTTGTTGGTGCTTTATTGTATTTTCAGAGGTAGATGGTATTGTTACTGTTATTTAGTCTTGTCAGACTCTCCGTGACCCCATGGGGGGGTTTCTTGGCAAAGATAATGGAGTGGTTTGCCATTTCCTTCTTCAACTCATTTTCCATATGAGAAAACTGAGGCAAACATGGTAAGTAATTTGCCCATGATCACATAGCTAGCTGAACTCAGGAAGATGACTCTTCCTGAATCCAGGCCTGGCACTCCATCCACTGTCCTACCAAGCTGCCCTGTTTGTTATTGTTATTCCCTACTTACGAAAGAGGAAACTGAGACAGATAGAGATTAAGTGATTTGCTCAGGCTTGTACAGGTAGTAAGTTTCCAAGACTGATTCCAGTGCCAGAGTTCTTTCTACTGTATCTACTTAGTTGCCTCCTACTATATATCGCAAGGATACAAATGTAGCAAGACTGATAAGGGAAACCCTGATGAATTTAGTTCCTGCTCTCAAGTAACTTATAAGGGAAGGAGGATATGACGTGCACAAATAAGGAATGATACAAGATAGAATTTGATAGGAACCCCAAAAAAGGACGAAAAATTTGAGGATAGAAAAAAATTTCAGCTGGGGGATATTGTCACCCACATTTGGTCCTCACACTTTTCTTTTTTTCCCACCTAAATATTCATCCTCACCTAGTCTCTTCTCTACTCTCAACTGTACATTTTCGGTACATTGTGTAGCCACAAGTGACCATACAATAGGAGCCATCCTCTGGTTCCTATATCCTCCTGGTATAGAAAGGGGTCAGAACTGGGGTCTGCTACACCCTCCCTCAACAGAATTTTACACTTAATGAGGAGGGGTAGCCTAGTAATCTAATGACATGGAAAGGGATGGGTTAGATACCTTCAAAGGGACTGATTCTGTAACTGCAGATAGTTCAGGAAATTTTCCTAAATGCTAGCAGCAGATGAGAAGTGATGTGGAAGCATCTACCTCCTCAGCTTGGTCTAAGATTTGAAATGTAAAATTTTTATTAACAGAATATGTTACAAAATTATCACAAGTCAGATCGTCTCCAAATATAGCTCATACTTCATTTCCCATTAATATCCTTATATATCTTTCACCTACTTCGAACCAAAAGAAAAAGACATTCTGATTACACTCCAGAATACCTTTATGAAAAGACATCCTAATTTCAAAAGACATAGTATTTAAACTTTTAACTATCACCTGCCACTCAGGTATAGAGTCAGCCATTTCCATTCCCAGAACATACAACCCCCCCTATAATAGATAAATTCACAATTTCATTTTCCCTAAACTCTCCCAGAAGCTTTTGGTGGAATAGGAGCCCAAGTGGCTCCTAAGATACTGCATCAGGGATCCGAGGCGTTAGGGTGAGTAGCTGTCTTCTCCCCAGAGATAGATGCTTTCTGGTTCCCACCCTGTGAACTTTGCTCAGCACTGGAGTCATACTATCTCTGCCCTGCTTCCCCAGGTCTCTGCTGTCTGGTTATGTTTTCAGAGGAGGATTATGACTCCCGTACAGTGAGAAAGAGGGAGAGATGGAGTGCCCTGCCCTACCACTGGGTGAATTCACCCTCTCTATGTCACTTCTTTCACATGTGTTGCCACCTGGCCACCTGATGGGACTTTTCCTCTCTGGCCTGATGTCCCAAAATCAGCCCAGTTCCTTGGGTTTTTAACTGCTGTGGTAGGCACAATAATTAATGACAGTGTCCCTGGAATTTCATTTCCTGACTGTAGCGGTTCCTATCTCCTGAATGCAACAATCTGGGTAGAGAACAAAAAAATGTCCACCTGACTAGTCATTGGCTAGAGGAAATCATTGGTTCAGAGATCTAGTTGTAATGGGAGGTGAACCTCTGATCAGTTTAATGAGTTTCCCCAACCAACTTGATGAGATCATGTGTTGTGGACCTGTGCTGTAAGGGAGTACCTTCCATGGAAGTTCCTACTCCCCATGTGACCTTGGGTGAGTCCCTAAGTCTCCCAGGGCCTTCCTTCCTTACCTCTAAAATGAGGGAGTGGAACTGGATGGCCTACAAACTCCCTTCCAGCTATAGATCTATAATTTTTTTGTGCCCTAACCTCTAGTTAAGAAGACATGGGCAACCCCACTGATGATTCTCCAGTAACTGGGTTTGCTTTTAGTTGACCCTCAAGAATATGGACTTTTATCAGAGGAACTGCCTTCTCTTCTTTAATTATGGGTCGCAATTTCATATGGGGTCACTGAAGGGGTCGCGAGTGGAAAAAGTTTAAGAAGCCTCAAATAAGGCCAAGCTAATAATAAAGTCATCTCTTTTAAAAATAATTTAGTTTTTGTTACATTGTGAGCTCATATACATACATATATGTGTATGTGTGTGCACAACCATACAATACCTTTTCTGGTGGTGGATATCATCTTCCTTCATAGGTCCTTTGTAATTGATTTGAATATTCATCTTGCTCAGAATTTCAAACACTATTGCTAATGATATATGACATTCTCTTGGTACCATTCATTTCACTCTTCATTATTTCATGCGAGTCTTACCATATTTTTCTAAAATCAACCTACTCATCATTTCTTAGAGCACAATAGTATTCCATCACATATCACAACTTACTTAGTCACTCCCCAATTGATGGGCATCCCTTTAATTTCCAGTTCTACCACAAAAAAGAATTATAACCATTTTAGAACATATAGGTTCTTTTCTTTTTTCCCTGATCATCTCAGGAAACAGTTATTGTGTTATTAATTAATATTAATCATGTTATTGCGGAGTCAGAGAATATATACATAGTTTTGCAAGTCTTTGGGCGTAATTCCAGATTACTTTCTAAAATGGTTGGATTAGTTCACAGTTCTATCAACAATGTATTAGCATCTCAATTTTTCCCCATCCCCTCCACAATTTGTCATTTCCTCTTTCTATCATTTTAGCCGTACTGATAGGTGTGAGATGGTATCTCAACTTTGTTCTAATTTGCATTTTTTTATAATCAATATTGACAGAGCATTGTTTCAGATGACTACATGTAGTTTTGATTTCTTCTTCCAAAAACTGCCTGTTCATATCTTTTGACCATTTATCAGTTGAGGAATGACTCTTATTCTTATAAATTTGACAAAGTTCTCTACATATTTAAGATATGAGAACTTTACTTGAGAAATTATCTATAAAACTTTCCCCCTGTATTTTTGCTTTCTTTCTAACCTTGGCTACATTGGTTTTATTTGTACAAACCCTTTTTAATTTAAGGTAGTCCAAAGTATCCATTTTACATCCCACAATGCTCTCTATCTTTTGTTTATTTGTAAATTCTTCTATTCATAAATATGATAGGTAATATGTTCTGTGTTCTAATTTACTTGTGATATTTCCCTTTATGTCTACGTCATATGTCCATTTTGACCTTATCTAGCAAATGGTGTAAGATATTGGTCTATACTAGTTTCTGCCAAATAGTTTTCCAGTTTTCCCAGCATTTTTTTAACCGTGTGAATTCTTATCCCCAAAACTTAAATCTTTACATTTCTCGAACACAAGGTTACTACAATCATTTACTACTGTGTATTGTATATCTATTCTATTCTATTGATCCACGTTTTTATTTCTTAGCTAGTACCAGATAATTTTGATAATTAACACCTTATAATACAGTTTAAAATTGGGTACTGCTAGACCTATTTTCTTTACATCTTTTAATTTCTTTGATATTCTTGACCTTTTGTTCGTCCAAATGAATTTCATTATTTTCCCTAGCTCAATATAAAAATTGGAAGGAGGGGTAATTTCATTGGGATAGTATTGAATAAATAGATTAATTTAGATAGAATTGTCATTTTTATTATATTAACATGGCCTACCTATGAACAATTAATATTTCTCCAATTATTTTCTGACTTTATTTGAATAAAAGTATTTTATAATTGTATTCATATAGTTCCTGGGTTTGTCTTAGCATATATGTTCCTAGTTATTTTATATTGTTTATGGTTATTTACATCTCTTACTATCTCTTCTTGCAGGGCTTTATTGGTAATATATAGAAATACTGATTATTTATGTGAGTTAATTGAAATAATAATTTTAGCAAAGTGGCAGGATATAAAATAAACTCACATAATTAGTTGAATCTTTAAGATTTTCCAAGTATACTATCACATCTTCTACAAAAAGAAATAGTTTTATTACCTCATTGCCCATTCTGATTCCTGAAATTTCTTTTTCTTCTCTTACTGTTATTTCTAGTATAATATTAAATGATGTTAGTGACAATGGGCATCTTTGTTTTACTCCTGATCTTATCAGGAAAGCTTCTAGCTAATAATGTTTGCTGATGGTTTGAGACGCTTATTCTCAATTTAAGGAAGAATAGATTTACACCTATGTTTTTTTAATAGGAATGAATTCTTTATTTTGTCAAAAGCTTTTTCTGCATTTATTGATATAACCATGAAATTTTTATTACTTTTGCTATTGATACGATTGATTTACTATTGATACAATCATTTGTGTTAATAATTATATTGAGCCAACTCTACAATCCTGTATAAATCCCACTTGGTCACAATGGAAACATAAGGATATATTGCTAAAGTCTCCTAGCTAGTATTTTATTTAGGATTTTTGTATCAATATTCATTAATAAAATTGGTTTATAATTTTCTTTTTCTGTTTTTGCTCTTTCTGATTTAGTTATCAGCATTATATTTGTTTCATAAAAGGAGTTTGGTAGGATTCCTTTGTCTATCATTCCAAATAATTTATTTAATATGGAATTAGCTGATTTTTAAATGTTTGGTAGAATTCTCTTGTAAATACATATGTCCTGATGTTTTGGTTTTTTCCTTAAGAACTCATTTATAGCCTATTCAATTTCTTTTTCTAAAATAGGTTTATTTTATACAAGGAAGAAAAGAAAAGAAGGATAACTTCCAACACAACATGTAGTATTTATCATACAGGATTTCTTGAAATGAAAATTTATCATTACATACTATGAATCCTCTCTTATGTTTGCTATATACATGACATGCTTTTCCCCCTTTTTTTGCATTTAAGTTTATGATTTTTTTATTTGCTCTCATCTATATTTGTGTTCTGATGTTTGAGTCTAAAATTAAAAAAAAAAGAAAATGATTAGGTAGAAAAAATAAAATAGGTTTATTTAAATATCCTGTTTCTTCTTCTGTTAATCTGGGCAGTTTATGCTTTTGAAAGTATTCTTCTATTTCACTTAAATTGTTAAATTTATTGACATATAATTGGGCAAAATAAATCCTAATAATTTCTTTAATTTCATCTTCACTAGTGATGTATTCTCAACTTTTCATTTTTTGATACTAGTGATTTGGTTTTCTTCTCTCTCTTTTTTAATCATATTAACCAATGGTTTATCTATTTTGGGTTTTTTTCATAAAAGCCAATTCCTAGTTTTATTTATTAATTCAATGGGTTTTTTTTACACCCACCCTTAATTTTTAGGATTTCCAATTTGGTGTTCAGTTGGAGATATTACAATTTTTCTAGTTTTTAAAAATTGTATACCCAATTCATTGATCTCTTTCTCTGTTTTATTGATGTAAGCATTTAGGGATATAGATTTTCTTCTGATTACTGCTTCCCACAAGTTTTAGTATGTTGTCTCATTACCATTCTTTTAAATAAAATTATTTATTGTTTCTATGACATCCTTTAATCCACTCATTTTCTAAGATTAGGTTATTTAGTCTCCAATCAATTTTTAATCTGTGTTTCCATAGTCCTTTCTTAAAGGTAATTTTTATTATATTATGATCTGAAAAGGATGCACTTAATATTACAATTTTCCTGCACTTAACTATAAAGCTTTTATGTCTTAGTATATGATCAATTTTTGTAAAGATGCCATGTACTACTGAGAAGTATATTCCTTTCTATTCCCATTAATTTCTCTCCAGATGTCAATCATATCTAGCTTATCTAAGATTCTATTCATCTCCTTGACAATTTTCTTATATATTTTTTTGGTTAGATTTATCTGATAAAGGAAGGTTGAAGTCCCCCCTATTATAATCTCGCTATCTATTTCCACCTGTAATTCATTTACTTTTTCCTTTAAAAATTTGGATGCTACAGTACTTGGTGCATATTTGTTGTTTGGTTTTTTTTTTGGATTACAGAATGAAGCAGACTATTTTCTTTTGTATTTTGTTTTGTTTTTTGTTTTATGGTTTCTGCCATTCATTTAATTTTTTTTTTTATTAATTTTTAACATTTATTTTCACACAATTTTGGGTTACAAATTTTCTCCCCTTTTCTCCCCTCCCCCCCCCCAAACCCGAGCTTTCTAATTGCCCCTGTGACCTATCTGCTCTCTCCTCTATCCTCCCTCCCTGCCCTTGTCTCCGTCTTCTCTTTTGTCCTGTAGGGCCAGATAGCTTTCTTGACCCCTTAACCTGTATTTCTTGTTACCCAGTGGTAAGCACATTACATTTGGTCCTAACACTTTGAGTTCTAACCTCCTTAGCTCCCTCCCTCTCCACCCCTTCCCCTTGAAAGACAGGCAATTCAATATAGGCCATATCTGTTTAGTTTTGCAAATGATTTCCATACTAGTTGTGTTGTATAGGACTAATTATATTTCCCTCCATCCTATCCTGTCCCCCTTTACTTCTATTTTCTTATGGTCCTTTCCCTCCCCATGAGTGTCGACCTTGGATTGCATTCTCCTCCCCATGCCCTCCCCTCCATCCTCCCCCCCACCCTGCTTGTGCCCCTGTCCCCCACTCTCCTGTATTATGAGATAGGTTTTCCTATCAAAATGAGTGTGCATTATATTCTTTCCTTTAGTGGAATGTGATGAGAGTAGATCTCATGTTTTTCTCTTGCCTCCCCTCTTTATCCCACCACTAATAAGTCTTTTGCTTGCCTCTTTTATGAGAGATAATTTGCCCCATATAACTTCTCCCTTTCTCCTCCCAATATTTCTCTCTCACTGCTTGATTTCATTTTTTTTTTTAAGATATGATCCCATCCTCTTCAATTCACTCTGTGCACTCTGTCTCTATGTATGTGTGCGTGTGTGCATGTGTGTGTGTGTGTACTCCCACCCAGTGCCCAGATACTGAAATGTTTCAAGAGTTATAAATATTGTCTTTCCATGTAGGAATGTAAACAGTTCAACTTTAGTAAGTCCCTTATGATTTCTCTTTGCTGTTCGCCTTTTCATGGTTCTCTTCATTCTTGTGTTAGAAAGTCAAATTTTCTTTCCAGCTCTGGTCTTTTCATCAGGAAAATTTGAAAGTCTTCTATTTCATTGAAAGACCATTTTTTTCTCCTGAAGTATTATACTCAGTTTTGCTGGGTAGGTGATTCTTGGCTTCAGTCCTAGTTCCTTTGACTTCGGGAATATCCTATTCCATTCCCTTCTATCCCTCAATGTAGAGGGTGCCAGATCTTGTGCTATCCTGATTGTATTTCCACAATACTTGAATTGTTTCTTTCTAGCTGCTTGCAATATTTTCTCTTTCACCTGGGAATTCTGGAGTTTGGCCACAATGCTCCTAGGAGTTTCTCTTTTTGGATCTCTTTCATGTGGTGTTCTGCGGATTCCTTGAATATTTATTTTGCCTTCTGGTTCTAGAATCTCAGGGCAGTTTTCCTAGATAATTTCATGGAAGATGATGTCTAGGCTCTTCTTTTGATCCTGGTTTTCAGGTAGTCCCAGAATTTTTACATTGTCTCTCCTGATTCTATTTTCCAGGTCAGTTGTTTTTCCAATAAGATATTTCACATTATCTTCCATTTTTCGAATCTGCGTGGTATGTTCTGAGATATCTTTCTCGAAAAGTCCTTAGCGTCCATCCGTACCATTCCAGTTTTGAAAGATCTATTTTCTTCAGTGAGCTTTTGAATCTCCTTTTCCATTTGGTTAATTCTGCTTTTGAAAGCATTCTTCTCCTCATTGGCCCCTTGCACCTCCCTTGCCAGCTGAGTTAGGCTAGTTCTTAAGGTGCCAATTTCTTCCAAGATTTTTTTGGTTCTCCTTTAGCAGGGAGCTGATCTGCTTTTCATGCTTCTCCCTCATCCCTCTCATTTCCCTTCCCAGTCTTTCCTCCACCTCTCTAACTTGATTTTCAAAATTCCTCTTGAGCTCTTCCATGGCCCGAGCCCATTGGGTGGGCTGGGACACAGAATCCTCGATTTCTGTGTCTTTGCCTGATGGCAAGCATTGTTCCTCCCCATCAGAAAGGAAGGGAGGAAGTGTCTTTTCTCCGGTAAAGTACCCTTCAATAGTTTTATTTCTTTTCCCTTTTCTTGGCATTTTCTCCAACCAGTGGCCTGACCCCTGAATGTTCTCCTCACACCCACCTCGCCTCCTGGTCCTCCCAGACAGCGTTTGGGGACTGATATTCAAATGCTGCTTCCCGCCTTAGGATTTTTGGCGGGGGCAGGGCTGCTATTCAGTGTGAGAATTAAGTTCAGGTGGTCAGGGGCAGGGCCGCCTCTCAGGCATAGTTCCCTCTGGTGGTTTATGCACAGACCTTCCACAATGGATCCAGGCTCCTGCCCGTTTGGGGAGTCCCTGTCCGCAGCCGCCTCTCAGCCCCCACCTCCCGGGGGGGCCCGAGCCTTGGGGGCACCCCACTCCCCTCTCAACCCGCCAAAGAGACTCTCTCACCCACCCCCGTCAGTCACCTGTTGGTGGGGGGGCCCGTGCCGACGCTGAAGATCCCGCCTCCTGAGCCCTCTCAGATCCGTGCCTCTCAGAGCCGTGGCCGCCGCCGCTGCCGCAGGTCTGGGCTGGGCTCCGCGTCTGCAGCGCGACGGACCTTTTGCGAGAGGTTTGCAGGTCCCTCTGTGGGTGGGGGGACCCGCGTGGCCGCTGGAGATCCCGTCCCCGTAGCCCTCTCGGATCTCCTCCCCTCAGTGTCACGGCCCCGGCAGGGCCGCACTCCGCTCCCCGTCCCGGCGCCCAGTCCGCTGCGCGAAGGACCCCCCGCGAGAGGTCCGCAGGTCTCTCCGGAGCAGAAATCTCCCTCGCTCCAATACTCCGTGGTCTTTGGGTGCAGAATTCGCCCTGGCTTGGTCCCCTCTAGCCGTTCTGTGGTTTGTGTGTTCAGAGCTATGTGTATGTGCGTCTTTCTACTTCGCCATCTTGGCTCCGCCCTGCATATATGTTTAGTATTGATATTACTTCATTTTCTGTGGTACTTTTTAATGTAGTTTCTCTGCTTATCTCTCTTAATTAAATCTACTTTAGCTTTAACTTTGTCTGAGATCATGATTGCTACCCGTTACCCCTGCTGAAGCATAATAAATTCTACTCCAGCCCTTTATTTTCACTCAAGACCTGAAGTACAAAAGCATCTGCCCAAACCAGGGCATACTCCTTCCTCTATTCAGCCACCCACTTGGTCCCTGGACGTGTGGGCTCAAACTTAGAGGGCTGCTACAAAGCATTCTCCTCACTTCTGGATGTGGCATCCCTGGCAGACGAGTAACTCTCTTATAGGAGAGCAGAAATATAGTATCTCAGATGCCTGCTGAATTCATAGCAGGGTTAAGTCAATCCAGTCACTACTTAGAACTTGCTCCTCACCAGACTTGGCTGCTGTAGCTACCAACAACTTCTATGAAGCTCTAGGGGCTATTCTGACTTTTTGAAGTTCATAAGGTCATAATCTGGTCAATTCCATCTGGTCAATTCCATCTCCAGTACTCATTCACCTCAAATCAGGAAAGAATAGGCATAACCAAGATAGAAGAAATGTAGGTGCCCTGCATTCATGGCCACATGGCATCCTACATGTGGAAAAGAGGCAGTTTGTGCTACCTCTGACTTGGAACTTTCTAGTAGTTCTTGTCTTGCTTGCTTGCTATCAGGGAGTACAGGGAACTTTCATCCATTGTAGCCCTTCATATGTACATTCTGTTCCTGCACAGCAGCCACTTAATAGGTTGTTTGTTTTTGTTTTTTTTTTTTGGTCAATATAATATGCTGACAGGAAATAGAGAATGCATACATTTGAACTGGGGCAAGGCCACCCCATTACGCATTTCCAGAAGCAGGCTCCCTAAGCCTCCATGTAGGTTGTTATCAGGTAAAACATATTGTAACATATTGTAAATGCTCTAAGAACTGGAGCTTTATTGGCTAATCCCCATTATATTCGAATATCCTATAAGTGTGGGCATTCAAGATTGAAATGAGATGTCAGTCCATGGAGGAAAATAAATGGGGGTTCAGAAAGAGGAAGGGAGGGGAGGGAGAAAGGAAGAGAGATAGAGAGATTCTGATCTGGATAATTTTACATACATTGCAGAGTATAACCTCTAGATTGTCTTTGAACCCAAGAGAAAATTAACAAGGAGATGAGGTTTTGGCTGTTAACTTTACACCCAGAAATAAACTTGGTGGGGATGGGGTTAATTTTTTGTAGCAGTCATTTTAAATTTGAGCCCACTCTCCCTAGGGATCAAGGCAATAGGGGAGAGTGTGCTTCTGGTTCGGATGTTTTTGTACTTTGGTCCTTACTATACCATCACCTCTTTGTAAAAATGACATTATTAAAATAGCGATATTATTTTTTAAAAACTAATTAGTACTACTTGGTTAAATGATAATAGCTGGAGATAGATATTGGGAGAACACACTGGATGGGTTCATGATTTTCAGTAAAAAACAAAACACAAACAACTCCTAAGGGTTACTCCTAGACCCTGAGAGCAGAAGTAGTTAGTCAAACCCTGAGGATCCAACTCATCAGTGCTAGTAGGGGGTAAGGAGACTGAGCCCCAAGCCTGTGTACTACAAGAGTATTAAAATAGATGGTTGTCAAAGTCCCTTTTATTTCTTTAGTGGAAAGAAAATTGGATTTAGAGTAAAAGGAATTGGGTTTGAATCTTACCTCCCCCACTCACTACCTCTGTAATTTTGGGTAACACAACTTTTTTCCATTTTAGTTTTCTCATTTGTAAAATAAGGAGGTTGGACTATATGACTTCTAAATTTACTTCCTATCCCAAATCTTGGATCCTGTGACTCTGTGGTATTTTTCAACCCTATGTCCCCAGAGTAGCTAATCACAGAGTTCTGTATATTGTGAGTGCTCAATGCTGCTGAATTGAATTAAATGATATTGGGTTCTCAAAAGGAGCTCCTCCAAAGTCCAATTGTATCTCTATCTTCTTTGCATATCCCACAGCACCCAGAATTTCAGCCTTGGTTAGGTAGGGTGAAGTGCTCAAACTTCTGGAAAAAAAGGAAGATGCAACATAGAAGCAAACAATCTAAGCTTCTTAGGAGATGAGATATATTGGGCTTCAAACCTCCAGAACCCAAAGACACACACCCAGCCAAAAGTACTGGCTGTTTGTACTCCCATAGGAGACAGGACCTTCCTTTGGAAGGTGAACAGGTGCAAACTGAGTCAGGAATTCAGGCAGGTGCAGAAGGGCTAAGGGCTTTCTCTCAGACTGGGAAGGAACCAGGGAAAGGAGAAACCAGGCTGAGATCCCCTCATAATCTAATAAGCACAAGGAAAGCCTTAATGAAAGACTTGGCCAGGCTCTGCCTTTTTCTGTAACCACATGCTAACTAGTGACTTCTGTCTGTTGATTATCTCCCATTTATCCTGCCTGTATCTTGTTTGTACAGAGTTGTTTGTGGATTATCTCTCTAGTTTGACTGGGAGTTCTCCAGAGAGCAAGGAGTATCTTTGCCTTTCTTTGTATCCCCAGTGCTGGGCACAATGACTGGCACATAATAGGTGCTTGATACATGTTTATTGACCATATGAACCCTCTATGAACATGAAGGTCTTATGTAAAATCAGCTTAATGCTTAAATTACCCACTCTATAGTTGTTAAAGCAGGTATACTTCATCCTTTTTGGGTGTTATTGACCCTTTTTGCAGCCTGGTGACACAAATGGACTTGTTTTCAGCATAGTAATAATTGTTATCATTTACATAACACTTTCAGGTTTATGATGAATTTTACATATGTCATTTAGTCCTCACAACAACCCAGTGAGGTAGGTACTATTATTATCTCCACTTTATAGATGAAGAAACTGAGTCAAGGAGAGGTTAAATGATTTATTCCAGATCCCAGTTAGTAAGTATCGGAGGCAAGATTTGAACTCAGGTCTTCTTAGCTCCAGAAGTTCAGCACTCTATCCACTTTACTATCTTAATGGCACAAAATAAAATAAAGCATATAGAATTATAAAAGGAAAACAGTTATATTGAAATGTTAACAAAATATTTTTTTCAAAGTCCATGGGCTCCAGGTTAAGAACCACTACTTTAAAACAATCTAGAAATAGGAATAATGATGATAATAATAAGAATAATAATTCTTATTATTACTATCATTAACCTCCCTTGTCTTAGAAGCAATAAAACTCTTAGGGCAGCTTGTGGCTGGGGAAGACATTCAGAGAGAACCAATACAGTGGGAGAATGAGAAAGGGAACAGAAGAAGGACAAAGGGAAGGTCAGTGTTCTCCTTACCCTGCAAGAGTTGTAAACAAGGGCAGGCACACAGAGTGCTAGGTACAAGGCTGTGTTGTGCGCCCCTCCAGGCCCAGACTTCCTAGACAAGTCTGGCCAGGAGAAGCAGGAGGATGATGATGATGGAGGTTGGTGGTGCCTGGGCAGATGTGGGGAGGTTCAGCCTTAGATGAGAAGGAAATGGAGAAAGATGAGACCAAAGGAGAAGGGTACAAGGAAAGAGAGCGAGGGAAGAAGCCTATCGACCTTCCCACAAGTCAAGCTTTTTCTGACTCATGTGATGGGGAGATGGGGGAGAGGGGTGGAGTACAAAGTCTGAGTGCTTCCATTTCCTCACTTGAAGCTTATTAGGGCTTTAATACTGAAAGCTAACACTGAGACTAAGGGAAAGCAGGGACTGAGGCCTCTAAGATAAGAGGAAAGTCAGAGCATAGCTCAAGGAGGGCACCAGGGGGCAGCCTGGACTCACTCAGTCCCTGTCTCCTTCCAGGTGACCCCACCACCTTCCTCCACCCCACTTCCCCCACATTATCCAATGGGATCCAATAACCTCCTAGGTCCCCCCTATATCTTGCCCCCTAGCCTCTCCCTTAACACCTTTTCATCACACCCACTCCTCACACAACACGGGGGATACAGTGTAACATATAGTCACCACACACCCCAACCTTCATAGGTAATATCTCCCCTGACTTACATCTCCTCCCCACTTGGGTGGATGATTCTACCACAAAAAATGTCCCTTCCTCCCAGGATCCTTTCTACCGAGGTCAGTAACCCCTCCTTTCTTCATATACACCTTTCCCCAGCATACACTCCTCTTTCTCACCCTTTCCCAAAGTATACCCATCCCCCTCATGCTCACTTTTTCCCATGCTCATCAGCCTACAAGCATAAGCCTCCACATCTCCATGAATACATTTACACATACATACACACACAGCCAACCTCCCATAAACTCTCCCTCCTACTACCACATGGATTTATTCCTGCCCCCTCCTCCCTCTCTCACCTATACCCCACTTCCCAGTGCTCTACCCTTCCTTCCTCTCCCTCTGCCTGGGTGTCCTGACCCTTCTCCCTTTTCCTTTCCCCTTCCCCTCTGTGCACCACATTCCTCCTCCCTTTTCCCCTTTCTCAATCCCCTCTATGGCCTGTTCCTCCTCCTTCTCTCCCCCCTTCCTCTGCAGTGCCCCTCCATTCCCCCATCTTCCCCTACCTGTCACCCTCATCCAGTGAGGGGGGGGGAAGGGGGAGGGAGGTGAGGCAGAGGGTAGAATGGCAGGAGGTTGTGAGGAGGAGAAAACAAGAGGTTCAGAACTCTCTGACTTCCCTGACTTCCTTTAAATCTCAGCTAAAATCTCATCTGCAAGAAGCCTTTCCCAGTCCCCCTAAATGTAGTGCTTTCCCTCTGAGAGTGCCCCCCAATTTATCCTTCATACATTTTGTATAAACATAGCTGTCTGCATGTTGTCTTCCCCATTAAACTGGGAACACCTCAAGGGCAAGGATTGTTTCTGTCTTTCATTGGATCTTAAACTTAACATAGTGCCCCTTAAGTACTTTATCAATGTTTGTTGACTTGACTCAAGTGACTAGAGATGGAGAGACAGAAGACTGTGATCATAAAGGGAAATTTCAGTGTTCAGAGTTACTGGTGGTTTACTTATGGATGATAGTGATATAATGAAGGCAATTCCTCACATGCAGCATGAGGGTGTTGTGATGTGGTATGATGTTAATGTAAAGTTAATGGTGGGGGGAGGGGGGGAAGAGTAAAAATCTTCCCTGCCCATTAATAGGCCTCAGACACCTTTTGTTTATTTCTAATGAGGCACTGGGTCATGAGGTTCCAGCTGGTGTATAGTATATATACTCTGTATATACACACTCTTCTGTAGATACACACTCTGAGGTGAGGTTTTGCTTTGAGGCTTAGTTTTTAGAAGAAGATTTGTGTGCCAGATGAGACTCTGGGAAGCTGCTAAGGAGCCTCCAGGCTTTGAAAACCCAGATGTTGGTGCTTCTCCTTCTGATAATGGTATATCTATTATTGCCTATGGTCAGACAGACGTTCTGTCTGTTGGTCTTTCTGCTTGTAATTTCTGTTTGTATTTTCTCTGAAGTTCAGGGTGCTGACATTTCCCCCTGAACTAAGTGCATGATATTGGTTGTTGTCCTTTGTTCTTGAAGAGGACCAAAATGACATCACCATGATAAAGTGAAGTTCCAGCGTGTCTGACTGTGGCTGATTAGACCAATACCGACGATCAGAATGCTCAACCACAGATTGGGCACAAATATTCTATGTGAATATTTGGGGTAGATACTTTAAATTTGTGCATTCTACGTTTACTTTGTGCTTTGTGCTGTCTCAATTCTGTTTTGCTCATAAAGCACAGGACCTTTTCTGATGTGGGCATGACATACTGAGCGATCCTGTGCCAGTGTCTCCCATGAAGCACAATCAAATCCAAAGGTCTTGAGAGAGATCTTGAGAGTGTCCTTGTATCGCTCCTTTTGACCACCATGTGCCATAAAATAGTCTTTTTGGCAAGTGTACATTTTGCATTCAAACAACATGGCTAGCCCATTGGAATTTTGTTCTATGAAGCATAGTTTGAATGCTTGGCAGTTTAGTTCGAGCAAGGACCTCAGTGTCTGGTACCTTATCCTGCCAGGTGATCTTCAGAATCTTCCTAAGAGAGTTCAAAGGGAAGCGATTCAGTTTCCTGGCATGGTGCTGATAGACTGGCCATGTTTCACAGGCATACAACAATGAGGTCAACACAACGCCTCTGTAGACCTTCAGTTTGGTAGTCAGTCTAATACCTCTTCTCTCCCATACTTTTCTTTGGAGCCTCCCAAACACTGAGCTAGCTCTGGCAATATGTGCATCAACTTCATTGTCAATGTGTACATCCCTGAAAAGTACATTACCAAGGTAAGTGAACTTATCCACAGCATTCAGAACTTCTCCATTTGTTGTTACTGATGGTTCCATGTATGGATGATTGATGGAACACCTGTGTTTTCTTGATGTTAATTATTAGGCAGATTGTTGACCCCTCAAAAGTTGCTTTCCTTTTAGAAAAGCAGATCTAAATACACCTCCTGTGTATACCAGGGTCCTTGCTGTTACATGTGGCTCAAAGGGAGGCAGAATAAACATCTCCCACCATCCTTCCCCAAGGGAGGCATTAATTCCTTTCAGGGGAAGCAGGAGGTTGGGCTAGACAGATTGTCTATGCTGTCTCTGAGAGAGATTGGGCTGAAATTACATCTGTCTTCTCCCTTAAACATTATTAGTCTAGGGGATGTGATTTTTCAGGTTCAAACTAACTTTGGATCACTCTTCCATTAATGGAGGAAGCAACACCCTAAGCTTTAAAATATCCAAGGCTCAACTACTTTCTCACCAAATATCAGTTCTGCAATGAATATATATAACAGATAGCAAAGAAACTCATTTGTCCAAGTCAAATAGCAAAAAACAGAAATCAGTGAAAGTATAATAAAAGAATATACACTAGATAATACAGAGTGAAGGAGCTCTCCCATTGAAAATGAGGTAATTCAGCTCAACTGAGATTTTACCCTTAGATTTTACCCAAGAGGAAGTCTCCCTAAAGTCTCTAGTGTAGCAAACTGGGTTTAGGGACATGATAAAGACTGATTGTATGTTGGCTTCTTCCCACAGTCTTTTCCTTCAGTATTCTGAAGCAGGATTGGCATCTTCCATTTATTCTCTTGAAGCTGGAAGTTAGAAGCTCTTGAAGTAACTGCAGAACCCCTAAGAGACTGAAGAAACTTTGGAGCAACTTAAGTAACTTGAAGAAAATGAGGTCTACTCTGGAGCTCTCCTCTGCTTTCCCTAATTCTGCTCTGCCCCTTATGAAGGTACGAGGGCACTGATCTCCATCAATGAGGAGAGAGTATTATACCAATGTGCTTTAGGTTACAATGAGATCTAGGGTATGATCATCAAAAGTAAAGTAAAATTGGAAGTTATGGGAGGCCAGAGTGTCAGAGAAGGCATCAACAGTTATGTTGAATTCACCAAGTGGGAAGGCAGAGGTTGGAGTGAGCCAGATGCTGGAGAAAGAATGTCAGGAATGTCACATTAAGAAGGATCTGAAATGGACAACATAGACTGATGGAACAAAGCTCAAAGGAAGAGTGATTGCTGAGGAATCATGGCAGACAGAGGCTCTGAAAGTAGCAGGGGGAAGCAAAGAGCATGCCAACTCCTCTAGCCATATGTAGTGAGAGGACTAGAGAAAAAGGGTGACAATGGAAAGTCTGAAGAGTAAGAAAGGGACTGGGGTACTAGTTGGATTGAACTGAATGGGAGGAAGGCATGGAAAGGGTTAACAAGGCAAAGAGACTTCCATTAATGGGACATGCTGACTCTGGATCACTAGGATTAATTGAGCAAGATGTGGGTAGGTCCCATAGATTGGTCCTATAGTGATGGAGAGCACTGACATAGCGTTCACTCTCAAAACTCTAGGCAGTTGAGGTCAGCATTGGGAAGTTCAGGAGTAAGGTCTGGGTTCCCAGAGATTCCACTGAAACTGAATATGACCCAGCTCAGTTGCCGTATCCCAAGGTGGCAGAGAATAAGGCATAGCTAGAAGACATCCCAAACAAAGAACATGCAGTTGGCTCTGTATCAGGACTGACATCTAAGACTTTGGTTCTTATGGCATTTGGTCTGGTTTTTGGAGCCCAAGTCAGAGAGGCACTAGACCTTGCTCTCAGAGGTTCTAGTCTTTCCTGAACTGGGAATGTGCAGGTGATGGGGATGGGATTTGCATTTCCTGGTCAGGCAACCATATGTTGTGGTCTAGGAGTATTGGGAACCCTGAAATTCAAGGGCAAAAGAAGTGGGTTTACCTCGAAAGAATTCTGCTCAAACCTTTTTCTAGTCAGAGATAAGGTTTATTATAACACCAATACATGTGGGCTGATTTTAAGAATCTAATCAATTTAATTGGGGGGGGGGGGCAAGAAGATCTGGAGTGATGTAGTAGTGGCCAATACCCTGGGGTGACCCGAAAGTAACAGAGAAAGGGGTCTAGATGGGATTAAGGGTGGGAAATAGCTTGGGGTGGTTGAGAGGTAACTGACAAAGAAGGGTTGGGCTGGGTCAGGCATAACAGAGAATGAAGGGTTGGGGAGGTACACAAGGAAAGAACAGTTGAAAGGATTACTGGGATGGGTGATGCCTCAGGTGAAGGTCAGTGATTTGGTTCACAGTCTTTAGTGTCTAGGTCCCAAAGATGTGGTCTTTTCCTTTTAAGGGTCCAGCATAAATCCCATCCCCATCACAGGTATGTGCCATCATGGGCTGTGAGGAGATTGCTGTGAGGAAGGAGGGAGAAACAGGTAGAGGATGGTGTGTGAACACATTGAGGAAGGTCAGAAGTTTGAAAGGGATGGAGGAGAAGAGTATGGGGACATGGAGTTAGAGATGAATGTACAGGGAGTATCAAGGGAGTGACAGGACCTGAGGTGAGTCCTTAACCTTTTTTGAATCATGGACCCATTTGGAAATCTGATGAAGTTTATGAACCCCTTCTTAGAATTGGTCACTGGGATGGATTTTTTCCCCCAGTATACACAGCTCATTTAGATACTAAGGTTGTATGTGTGACTAGAGTAATAGGAGGACTTGTCAGGTGGAAATCTTCAGTGTTGAAAGACATAGGGGGTGAGAGAGGGAGAGGGGCATAGATCTCAATCTCTACTGCAGTGGTGAGGAAACAGAGACACATACCTGTGAGCTGTCCAAGGGCACACAAGGGAGTCAGTGGTAAAGCTGGGATAGGAATCATGTAGCAGCTCTTTTTCTTTCATTGTTTTTCCTATAGGTGGGAGGGCCTTCACCCCACAGCTCTTTGTTTTGGAAGTGATCAGGGACTTGAGCGCTCCAATCATTCTTCTGAGTTTCTTCCAGAGCACTGGGGCTCTGCCCTGTTTAGGCAGACCTTCATTCATTTGGGGTGTATACAAGCCACAAATCCTCCCCCACTATCTCTTAAGCCAAGCCTTCCTTACCCTTTTCTCCCCTCCTAGTCCCCTGGAATCAGGCCAGGTCTGGCTGAGGCTTCCTCAAGGAAAGGAGACACTTAGGAATGTAGTGCAGAGGAGGGAGGAGGAAGCTAGACTGGGCAAGTAAGAACGGGCCCAACAAGGCTGGAGTTGGGGGGTTGGGGAGGTGGAGATGAGAAAGGCGTTGGGGAAGGGGACTCACTGCTTGTTCTGCTCTATCCAGAATTTTCCTTTCCCATACTCCAGGGCCTGAAGAGCTCCTCCCTAAGACAGGTGTAACACCATACTAGAGAGGGGCTTGTTCCTCAGGCTTCTGGTCAGATTCTTTTCTCTTCCTCCCTTTCCCAGAACCGTTTCTATAAAACAATCCTGTTCCTCAGTCCTCTCCTCTCTCCTCAGATTTCATTCTCAGGGTCAGTCATGATCTAGAGGACGTGGGTTGGGGGCGGGGCAGCTACTTGCCTTGGGCATAACTAAATTCCTGAGTCAGCCCTCTCTTTTCTCAAACCCCACCCAAACTCATACCACCAGATAACACTTCCATGCCTCCCCAGGACCCCTATTCTGTGGCTGAGCCGCTGCAGACATAACCTGGGTATGGCCCAGCTTTGGCCTGTCTGGATAGGTCCAGAGAATTATCTGCCAGAGGAATTGACTAGTCTGGGCAAGAGGCTGAACCACTGGTATGGAACTATCTGACAACAGTTCAACAAATATTGATCAGATGCCTACTATGTATCAGGCATCTACTGATTTGATTGACTCAGTTCATAAAGTATTCGTTGAATGCCTGTTGCTTGAGTAGCTAGGTAGCTCAGTGCATAGAGCACTAGGCCTAGAGTTTTATGAGGACCTTGAGTTCAAATGTGACCTCAGATACTCACTAGCTGTGTGACCTTGGGCAAGTCATTATTAGCCCTCTAGCCTTCTTTTCCTGAGTTTCCTTATCTGTAAAATGAGTCAGAGAAGGAAATGACAAGCCACTCTAGTGGCTTTGTCAAGAAAAGTCCCAAATTTGGACTCAACCTGTTGCTTATCCTAAGTTGGACCTTGTGAGGGATTAAATTCAGAGGTGTGCTGGTAAATATTTAACAACCCAGTTTTCTGAGGGGAAAAATATATGCAGGATATACTTTTAAATCTAATCTGCATTTTTTAACATTTTCTCTGTCACTTTCTTAAGTCAAGACAACTGATAAAACAATAAATCAAATCCTGTTTTGTGGTGTTTACCAATTTCTGGGGTATAAATGCTCACTGAAAATATGACAATCAACTCTCTCCAATACAATTTAGGTTAAGTTTAATCTAATTTAATCCGACAAGCATCATTAGGCAAGAGGAATATAAAGACAAGATTATAAACAAGGAATCTACACCCAACGAGTGGGGTGTAATATGTCAACAAATATGTAAATAAGTGATAGTTTGAGCCAGGAGAGAGCACAGATGAGGGCATCAGGAGTGGCTTTCAGGAGGAGATGGCTTATGATCTGGGTCTCGTGGAAGTAAAGAGGCAGGACATTTCAGGAAAAGGAAATGGAATGTACAAAGGTGTGGGAGAAGAAGTTGGGGTGCCAAGTTTGGTGACTTCTTGCCCTCAGAAAGCTCATCTGGGAAAAATGGAGAATTAGAAATCTAGTCCTGTTCTGGGAGAGCATGTAGTCTGAAGGAGATGGACTTGCAATCTTGGAATGACAGACCTAACACTAACATTTATTTATTTAGTCATTCAAGCATTTTAATAGATGAGCGTTGATTAATTTATTGACTAGCCAACAAACATATTAAGTATGTCATAGTTAAGGACTGATAAGATTCACTTTCTCTTAATAATACTATTGTCCTGAGGTATATGTGCTGATCAGAGGAGAGCAGCCTTCTGTGGTGTTCAGGGTCCAGGAGTCAGAGCACTTATGAGGAACTGTCAGTCAGCTGGGTAAGGCTAGCAGCTTGCTGGCATTGAAGGGTATTTAAGCAAAGCAAAATATTGTAGCTATGATGCAAAGGGTTTATGCTGTAAGACTGGGACCTGCATGAGTGTAGATTAGGTATTCAGATGCTGGAGTAAGCAAGAGAACAGAATTCCCAGGGGAGCAAGTACAAGCGACATGCAGATGCTTCCTTCAATCCCCAGCTCCATTCTGTCTACCGTGACTTCCCTTAGTGACCTTGAATTTGTTTCTACATGGATGGGACAGATGCCCTGGGAAAGAGAGGATTCTATTTATACCCATTCCCTAATAGATCCTACGCTTTATGGTTACTTTTTGGACCCTCCTGCCTCAGAGTAAATGTAAATAGTTGTTTCTCTTTTAGCCAGCAACCCTGAGGGTCTTCTCCTCCCAGTTTGATTTTTTTTTTATTAAAGGGCCTATCCCTTGATTCACTTCTTAAACAGGCCTATTAACTGAATGGGCATTGCCTCACTCAAAGTGAGACCTTGGAAAGACCTTAGCTTAAAAAGGTCAAGGCCTCCCACTGCATCCTGGGCCATCTCCAGAGGTCCTGATCCATATCTGACCACTGGACTCAGATGTCTCTTGAGAAGAAAGTGAGGCTGGTAAGTTGGCACAGTTCTCTCTCCCTCAAATCCAATTCATTTGCAAATCACATCATCATCTTCCTGATGTCATGGTCCTCTCTGAGAACAAAAGACAAACCACAACACAACCACAACCACACAAAGGCTTGTATCTAAACCTTATTTTTGTTCTGTTTATGTTGTAATAACTGCGCTTTATGTTCAAATGTATATTCGGAGCTTATTGTTTACCCAAGGGAAGAACTAGAAATCTGCCAAATTCAGATATTGCTAAAGATGACTTCGGAGTGGGAGCACACAGAAAGACATACTATTATTAGAAAGAAGTTCCCTAAGATTGAACCCAGACCAAGAATACTCTGGACAGATCACTGTGGTCTCCAGCTCCTTCACCATTCTGATCACCTTCCTCTGAATGTTCTCCATCTTATCAATCCATGACCTTCCTAAAATGTGGGATCCAGAAATAAACACAATGCTCCAAGTGTTGTCCAACCAGGGAATCCTATCTCAGCACCTCTAATCCACATGTACACCACAGGACAAACAGAATTATCAGCTCTCTGTGCCGTGCCCCATTCAGTCCAAGATCCCATTCACTTTCTTTTGACCATCTTGTACCCTGTTGCTCTTACTGAACTTGCAATACATTAAAAAAAATTTTTTTTAGAAAAAATACTTCCTGATCATAGCTCTACATTTTGTACTTGTGAAATGGATTTTAACCAAAATGTAAAATGAAATTTTTAATATTCAATTATTAATTTATTAAATTTAATATTAAATTTCATCTTGCTAAATTTGGCCCCATTATTTTCACCTGTGAGGATCCTGATTCTGTCGTTTAATGGGATTTAGTAGCTACCCTTCTTAGTTTTACATCAGCTGCCAATTTGATAGGCCCTCAACCTATGCCTTCATTCCAGCCATCAATAAAAATGACAAAGCACAGGGTCAAGAGCAAATCCCTGGAGTACTCTGCTTAAGACTGCCTTCCAAGACTATGAGAACTCTTTAGGTCTAGTCATTCAAAAGGTAATAAAACCACTTGGACTGGGATGGCTGATGATCAGTTGTATGTAACTCTTCATGACCCCATTTAGGGTTCTCTTGTCAAAGACACTGGAGTGGTTTGCCATAGCCTTCTCCAGCTCATTTTACAGATGAGGAAACTGAGGCAAACAGGGTTGAGTGCCCAGGGTCACACAGCTAGTAAATGTCTGAGGCCAGATTTGAAATGAATATGAGTCTTCCTGATTCCAAGTCCAGTACACTATGGCGCCACCCAGCGGCCCCATAAAACCACTTAGCAACTATTATGTATGTCATGATCATTTCCTCAAGATTAGAGTATGTGCATATATGTATATGTATGCATATATTTATATATGCATACATATAATGCATGTATGTGTATGTATACACATATATGCATAAATACACACACAGATAATATGCACATATGGCAACAAAGTGAAGCAAATATAATATACAATTCTGCATGACAAGTGCAAAATATAGATTGCTATGTCAGGTCCTGGGAAATAGATTAACAGTGGGAGATCAAAGGTTTCCTGAAGGAAGTGTGATTTGAATTTGGCTTTAATAAGTGGATAGGCATTCAACAGGAAAAGGACAAACTGGAGAGGATATTCTAGGCAAACATAACAGCATTAACAAAGGCATAGAGGTAGGAAAGCATAAGGTGCGTTTCAGGGTAAACCAGTTTGACTAAAGCATAGAGCACATGGAAGAGATATGAGGTAAGTAACATGAGAAAAGAACAACGTCCCCAGATGGTGGAAAATCCCTCGTCATTATCCCATGGATAACAACAAGGAGCTCTGAAGATTTTCGAGCAGAAGAATTACATAATTTGATCTGGGCATTAAAGATATTATTTTGGCCCTTGTATGTAACTGGGAGAGTAGAGGAGGGAAAACCTACTAGAAATCACAGAATTCAAGAGTTGGAAGGGACCTCAGCACTTATCTAGGCCAGTGCATTCAAAAAAGGAATTCTTCCTGTAACTTATTGACAAGGAGGTGATACACTAGTCTAGGTAGGTGGAAATAATAGTCTGTACTATATATGACCTGTTTGCAAAGTTAGAATCCTGGCTAGGCTGCCAGATGGCCTCCTGCCTCCTGACCAGGCTTCTGGAGTCCCTGAGGGTCACAAGTCCTCCAGATCTAAATCGTATTGGATTCCAGGACACACATGGGCTTTCCCTTGCTTTGATACTGGGTTTCCACCACGGGACATAACATGTCATACCACCTTCTCAAGATGTTCCTGGAAGTTTCTTCACCTCTAACACCACCAGACTTCAGGATAGAGCAACTCCTGCCTCCTAACTGGGGTTTTGGACACCTGTGATATTCTAGGTATGAAGTGGGCTTCCAAATTTTTTCTAGGATATAGCAGCATTATTTACCCTGAGGCTGGAAAGTTAGGAGCTGTATAGAGCTCTCTAGAGCTAACCATGAACTCTCTAATCATCTGCCTTCTGTTCTGTTCAGTCATTTTTCAGTCGTGTCCAACTCTTTGTGACCCTGTTTGGATTTTCTTGGCAATGATACTGAAGTGGTTTGCCATTTCCTTCTCTGGCTCATTTTACAGATGAGGAGCTGAGACAAACAGGGTTAAGTGGCTTGCAGAGGATCACACAGCTAGACAATATTTGAAGCCAGATTTGAATTCACATAGATGAATCTTCCTGACTTCAGGCACTCTATCCACTGTGCCACCTGGTTGCCTTTTGTTACAGTGAAATAATAAAACAAATATCATCCAGACAAGCCATTTATTTAGTAGTGCATGAGGTTGCAAAACAAACCGGGTTCAGGGCTCTAGGTCTGGATTTTACCCAGTTAGTATACAGTTTGGAAGGAATGAAAAACAGGATGAAAAGGTTAAGACCCTGGTTTCTTATTGGAGGAGGAAATCTGGAGCCAATTAAGTGAGGGCAATTGTAGTCTGGAGGGGATTTGGAGATAACCAGGAGACACTGATGAGAGAAGAAAAAAGGCTACTTTTGTGACAGTTTTTAAATTGGGTGACTTTGCGGGGAAGTAAACTTGTGACTTCTTCGAACTCAGGTGACTTTGAGAATTTCACAAAATGGTGGATAAAAGCAAAATGGAGTCAGTAATGCTGTTTCAATATCACTGTTCATCCACAAACTTTTCCCCATCTATTGATAATTCTTTGTGGAGTAATTCCCTAGTGGTTAGCCTACTCTCACCCCTTTCTGACTTTCTTTGTCCCAGTGATATTGGCCCACTGAGAACACCACCACCTTGTTCCTCCAACCTCAGTTATTTATTCCTTCCTTCTCATCCCGCCTTCTACTGGGCTGCCCTGAATGCCTGTTCCATAATTCACAGATTTTTTTTTTTCATTCTAAACCACTTCCTCTCTTGCTGCTTCTATTTTCTGGTTCTCACTGAGATCTGACTTCCTTCAGATGAGACTGCCTCCTGGCCATCCTTTCTAGTACTAGCTTTGCCTTCTTTCATCCCCCTTGACTGACTGATCCCAATGGAGGAGTCAGAATACTGCTTGTACCTCATTGCTACTTTCATATTCTCCTTCTATTGCATCACTCAGCAACCTTTCCTTTGTGGTATAAACAATCCAAATTGATCACTCCATCCGTAACCTGGTGGCGGGTATCTGCTGACCTGCAGGGCATTTTCCCTTCTTTCTCAATAATGATAGCTAATAAGAGCTAGCATTTATAATAGCACTTTAAGATTTGTAAAGTTTTATACAGATATATAGATTTAGATACATAGAGATAGAAAGATTTATAAAAAATTTATAAATATTATTTTATCCTTACAACAACACTGGCTGTTATTTGCCCCATTTTAAACGATAAGGAAATGGAGGCAGAGACTTAATGTCTTTGCCAGGGTTACATAGCTACTAAGTGTTTGAGGCCAGATTTTAACTTATAAGTCTTTCTAACTTCAGGCCTGGCACTCTATCCACCTGGCTGTCTGGCTCACACTTTTCCTTTCTATCCCAATTCCTGCCCTCACTCTTAGGGACTTTTCAACAAACCTACTGATGCACTCCCAAATTCCCTAATATCCTGGTTCCTCATTCTACTTATCTCCCATGATCTACTCCTCTTCTCCATCTCTAATACACACAAGATAAGATATTGTCTCATCCCCAGATTTTCCCTTTCTGTGTTCAAGAACCTTGAAATTCCTTTATCTGATCATAATTAATTATCTTTTCATTGCTCCCTACCCTTACTCCTCCTAATCCTGTTCATTCTCACCTTGACCTCCAATACCTCTGCCCTTTATCACTTTCTCAGGCCATTACTTCCATCCTGGTTATAAGATTCTCTGATCCCAATCTTGAGCTCTTGGTGAACTAGTTCAATTTTATATTATTCCTCATTCTTGAATCCTTTGTCTGAATCCAAAAGAGCTCCCATCACGTGCTACCTTTGCTCTTACTCATATGTTAGGGAAAGAAGCCAGAGGAAGTCACCAAACCACTCTGACTGGGTCTGCTATAAATTTATTATATTATCATAATCTTATCTATCTACTTATCTATCTAGATATGTATCTAACATGTTATCTATCTAGATATATGTCATATATCTAATATATACATATAGATAGATATGTTAAACATATCTAGATATACAGATATGTTCACATATACACATTTATGTGTGTATGTGTATATGGATATGTGTTACATATATCTATAATATCAACTGGGCCTTCATAGCAGCAAGGCAGTGCTCCACCGCTCTTCTTTTTGACTTTGGATCCCTGTCACCATAACAGCTGTTCCATACCTTGATTCTTCCCCAAACCTTCCATACTACCCTCTCCCCATACTCTCAGCTAAGGATCTTGCCTCATACTTAACCAAAACCTGAGGCCATTAAGAGAGAACTCCTTCTTTTCCACTTCTCATAGTATATCCCTGATATCATGCCCCTCTGCTCCCAGTCTCTTCCTTTACTCTAGTTTCCAATGAAAAAGCAATACTTCTTGCCAAGGCCAGGCCTCTGCATGCACATTTCTTCCCATTTTCAGCAGCTTGTAGCCATGATTATCCCAATTCTCTCAATAATTTTTCATCTCTTCCTATCAAATGGTTCCTTTCCTGCTGCCTACATGATTCAGCCTCCCTCATTTTTTTAAAAAACTGTATTTTTTAAACGATATTCTGAGAATACCAAAAAATAGCATTGATATACACATAGCAGGCATTAAAAAGAATATTTTCTATCAAACTAAATCTCCATTTCTTACCACTTTTTAAAGTATATAATAATTTCCATACATTGCTTTCAAAATTGTCCTGTTTGTCTGTAGTTCCTTGCACAGAACTTCCTTCTGAATTTTCCCCCCTGTGCATTTTGAAACGTGTTTCAGTTTAACAGTCCCCTTTTACTTGGCATCACTAGCCCTGATCCAGTTTCTCCATTCTTAAAAAACCCCTCACTATATCCTCCCATTCTTACTAGCTATCCTCCTATATCTTTCCTTCCCTTCTCAGATAAATTACTTGAAAAACTCCTTGGTGCTTCTTCTTCCTTACTTCTCACTTTTCTTCTAACTCCTCTGCAATCTGGCTTTTGACATCATCATACACCAAAAACTGCTCTTGCCAAAGTTACCAAGTTTCCCTTTTCAAAATTGTTAAAAAGAATTTTCTTAATGTTAAAAATATCAAGTAAAACAAGCTCTTTTGTAAATGCAATAGAACAGAAAAAGGGGTTTACGTGTGAAATGGTGAGCCTTTATTGTGTACAGCTGGCTTTTATTTTAAGCATATAATGAATTTAATATGCTGAAACGATTGGGCCCTATTGGTCAACTCCCCATTTTAAGTACAAAAATGCTTGCTTTTGGTTTTAAAAATATTCTACTTAACCTTATTAAGCCAAGATCTATTTAATCCTAATGTTTCCTAGTGTTTATAACAAAAAGGATATTGGATTTTGTAAAAATACAAAACAAAAAATAACCAAAACCCTAAACCTTCCCCTCCCACCACCAAACTCCCTCTTTCAGCATCTATTGATATAATTACTTGGTTTTAAATTACTTTTCTTATTAATGATCTATTTTGTTTATAGTTTTCTTTATACTGAACTAACAGAATCCTTGGCATAAATCCAAGTGCGCATGGTGTAAAATCTTTCTTTTTATGATATTGTAGTCTCTAGGCTAATATTTTATTTAATATTTTTGCAACAGTGTTCATCAGGGATATTGGTCTGTAATTTTCCTTCTTTGCTTTATCCTTGCCTTGTACAGGAACTCTTGGGTTTGGGCTCATTTTCAGTTTTGGTCTTGTTTTCCTTTCCGTCTCTTGAATCCAGGATGAGATCCATTGCTTGTTGTGACCCTGACAGTCCCCTGCCAAGCATTTGTTGTTGATTATATTGGGAGCAGGACTCCCAGAGATCCCATGTGCTTTGCCTTACACGTGATGCTTTGGCCCTTACTCTTGCTGGGGTTCCCACAGTGACTCAGCTATGGGCTACCTGGGTACTGAGTTAATCAGGCACTGCCCTGTTATGATCTGCTGCTAGGGTTCAGGTTGGGCTGTTTGGGCTTTAGGTTGGGCATGGGCTATCTGACTGCTAGGATCAGGCAAAGCTGCCTCTATATCCTGTGGTGGTTCTAGGTAGGCTGCTTCAGTTGCAGGCGGGGTGTTAATCTGTCCTGTCTCCTGCCCTGGGTTTGTCTTGCTTGCATACATACTCTTGCTTCTGCCTACCTTGCCTTATCTCCACTCAGAGCTTCCACAGGATTCTCTGGCCATTTTTTTTTCTTTTGTGCAGACCCTGACTGGATGGAGAAGCTATTAACTGTGTCTCTAGTTTTCTTTATCATTGTTCTTTCCAGTGGATTCTCAGTTTTAGAGTTTTAAAGGGATGTTTATAGGGCACCTAGGCTCATCCAGGTCCTAATATTGCCACCAGGGGCAGCTAGGTGGTGCAGTGAATAGAGCACCAATGCAGGAGTCAGGAGGACCTGAGTTCAACTCTCACCTCAGACACTTGACACTCACTAGCTGTGTGACCTTGGGCAAGTCACTGAACCCCAATTGCCTCATCCTGGGTCATCTCCAGTCATCCTGATGAATATCTGGTCACTGGATTCAGATGACTCTGGAGGAGAAGTGAGGCTGGTGACCTGCACAGCCCTCCCTCACTCAAAACGAAGTCAAGTGCAAGTCATGTCATTATTTCTCTGATGGCATGGTCTTCTTTAGCAACGAAGGATGAACACACATTGCCACCCCTCTTCCCTCAGTTTATTCCTATTGATTTCTTATACCTAATGGCCTTTTCTCAATCCTCAGACTCCTTGGCTTTTCTGCAGCATTTGACAGAGCTGATTACCATCTCCTGGATACGATTTCCTCTCTAAGTTTTCATGACTTTATTACACTAACCAGGGATGGGGAGTGGGGCAAAGTTTCTCATAAAGTTCTTTCTTTGGCTCTCTTCCCTTTTCTCTCTGTATCATCTGAATATGGGTTCAGTTATAATTTCTGGAAAGATGAAGCTCAGATCTACGTATCTAGCATTCTTTTCTGAACTCCAATCTTCACATCATCATACCCCATTGGATATTTCAAATGGGATGTCCTACAGACTTCTCAAGCTCAGCAATATATCTAAAACAGAACTCATTATTTCCACCCCCTTCAATCTACCCTCTTTCTATTAGAGAAAAAAACAGCTTTAAATTTTTTTCCCCAGTTAAATTTAAAGACAATTTTTTACATTCATTTTTAAAAATTTTGAGTTCCAAATTCTCTCCTTCCTTCCCTCCTTCCCCCTCCTAGGACCATAAACAGTTTGATATAAATTACTATTTTTTAAAAAAAAATTATTTGTTTCAATCAACAAAAAGTCAATTTCATAGCCTTCCCCCAAAGCCCTTCCCCAAATGAGAACAGAAGAAAAACAAAACCCATTACAAATATGTGTAGTCAATCAAAACAAAACAAATTTTCACATTGGCCACATCCAAAAAATTTTCATGTATTCTGCATTCTGAGTCCTTCACCTCTCTATTATATGTAATCTGTCTCATCATGAGTCCTCTGGAATCATGGTTGAGCATTAACACTAATAAGAATTCCTAATCTTCTTAAAGTTGTCTTTACCATATTGTTGTCATTTTATAAATTGTTCTCCTGTTCTTTTCACTTTCCTCTTTGGATATATCCCTTCCTTTAACATACCCTTATACCTTCCTTTATATACCTTTCCTCTAATTTCACCCCCTTCTCCCCTTTCCCTGTTAAGTGAAATGTATTCAGTGCTCAACTCAGTGTGTGTGTGTGTGTGTGTGTGTGTGTGTGTGTGTGTGTGTGTGTGTTTATCCTTCCTTCTTTTGGCTAGTCCAAATGAGAGTGAGGTTCAAGTATTAGCTGTTCCTCTCATTCCCTCTCCTCATTTGTCTACTTGCATACCCTGATTATGTGAAATTTTTCCTAACCATCCTTTCTCTTCCCCTTGTCCCAGTGTATTCCCTGCTCTTTTGATTTTTCTTTTAAGACCATCAAGATATAACAAAACTATCCCGAGGCCATGCTTAACTAGACTCCCTCTATAACCCTTGATTATGAAAGGGTTTGGTAGCTACTCATGAATCATCTCCTCATGTTATAGAGTGTAAGTAGTTTATCCTTTATCATTGTTCAATTGTGTTTAGCTTTTTATGTTTCTCTTAACTCCTGTGTTTGAACTTCAATGTTTTTCTACAGCTCTGGGCTTTTCATCAGGAATACTTGGAAGTCCTTTATTTCATTAAAGGTTCATTCTTTCCCTCCTTTAGCTTTATATTCAGTTTGCTAGGTAAATTATTCTTGACTGTAAGCCTAAATGCTTTGCCTTCTGGAATATTGTATCTCAAGTTCTCTACTCCTTTATAGTGATTGATTGCTGATAAATCATGTGTGATCCTCACACATAATTAATAGCTCATTAGTACTTGAATTCTTTTTTTCTGTTTGCTTGAAGTATTTTTTTCTTTGACCTGGAAACTATGGATTTTGGCTATCATGTTCCTAGGAGTTTTCATTTTGAAGTTTCTTTCAGGAGTTGGCCAATGGATTTTTTTTTAATTTCCAGTTTTCCCTCTAGTTCTAAAAGATCTGGGTAATCTTCTATTCAGATATCATGAAATATGATGTCTAAGATTTTTTTTTTAATATCATATTATTCAGATAGTCCAATGACTCAGTTTTTTTCTCTTCAATCTCTTTTCCAGGTCAGTTTTGTTATATATATCTACTTTACATTTTCTTCAACATTTTCAGTCTTTTGACTTTGTTTCAATATATCTTATTGCTTCATGGAGTCATTGGCTTCTATTGGTTCATTCTAATTTTCTGGGAGTTTGTTGCTTGGTAAGGTTTTGTAGGGTTGTTAATTCCCTTTCCAATTCTTTCTCCCACAGCTCTCATTTCTTTTCTAATTTTTTTCATCAAGTGTTCTCATTTTATTTATAAAAACATCTTTAGCTAAAAAAAACACCTCTTCATTTTTCTTGGGGAATTCTAGTTGAATTTTTGTACCAAGCTGTGTTTTTCTCTAAGGCTTTGATTATAGATGTTTTGGATTCATTTTCTCCTTCTGGGTTTGTGTTTTGGGTTTCCTTTTCACCATAATAGAGTTTTGTGGTGAGATTCTTTTTTTTTTTTTTTTTGATCTGGTCATTCTTTCAACCTACCTCCTAATTTTGGACTTGAGTATTAAGGCTGGAGTCTGTCCCATTTCTGGAGGGAAAATATGGGCTGGTCCTATTCCTGCTTTTTTGGAATAGTGAATGTTGTGTTATTTGTTCTAGGATCTCAGGGACATTCTGGAGATTTGCCAGCTTTTAGCGCTCCCAAAATGATCTAATCCAGGGCAAAGTCTGATTGGTGGTCCCTTGGTCTGAGCTCTGCAAATATCTGACCTGGGTTTCAGTTTGAGCAATAGTAGAATATTGCTGGACTCAGCCTCTATCAGTCATCTGGAAAGCTCTGTTGGTTCAGAGTGACTTCATTGTAGGCTCCCTTTTGGCCTGGGATTTCTGCCCTGGTTATTCCTCTGTAGGCTGTGCTAGATGGTGGATCATACTCTTCTCTTAGAGTCCAAGTCAACAGTTGCTGCTTGCTTCTCAACTTCCTCCTTTCTTGGTACAAGGCCTAGGGTCTCTCTGCCTAGGACTGCCACCCCCATGAGCAGATCCCCTTCTCCATCCTCCCTGGATCTGTGTCCCAGAACTGAGTAAGATGTGACAAAACTGCCACTTGATACCTGTCCCTGTTGAAGTGTTATGTGAGTCTAGTGGTGCCCTGGTATGAATCTGGGACCTCATCTTGCCCCAGTATACAGCCTCTCCTTGGGCACTGGAGTCCTTTAAATGAAGTTTGTTCCTAGTCTGACACCATATCCTGTGTATATAGACCTCTCTATCTATTTCTCTATGCTGAGCTAGGCTGGACAAATGATTTACTGTGAACTTTTCTGGATTTCTCCATCTGGATTTGTCTTGTGCATTGTCTAGATTTGTTTGGAAGAGTTTGTGGAGGAGAGCTTGGCTATACTGTTTTCTACAATTTTACTATCTTCCCTTCCCTTTCTCCTGTTCTATTCAGTCCTGTCGTCTCCCAAACCTTAAACCTACTGCACTCTGACTGGGATACCAATGGGCCCCTGTCTAAGGGCTCCTCTTGACCCTCCTACCTTTAGATTATCAATAGTAACTGTTGCTGTTTCCCACCCAGCCTGATGTCTTTTCTTTTTCTTGGCCTCATTAAAGGGGCCACGCCTGGCTACTTCTTAAACAGGCCTATTCAATGAATGAGTGTTGCCTCACCCAAAGTGTTTACCTGCAAAGACTTTGGCCTAAAGTGTTCAAGGTCTCCCAGTGCATCCTGGGTCATTTCCAGTCATCCTGATGAACATTTGGTCATTGGATTCAGATGGCTCTGGAGGAGAAGTGAGGCTAGTGACCTGCACAGCCCTCCCTCACTCAAAATAAAGTCAAGTGCAAGTCATGTCATCATTTCTCTGATGGCAACAAAGGATGAACGCAACCACACTATCCATACATGGAACCATTGATCACAGCAAATGGAGAAGTTTTGAATGCTGTGGATAAGTTCACTTACCATGGGCGTGTACTTTCCAGGGATATACACATTGAGAATGAGATTGATACATGCATTGCCAGAGCTAGTTCAATGTTTGGGAGGCTCTGAAGAAAAGTATGAGAGAGAAGAGGTATTAGACTGACAACCAAACTGAAGGTCTTTGGAGTGGTTGTGCTGACCTCATTGTTGTCATTGTTGCTTGTGAAACCTGGACAACATACCTGTGCCATGCCAGGAAACTGAATCACTTCCATTTGAATTCTTAGGAAGATTCTGAAGATCACCTGGTAGAATAAGGACTGAGGTCTTTCATGTAGCTGAACTGCCAAGCATTCAAACTCTGCTTCAGAGAGCACAGCTCTGATGGGCTGACCACATTGTTCGAATGTAAAATGTTCGCCTGCCAAAAAGACTGTTTTCTGGAGAACTCACACAGGGCAAGTGTGCACATGGTGGTCAGAAGAAGCAATACAAGGACACTCTCAGGGTCTCTTTTAAAAACTTTGGAATTGATTGTGTGACTTGGGAGACACTGACACAGGACTGATGGCATGCCCACTTCAGAGAAGGTGCTGTGCTCTATGAGCAAAGCAGAACTGAAATAGCTCAGAAGAAGCACAAGATACACAAATTTAGAGAATCCACCCCAAATGGTGTGGTAGAGCATTCAGAGCTTGTATTGGTCTGATCAACCACAGTCGGACACACTGAAACTTGACTCTAGCATAGTGATGTCATTTTGGTCCTCTTCGAGGACGAAGGACAAAACCAACCAACCAATGTGGAAACTGAGGCAAACAAAGTGAAGAGACTTGCCCAGGGTCATACTGCTAGTAAGTGGCTGAGGTAGAATTTGAACTCATGAAGATGAGTCAAATGTGCTCAGTGCCCAGTGCTCTAGCCACTGCCCCTTACTCCTCCTAAACATGTTCTTTGTCTTTGTTGTGACCTCTAATCCCTCTAGTCCACAATCCTTTCCTAAGGATTTCACCTTTGCCCTTGCTTCACTTTCCTTTCTTCCTCCTTTTAATTCTTCAGCTAAGCAATTCATCTCTATCCTGTCTTCACTTCTTGTTGCTCCTTTGTCAACACCATTCACACCTTTGCTAAATTCCAACCCTGGATTAACTCCCACCACCTGACTCCTCCACTGCATTGCTGAACAAAGTTGGAGGAGGTCTTGAAACTAGGCAGACTGGATCCACTACAAATTTGTGTAATCTAATTTCCATCAGGTACTCAATGTAGCAATAGCAAGGCAGTCTTTTAACTCCTCCCTAATTGATTTTCTATCCTACTCCCCACAGCAACTAATCTAAACTTCTCCTCAAGCCTTCCCACTTGCAATAGTTTCTTTATTCCTTGTGAGGACTCCTCACCTCAAGTACAAAGGTTCTTAGAGCAGGGTCCAATGACTCTCAGGGGATACATGAACTTGGATGAGAAAAAATTACATCTTTATTTTCAACTAGCTCTAACTCAAATAGAGTATTCCTTCCATTTATTTATTTAAAAAGACCCAATATTATTCTGAGAAGGACATCATAGGCTTCATCAGCCAAAGGGGTCTGTGATACAAAAAAGGTTAAGAACTTCCTTCTGATCTTTCCTCACCCCAGTCTATCCTCCATACAGCTGCTAGAGTTGTTTTCCTAAAGTGTCAGTATGACCACATCACTCCCTTTCTCAAAAAAAATCCCATAGTTCCCTATTACCTTCAGGGTCAAATATTAAGTCCCTTCTTTGGCATTTAAAACCCCTCACAACCTGGCCCCAACCTACCTTTGTGGCCTTATTATACATCACTCTCCTCAAATTCCCTACAATCCAGTCAGTCTGGCTTTTTTAACGTTCCTCATCCTTGCTGCTTCACTATCTTTGTATCTTTGCACTGGTACTCCCCCCATGCCTGGTATGTACCCCTTCTTCACTGTCACCTCTCAAAATCCTTAGTTTCCTTTAAGATAGTTCAAGCACTACCTTCCACATGAGATCTTTCTGATCCACCCAGCTACTAGTGCCCTCCCCTTCAGCACCTGGCATCTCTTGTGTATACTTATATATGTACATACAGTCTTCCTCAAAAGAATGAAAGTTTCTTGAGAGCAAAGAGTGTTTCACCTCTGTCTTTGTATCCCCAGCAATAAGCATAGTGACTAGAACATAAAAGGTATATAATAAATGCTTGTTGATTGATAGAAGGTAGAGTACATGAATAAGACTAATATATAAGAAATTTGGAAATATAGTTAGGAGCCAGCTTGTAAAACACTTTAAATACCAAACAGAAGAGTTTGCATTTGATCTTACATGTAATAAGAAGTAACCAGAGTTGAGTAGAGGAGTGAAAGACATGTTTTAGGAATGGAGGATGCATCAGGACTTAGGGAAACCAAATTGGGGCTATTGCAGTAATCCAGGAATGCATTGATAAGGGCCTTTGAGCAAGGATGGTATCTGTGTGAGTTAATAGAAGGGGAAGAAGAGGAGAGATATTGTGGTGATAGAATTGGCAAGACTTAGCAACTCACTGAATATATCGTGAGGAGGAGTAAAGAGTTGAAGATAAACTAAGTTTAGTCTGGAAATATGGTGGTACCCTCAACAGAAATGAGGAAGTCTAGAAGACAAGTTTTAGGGGAAAGATGATGAATTACACTTTGGATGCTAATTTCTAGATACCTACAGGCCTCTGGAAATGTGTAGTAGGCAGTGGAGGAACAGGACGAGCTCAGGAGGAAGACTATGGCTGGATGGAGTTATCTGTGTAGATGGGAAAATGGAACACACAAGAACAGACAGAGTCATAAAGAGAATGGATAGAAGAAAGGGGGCCTTGGAGTACATACATGTACACTTAGTGTATGGGATGTGGATGATAACTCAGCAACAGGAACAGTCAGATGGGTGAAGAACCAAGAGAGATCAGTGTCATAAAAACACAGAGAGGAGGGAGTGTCTAAGAGAAGAGATTAATCAAATACAAAATACTAAAGGGAAGCAGTGAGAGGTCAAGAAGAATAAAAATTGAGAAAATGTCCATTGGATTTTGCCATTAAGAGACCATTGCTAACTTTGGAAAGAGTAGTTGCGTTGATGAGGTTAGAAACCAGACTACAAAGGGTTGAGAAGTGAAGGGAAGGGAATATGCATTTATATAGCACCTACTATGTGCCTAACACTGTACCAAGCACTTTTTACAAACATAATCTTATAAAAAGTGAGAGGAAGGACTGGAATTTACTTCTTTTAGGAGTACTGCTTTGCAAGGGAGCAGCTGTATATAAGACAGTAATTTGAGAGGATAGTGAAGGTTTTTTTAAAAATTATTTTAGAATTTTTATTTTATTTTCTCAATGAACAAAAATCCTCCTTGTCTCCCTTCTACCTTCCTTCCAAACTTAACAATTGGGGCACACTCACAGAAACTGACTCTGTTACACCCTTGCCTTATATGTACATTAAGTGTCTTGTGAAGTAATTAGTGACCTTGTTATGTACATTGGAGGAAACCTGTACATGAGTCATACTTAAGTTCATTTTGAAATTTTTCCTGAAGGAAAACAAAACCTTTGTAACAAATATGTGTAGCTAAGCAAAATAAATTCCTGCATTAATCATATCCACTAAATATGTTTCAATCTCTATTCCAAGTCTGGGTAGCATGTTTCATCATGAGTCTTCTAGAATAGTGGTTGGTCATTGTGTTCGTCAGCGTTCTTAAGCCTTTCAAAATTATTTGCTGCTACAGTGTTATTGTTTTTATATAATGGTGAGTTAAATTAAATTAAAATTTCAAATTTAGGATAAAGGAGACCTGGGTGTATTTCTAGGCAACAGAATGAGCCAATAAATAGATATTGAAGATTAGAGGTAGCAGAGGAGAGTGGGAAGATGTGACTGAGATGACAATCTACTATAGGAGACAGAAGAGGATGGGATTGAGGGTAGAAGTAGAAAATTTGACTTTGGTTAAAAGGGACAGTCAGTCAAGAGGCATTTATTAAGCACCTACTGTGTGCAACTATATGCACTGGTGCTAAGCACTGGGAATATAGAAAATGGTTTTAAAAAAAGATAATTCCTATTCTTAATGATTTCACATTTTTATCATGTATTGAAGTAAAGAAGAAGGAAATTGGGGGGTGGTGATGCCAAGGAGTTATGAGGTGAGAAGGGGAAAAGGGGAAATTTATAGTGAGTGGCCTCCATTTTCTCAGTAAAGTTTGGGTAGTGATCTTCCGCTGAGAAAATGGGGGAGGCTGATGTGGGAGGTTTGAGGAATAAAGAGAAGATTTGGAATAGCCATTGTGGGAAATATGGCAGACAATCAATTATGAGGAAATAAAAAGATTGTCTTGTTGCACTGAGGGCACAATTGAGATGAGATAATATAATTTGTAGTAGACCCAGTCAAAATTGGATCTTTACTTTCTATGTGAAGTTTGAATGTTTTGTATTCCTGTCTTTCTTCATGGACTCCTGCAAATCCTTTAGTTTAATGCATTTTCTGTGGTGAGTGAAATAATGTTGTCCCATGCAGTACTTATCCTCAGGGGTGTGCTGATAAATGTTTAACAAACTGGCTCTCCAAGTAGATACACTTTTAAGTTTAATCTGCATTCTTATCATATTTTCCATCACTGTCTTCAGTCTAGACAATCAACTAAGCAATAAATCAACATCTGATTTGTAGCATTTGCCAATTTGGGAGGTGTAAATGTTCACACTGAAATTTTAATAATTGAGGCAAGCCCATAGGAACTGACTGGCACGTTCTTACCTTATACGTACATTAAGTGTCTGTGAAGTAATAAGTGAAACTTTTACCCACATTTGAGAAAGCCTATACGTGAGTCATACCTAACTTTATTTTGAAATTTTTTCCCAAGTAAAACTTGGGCTCTGGGGCAAAAAAACAAAGAGAGAAACCAGGACTTCCACATGAACTGAGAGTCATTGGAAGGATCTGGGCCTTGGGTTAAAATTGGATGGAAGTTGTTCATTTTTCTAGTCACAACAAACTATTTTTCATTTAACTTGAAAATGAGAATCAGTGATAACAATGTGCATGCCTATAGCATTTTCCAAAATATCTTTTGTTTTTTTGACTGTACCCAAGAGGTAGGTGGAACAGGTGTGATTATCTTCATTATCCAATAGAACAAGTCAAAAAATCACAGAATTTCAGAGGGAGAAGGGACCCTAGTGGCCACTTGGTCCAACCCATAAAGAAAAAGTCCTCCTGCTACAAGATATCCTATGAAGAGTTACTTAGTCTTTGCTTGAAGACTTCAAGGTGCCCCATGATCCCTTGGGGTAGCCCCTTCCATTCAGTCTTGGGATAGTTTGAATTTCTCGATACAAAATAGAAATTGACCTTTTTTGTCGCTTACATCTATTGCTCCTAGTACTGCTCTTCAATTCCTTTTTTGAATGAAAGCCCTTCAAATATTCGAGCACAGACCCTTCAAGATGCCTCTTCCTGACTTTGGGGACCTTCTTATTTTTCTCTTCATATATCAGATTATTCTTACTTCCATGCTTATTCCGATGTTGTACTCAGCCTCCTAACCTAAAATGCCATTTCTCTTTCCTTTCTACCCGTAAAAACCTCCTCATCATTTAAAATAAAGGGTCCTTTAAGTTCTTTAAATATGAGAGAAAATGAGAGTAAAACCTTTGAAGATCCTCCCATCCAATTATTGAAATTTATAAGATCCTCTTCTTCTTTGGACTATTATTTAGTGCCTTCCTTCTAAAAGTATCACCCATCTACTTTCTAAGTGCATACTTAATATTTTAAAATTAAATTATTTTAATTAATAAGATTCTGCCTTCTTTCCCTCCCACCTCTTCCCTCCTCACTCTGAAAAAGAAAGAAAAACTAAAATTTTATAACAAAATATTTATAGTTAAGCAAAATAAATTCCTGCATTAACCATGTTTAAAAAAATCAAATGTCTCAATCCGTATCCTGAGTTCATACCATCTCTATCAAGAGTTGAGTAATACATTTCATCATGAGTTCTCTGAAATCAAGGTCAGTCATTGTGTTGATCAGAGTTCTGAAGTCAAAGAATTTTATATTTGTAGCATTGTTATTTTATAAATTGCTCTCCTGGTTCTACTCATTTCACTCTGAATCAATTCACATACATCTTCCCAGGTTTCTGTAAAACTGTCTTCTTCATGGCACAATTACAACACAATTGTAGCTCATCCAATTCATACACCATGATTTGCTCAGTCATTCCTCAGTTGATGAGAACCCTTTCACTTTCCAGTCCTTTACTACCACAAAAAGAGCTTCTATAAATATATTTTTTACATTTACATTCCCTCATTCTTTGATATCTTTAGAGTATAGATTCAGCAGTGGTATTGCTGAGTGAAAGGATATACAGAGCTTAATAACTTTTCAGGCACTATTCCAAATTGCTTTCCAGAATGACTAGACCAATTCACTTCTCCACCAAGGGGGATGTTCTTATTTTCCCACAGCCACCCCCACCTCCAATATTTGTCATTTTGGGGGGTCAGCTTTGTGAATCTGATGGGAACAAGGTGGAGGCTCAGAGTTGTTTTCATTTGAATTTCTGTCACACTTCCAGGTCACATGACCAACAAAATGGAGGATTAGACATTTTCTCTGAACCTCATGACTTCTCAGATTTCTTCAAAATAGTAATTAAGCACCAGAGGTAAAGCAAGTTGTGGTTTCTCCATAATCAGGACACCAATAAACCAAACAGGGTAAAAAATTGATGAATTAACAGGAGAGAAGGCCAATAATCCCTAACTCTTACGTTGCATTCAGTGAGCATCTTCTCTCTTAACGATCAGTAAGGCTGCACAAGCCCCATGCTCATAACAGAATTCAACTCTGTACCCTGACCAGAGAGCCATGATTTACTCAGGCTCCCATGATAACAGCATGGTAGCACTCTGCTACAATAGAACTCAACCTGAGAATAGAGCATCAGAGGGGGGAAATGGCAGAATATGTGTCCTTGTTTCTAACAAAACTCAGCTCTACACTCTGACCTCTCTTCTTCTCCCATTACCTTCAAGATCCAAACTCTAAATGGCAGAAAGTTACTCAGATTGCAGTAGTAGCTGGCTGTATTCTATGCCAATGGGCCAGAGAACTGAAAGAAGAAAGGGGATGAGGCAGGACTCATACGTATGGGGTTGTGTAGGACTTCACTAAGTGTCAGGCAAAGAACCCAGCATTCAACTGGGGCCAATTCTGTCCCCAGAGAAGTCATTTCAGGTAAAGACTGAGGGTGGTGAACTATGAATTGCCTAGTGTGAATAGAGGCTAAGATGCAATCAACCCCCAGGGAAACTGCCATCAAAGGGGAAGGTGTCAGAAAGTGAACAGTAGGGGAAAATAAGTGGGGACAAGACTGAAGTTACTGAAGATTTAGAATGATGAAAACTCAAAAGACCTTGAACATAAGCAGATAAAGATAACAGGGAAGATATTAATGGCAAAAGGAAATATGACCTTCAGATTATGTAAAAGAGTTTGGGCATCTAGGATTAAGACTAGGGAGGACAAAGGAAAGGCAAGAAATGAGCAGGAGAAAGACATTCAAATATAAAGGGAAGGATATTGGGATAACACAAGACTACTGTGCATCTACCAGAAAACATTGGGGGAGGGGGATGAAATAATGTGTTACAAAAGGTAAGAAAAGGGAATAAGCATTTACTGAGCACTTACTATGTGCCAGGCTTTATTCTAAGTACTTTTACAAATATTAATATTTACAAAAAAAGTCTTATTTGATCAAAGAAGAACAATGGACCTCAAGATACAGCCCAAGGTGAAAAACCCTGCAAATTTAAGCCTAGTAATAAATGAAAAAAGGTGACTATTTAATGAGAGAGAGAGAGAGAGAGAGAGAGAGGGAGAGAGAGAGAGAGAGAGAGAGAGAGAGAGAGAGAGAGAGAGAGAGAGAGAGAGAGAGAGAGAGAGAAAGTGTGAAACATTTCTAGGAAGAAAAGCACATCTGAAGAGATCGTTTCATTCTCAAACACCTCGGACAACAGAAATACAAAGGTAAACAAATATAGCAACCAAGTAAAACAACAAAATAACAACGGAGAAACCATTAAGAGATTTCTTTCTAAATATACATGAGAAGACAAGGCTGTATGCAGAAGTCAAATAGAAGTGATGATGGAGAAACGATTATGAAACATCACAGACTAAATTTCACAACACTGGAATGCACTTAAAAAAGAAGATAGAAGGGAAGGTGTTCTGTACTTTAATCAAGTCCAAGGCTAACAAGGAAGGCAAAATAAGTCCTGTTATATGTCAGGAAGAAGAGAACCTATAGCAGAATGAATGAGGAAGAAAAGGAAGGGATTAAAAGAAAATTATTATAGGGCTTTACCACTTACCTATGGGAAAAAAAGAGATATTCTATAAAGGGAGCTGAGTATCTTACAATGGGACTTATCTACAGGGAATTAGTGCTTTGATAGACCAAATCATCCTGCCTGTTTCTTTGGCAATGAAGAACAAACACAGCATCCTGCCTGTGGAGAAGGGGAATTAGAATTTCAGGGAGCAACTACACCCAGAAGAGTGGGAGGGCATGGACCCAGGAAAGAGATTATAAAGCAAATGGAGGAAAAAATTACCAAAGGGAGGGCAAATTGAATCAGTAATAGACAGCACAGTCAGGGATACTGGAAGAATCTTGCCATGAGGCAGTATTCTTTCTATCACCTTCAGGAACTGGCATTTCTAAGGATGAGGCACAACAGGAAAAAGGGGACCAGGATGCAAGATCTACTGGGCAAAAACAGAAACTTTCAAGGAGTGCACTCAGAATAGGTACTTCAAAGTTTTAAGTCCATTAAGAATACAGAGAATAAAGGACAAAACTAGTATAAGGGTCATGGATCAAAGAATTAAAATCTAGACTAGACAAAAAGGGTAGGTAAATAATGAAGAGAATGAGAGAAAAAGTTTTTTATTTTTTTGACAAAAGGGTGCAGAAAGTGAAAAATTTAAAACTGAATACCAAAACAAGTTGAAGGGGCAGACAGGGAATTCTTCTATTAGACTACTTTTTACTACTACTATATTCTATTGGATTGGGGCAGCTAGATGGTGTAGTGGATAGAGCACCAGTGCAGGAGTCAGGAGGACCTGAGTTCAAATCTCACCTCAGATACTTGACACTCACTAGCTGTGTGACCTTGGGCAAGTCACTTAACCCCAATTGCCTCATCCTGGGTCATCTCCAGTCATCCTAATGAATATCTGCTCACTGGATTCAAATGGCTCTGGAGGAGAAGTGAGGCAGAGCCCTCCACTCAAAGTCAAGTGCAAGTCATGTCATCATTTTTCTGATGGCATGGTCTTCTCAAAGAAAGACGAACACACACATATTCTATTGGATTACTTAACTGAGAGGAAAAAAGAAGGGAAGAATTAAATAACTAGATAATAGCAAGAAAGAAAAAAGAACTAATAAGCAAAACTCCAAAACCAAGGAGAGGGGTAACAAATGGTAGGGGGCAGGGCTCAAGGGGGAAGGAAAGAGAGCTGAGAACAGAACCACCTTAAAATAGATCAAGCTAAAATAACTGAAGAAACTTAGTACTGTGTTTACAGTGGAACAGAGGGGAAATTCTAATTTGGAGATAAAAGTAGTAGAGACAAATAATTGAAAATATAAACCTAGCTCTCATAACTTTAAATGTGAATTGATTAAGCAATCTAATACAATGAAAAAGAGTGATATATGGGCAAAAAAACAAAACCCCACTATACATTGCTTACAAGAAACACATTTAAAACATAAATACATGCACAGAATAAAAAGGAGGTGCTAGAAAAAGTTTATTATGCATCAAGTAAATGCAAAAAAAAAGGAATTGCAATTATTCTATTAGGCTAGTAAAAACAAATATTCAAAACATAAAACAGGGATACATTATGCTGAAAGGAATCATAGATAACAAATGAATGTTACTATTATACTTATATGCTCCAAATGCCTTAGAATCTAAATTCATAAAGGAAATATTAACTCTGTGTAGGACCAATGAGATATTCACAGTGCCTATGGCGGCCATGAATATTCCAGCACAGTTCTGAATCCTGAAATACAATAGACTCTCCACATGGAAGACAGAACCAAAACATTTATTCAGACACCAGAAAGCCAAATCCATCACAGGAACAAAAATCTATGCACAATAACAATTCAGAAGACAACACCAGCCCCAAACCTTCCCCTGATAGGCTTTCCACAAACAGCTCCCTTAAACAAATCACAAGTAGGGTCCCTTAAATCACAAACAGGCTCCCTTCAACAAAATGCCATTCTCTCACTCACAGCCAGATGCAGGCTTGCCTGTGTCCTTCAGTTCTGACTGCTCTCTCACTAATTTTTTTCTCTCAGTTCTGTTCTAGCTCTGCTTCTTCCTTTTCTACCCTTCTCGCTCCACTCATTCAACAAACTTCTCCCACTATAGACTCCATGTGACTCAGACTTCCATGTGAGCCAGGCAGGTCACATGGGCCTATTAATGAATGGGAAAGATATTCCCATTTAAATTACCATTACACTCTGCTACAAGACATCAGACAGCAACACAACAGTGACAGGAGATTTCAGTGTACTTCTCTCAGTTTTGGACAAATCTAACAGAAAGATAAACAAAAAAAGGAAATCTAGAACTAAATAATTTGCAGGATAAATGAGCTAAAGGCTTATGGCATCTCTAAATGTGACTATAAAAGAATGTACATATTTCTTAACACCATATGGAACATTTCTAAAAATTGACTTTTGCTGTAAATAGCAAAAACAATTATACATGGAAAAATAAAAATTAAATGTTTCAAAATTACAAAGAAAAAAACAAGTCTGGAAAGAAAAGATATTAGAAGACATTCACAACCCACCCCTTTATAGAGGTAAGAGGTTCATAAGTATTGCACATTGCACTTAGTTTTAAATTTTTAATTTATTGATCAATTATGTTGATCCCCTATTCTCCCTTTTCCTTTTCTTTGTCTTTAAAAATAGTGTATGTTATATGGGAGAGGGAAAGGGAGGGATACTGGGGGAACCTATGATGATGTGAGAAACAAAAGACATTAATAAAATTTAAATTTAAAAATCATTTACATTTCTCTAATTATTGGTAATTTGAAGCATTTTTATCTACGTATTGATAGTTTAGATATCTTTCATTGAGAATTACCTGTTTATATCTTTTGGAGTGGTACTTATTTTTATAATTTGAATCAATTTCAAACATTTAAAAAATTTTGAAACATATCCATAGATGATATTATAAATCTTAGAAATTAGATCTTTATTAGAGAAACTTACTACAAATATTTTTTACTAGTTACCTGCTTCTCTTCTAGTTTTAAATTCATTGATTTTGTTTGTGCAAAAACTTACATTTTCTTCAAACAGAATTTTGCCTTCTGTGATCCTCTTAAACCCTTGTTTTGTTATGAACTTTTCCCCATTCATATATGTGATAGGTAATTTCTTTTTTGCTCCTTTAATTTGTGTATGATTCACCCTTCATATTTAAGTCATGTACCCATTTGGATTATCTTGATATACCCTGTGAGATGTTTATCTATACTTTTTTTGTCAGACTGCTGTCCAAATTTTTCCAACAGTTTTGTCAAATAGTGAATTCTTACCCAAAGTAGGATCTCTGGTTTTATCAAATTTTAAGCCACTGTGCCTATTCACTTCTGTATATTGTAGCTAATCTCGTTCATTGATCAAGCTCTGTTTCCTAACCAGTACCAAATTAGTGGATGATTGATACTTTGGGGTATATTTTGAGATCTAGTACTGCTATGCCTCCTTCCTTCCCACTTTTTTTTCATTATTTCTCTTCTTCTAGAAGAATTTCATGATAATTTATTCTAGCTCTAAAAATATAATTATTTGGCAGTTTGATTGTTATGGCACTGAATATTTAAATTAATTTAGCTATTGTCATTTTTATTATATTTGCTCAGAATACCCTTGGTAATAAATGTTTCTCCAATTATTTTAGATCTCTATTTCTGTAAAGAGTGTTTTGTAGTTGTATTTATGAACTTTGTGTGTCTTGGCAGGCAGTCAAATATTTTATATATCTTGTCATTATTTATAGAATTTCTCTTTATATCTCTTCCTGATGAATTTTTTACAGAAATGTACAAGAAGTGTACAGAAATGATGATCATTTATGAAGGTTTATTTTATATCCTGTAACTTTGCTAAACAACTGTTTTAATGAATATTTTAGTTTACTCTCTAGGGTTCTCCAAATACATCATTATATCATCTGCAAAAGTGATCATTTTGCATTCCTTTTGCCCATGTTTATGCCGTTCATTTTTTTTACTTCTCTCAGTGCGATAGCTAACATTTCGAGCACTGTTATCAAATAATAATGGTGATAATGGGTTTCTTTTCTTTGCCCTGATCTTCTTGGAAAGGCCTCTAGTTTATGTCTACTGTGGGTTTTTGGTATTAGATAAATACTACCTATCATATTTAAGGGAAGGTCCACTTTTCCTATGCTTTTTAGCTATTTTTTTTAAAAAACAGGAATGGATATATCTTACCAAAAGCCTTTTCTGCACCTATTAATATAATTATGATTTTTGTTGTACTTATTACTAATATGGTCCTTTATGCTTGTAGTTTATCTAATATTAAACCAACCCTTTATGCCTGGCATAAATTGAATCTGGTCATAGTGTATTATCCTTGTAATATGTTGTTTTAGTTTCCATACTAAAATTTTTTTTGTATCAATATTCATTAGTAATATTGGTCTATGCTTTTCTTTCTCTGCTTTGACTCTCCCTAATGTAGGTATCAACACACTATTTCTATCACAGGAATAATTTAGTAGGATCTTTTCTTTTCCCATTTTTTCAAACTGCTTTTGCAACATCAGAATTAGTTATTTAAATGTTTGAAAGACTCATTTGTAAATCCTCTGATCCAAGAGTTTCTTTTCTTGGGAACTCATTTATGGCTCTTTTTTTTCTCTGCAATTGAATTATAGCCTTTATTTATTTTTCCATTAATCTGGGCATTTTATATTTTTGTTCATATTAGTCAGTCCATCAGTCACTGAGTATTTATTAAGTGTTTATTATGTATGAGGGACTATACTAAGCACAAGGAATACAAATACAGGTAGAAAGATAAAGTCCCTGCCCTCAGAGAGCTTGCATTCTAAAGAGAGAAGACAACCCATAAAAAGAATCTGAAAAAGGGTGAGGGTATAGGGAAGAGACAAAAGTAGAGAAAGTCCAGGATGCAACCTGGGGAAGAAATGAAGCACAGCTAGCTTGGACACCTTCCTTGAGTGGAGGTTCTGGGAAGAGCCATTAAATCAATGGGAGAGAAGCCACAGGGACAGAGGGTACTTCCAAAGTGTGAATTTTAATGCTAAAATGAGATTTCAGGATGAAGAGCTGAGGTATGGCAGAAAGTTCAGAAGGCAGCTTGGAGAGGAATATCAATCATTTCATTTAGATTGTCAGTTTTATTGGTGTAAAATTAGGGAAAACAGATTCTAATAATTTCCTTTATCTTTTTTTCCTTTGGATGAATTTACCTTTTTCATTATTGATAATGGTAATCTGATTTTTCTCTTTCTTTAAAAAAAAACTACCTAGTGGTTTTAATATTTTTCTTCTAAAAAAAACCACCTCCTAGTTCTATTAATTAATTCAATGTTTCTTGTTTCCTTTTCAATTTTTTAATCTCTTCTTTGATTTTTAGGATTTCTATTACTAGTATTTAATTGATGAATTTTAATTATTTTTGCTTTCTAGTCTTTTTTAGTTTTATGCTCAATTTATTCATCTGTTCTTTCTCTCTTCTATGAAAGTATTTAAAGATGAAAAATTTTCTCTTAGAGATTAATTTGGCTGCATCCCAGAAATTTTTTGTATATTCTCTCACTGTTGTCATAATCTTTTAATGAAATTATATATTATTTCTATAGCTTGTTCTTTGACTCACTCATTCTTCAGAATGAAGTAATTGGGTCTGTAATGAATTTTTATTCCTTTTTTAGGTGTCATTTATTGAATGTGACTTTTGTTACAATGTTTATGAGATTTTTGTGCCCTAATACATAGTTAATTTTTATAAAGGTGCCATGCACAGCCATGTCTCTTGGTGTATATAAAACATATGTATGCTATATATTAAACTAGTATGTATGTACACTATATATCATACACACATATATAGAGTATTTACTACATCTATTATCACTAGCATATATATACTATATATTATGCTAATATACATGTGTCTCTATGTGTATACACAGATGTGCAAACACATGCATGCACACATACACACACACATTCACACTCCTTTCCATTCCCATTCATTGATCTCCAGAGGTCTATCACAATTAGTTTTTTAAAAACTTCTATTCAGGTCCTTAACTTCTTTCTTGCTTATTTTTTAACATTCAATTTTTCTAGGTCTGAAATGGTTCATTGAGGATCCACATCATTATAATTTTTCTATTTTCCTCTGTAATTCATTTAAAATTTTCTTTTAAATATTTAGGTGTTATGACATGTGGTACATATGTTTAGTATGGAATTAATTCATTTTCTATGTTATCTTCATCTCTTTTCATTATGTTTGGTTTTTGCTGCTGCCTTCTTTGAAATCATTACTGTCACTTTTGAATTTTTTTTTTTACTTTGTTGTTGTTGTTGAGTTGTTTCAAGCATGTCCAACTTTTCATGACCATATCTGGGGGTTTTCTTGGCAAGGATACTGGAGTGATTTACTGTTTCCTTCTCCAGTTCATTTTACAGATGAGGAAACTGAGGCAAACAGGGTTAAGAGATTTGCCCAGGGTCACGCAGCTGAGGCCACTGAGATGAGTCTTCCTGATTCCAGGCTATCCACTCTATCCACTGTGCTACTTAGCTGCCCTCTTTTATTTTAACTTAATCACAAAAGAGTTTGCTCCAGCATTTTATTTTGACTCTGTGAATTTTTATGTTTCAAGTGTTGCATGTAAACAGAATTTGGTTGGATTATGCTTTATAATACATTCTCTTGTCCTCTTCAATTTTATGGGTGAATTTATCGCATTTACAATTAGTTATGGTCATTAATTGTGGATTTCCATTCTTCCTATTTTCTCAAACTTTTTCTTTTTCCCCCCTTTCCATTTCCCTCTTTAAAACAAAGAAGAAGGTAGTAAGAGAGGAGTATATTTCATACCAGTGCAGTAGATTTGAAGCAATCTGTTTGTGCCTTTGCCCCTCTTCTTTTTCCCATACCCAAAGCCCAATCATAGATTGTAATTTTTCTTTCTTTCCTTTTAAACCCTTCTTCTCCTTCCCCCCCCAACAAAGTTAAAGTAGTTTAAGAATAGTTCCTCTCTTAACCTTTGCTTCCTCTATTCTCCCTTCTCTTTCTGTCCTGTTTTCCTGTCAAGTAAAATGTATTTCTGTACCTAACTGTATGTGTATTCTTTTCTCCTTTGACAAGTTCAGATGAAAATGAGGTTCAAGTTTCACTGCTCCCCTCACCCATTTTCTCCTTGTTTGAATAATTTTCTGTATATCACAATTATCTAAAATACTTGATCCTTATCTTTCCTCCCCACCCTCAACTTACTATATTCCCTTTCCTCTCTTTTTTCTTTTAAGATTATCAAAGTAGAACAAAATTGATCTAAGGCTCTTTGATCTTTGATGATAAGAGGGTTTTGAGGATATACATGTATCATTTCCCCATTTTAGAATGTAAAAAAATAGTTTGTCCTTATTTAGCTTCTTATGACTTACCTTTGTATGTTGCTCCCCACTCTTGTGTTTATATTTTAAAGATTTTATACAACTCCAATTTTTTTTCATCAGGAAAGCTTGGAAACAGTTCCAAATGACCCATAATAAAAAGTGCTATCCACTTTGAGACAATAAACTAAAGAACTCTAAGTTTATACTGAAGCATACTTTTTAAAAACTTAGTTTTCTTAGTTTTGTGTGTGTGTGTGTGTGTGTGTGTGTGTTTTCTTTGGCAACATGACTAATATGGAAATATTTTGCATGACTTCACATGTATAATCAATATCATATTGCTTACCTTCTCAATAGATGGAGGAAGCAGGGGAGGGAGGAAAAGAATTTGGAACTCAAAATTTTAAAAAATCAGTGTTAAAAAATTATTTACATGTAACTGGGAAACATTTAATAAAATAAATAAAACTATAGTTTACAAAAAAAATAATTTAAAAGAATGCTTGGAAGTACTCTACTTCATTAAAGATCTATTTTTTCCCATGTAGGATCATAATTGATTTTACTAGTTGTCATTTTTGGTTGTAATCCTATTTCTTTTGCCTTCATGAATGTTCCAATCTCTTTGCTTTTTTATAGCCAGCTATTATGTCTTGTGAAATCCTGACTATGGCTTTTTGGTACTTGAATTTTTCTTTCCAGCTGTTTGTAGTACTTTTTCATTGACCTGAATTTTAGGCTACAATGTTCATGAGAGTTCATTTTGTGGCTTTCAGGGGGTGACCAGTGGATTCTTTTGGTTTTAACTTTGTCTTCTCATTCTAAGAGATATGGAAAATTTTATATCTTCATGAAATATAATGTCTTGAGCTAGGGTTTTTTTTTTCTCATGTTTTTCACATAGTCCAATGATTGCCAAATTACCTCTCCATGTTTTCCAGTTCAGTTATTTTTGCTAGATATGCCTTATATTTTCTTCCATATTTTTACTCTTTTGATTTTGCTTTGATATTACCTGTTGTCTCATGGAGTCATTAACTTCTACTTCATTCATTTTAATTTTCAAAGAGTCTGTTGCTAGGCTAAAGTTTTGTGTCTCTTGAGCTAAGCTATTCTCTTTTCAATTTGTTCTTCTATAGCTTTCATTTATTTTCTGACTTTTCCCACTAGCACTCTCATTTCTTTTCCAATTTCCTCAGGTGCTCACTTCATTTATACATTACTTTTTAATTCCTTTTAAAAAAAACAACACGTGTTGCTATATCTTTTCCAAGAATTCTCATTGACCTATGTAACAAGCCAAGATTTTCCTTGAAACTTTGCTTATAGTTTTTTTTGGTAGTCATTTTCCTTCCATGGGCTTGTGTCTTGAGATTCTCCATCACCATCATAGCTTTTTATGATGGGATTCTTTTTTGTTTGCTCATACTTTCTTCCTTATTTCATGCTTTATGTTAGGGTTAAGCCCTATGCACTTTCAGAGGAAATATTTGGGTTGTGCCTGTTTTGTGTCCTCTTGAGTCCTCTGCTGATTTCTCAGGGTATTCAGTCAATCAACCAACAACAATTTATTAACAATAATTAAATTATTAATAATTAATGTTCTAAGTACTCTGCTAAGCACAGTGAGGCAAAAGATAGTTCTTACCCTTGAGGACCTTATAGTGGGGGGACAATATGCAAACAAAAACATACAAATCAAGCTGTATATAGGATAAATAGGGAAAGCATTAGAGATAAGCTGGGTTAGGGAAGGCTTCCTGTAGAAGGTGCAATTTTAGTTGGTATTTAAAGAAAGCCAAGAAGGTCAGTATTTGGGGTAAAGGAGGGAGATCATTCCAGGAATGTAGTTGGATAGCGGGAGAAATGTTTGGAAACAAGAGATAGATTGTCTTGTTCATGAAACACTCAGGATCAAAGAGGCCAATCAAAGGATACATATTGGGAAGTAAAATGTAAGAAGATAGGAAAGGTAGCAGGGGACTGGGTTATGAACCAAACAGAGCATTTTATATTTCCTTCTGAAGGCAACAGGAAGTCACTGGAATTTATTGGATAGGGAGGTGACATAATTGGACCTGAGTATTGCGTTATTCTAGGATCTTAGGAACAGCTCAAGCAGTAGATCTGAAAGCTCGTAGTGCACTCTAAGTAGAGCTAAGTCTGAGTGGTGCCCCCGGACAAGTTCCTGACCTGCGTTTGTGTCTGAGCAACACAACGACGGACTTTCCTCTGGTTGTAACTCCAGTAGACTACTGCTACACTGAGCCAATTGTCAGTCAGCTAGAAAGCTCAGCAAATTCAGAGTGACAGAACTGCAGTCACCCCCTCTGGTCTGGTCTTCTTGCTCTTATTTTTCAGCTTTTGAGTTTAAAGTGGGCTGAGGGTTGGCAGTGAAACCATTGCTTCACTCCTGGGATTGGAAACATATAGATTCTATTTGCTTCTCTACTTGCTATATGCAGGTACACAGCCTAGGATTCTTAACTGCCTATGACCAACACCCCCATTCTACCCCAGGTGTGGATCCCCTCCTCAATCTCCCTGGATCTATGACCCAGACCTGGGTAGAGTGATAGAACTGCCAGTTGGCACCTGTTCCTGCTCCCTATACTGTCAGACTTTTCTCTGCCAGATCTACAACCTCTGCTGGCCCTTCATTCAGTCCCTGAGATGGAATGCTCCCTGCACCTGTTGTTGGCTGGAACCTCCCCATCCCCCCCTCCCCCATTGTCCATAGCCATCTCTATCTCCCTTTGCCAACCTGAGAGAGAAAAAATGACTCACTGTGACTTTTTAAAAATTTCCCACTCAGGATTGGTTTTGGTGCATTTTCTAGGCCTTTGTGGAGTAGTTTTGAAGGAGAGCTCAGCTGTATTTCTTCCTGGTACTCTGCCACCATGGCCTACCTTGTGTATGTGTTTTATATGGACCTACCTCTTTATGAGTTGTGTTCCTTTTAGAATGTGAGTTTCTTGAAAACAGAAACTAGTTTTGCCTCTTTTTATACCTATTGCTTAGCACAGTTCTTGGTACCTAATAAATATTTGATGCTTCTTGACTGATTAAATAAAGTCTGGACCACACGATCTGTCTTTGAGTTATAGACAAGATGGTCTTCAAAAGGTAGTGAAGTATTTGGCATCAGATAATCTGGCTTTGCATCAAGTTTCTACTGCTAACTGGTTGTATAGTTTTAGGTCACTGCCCCTCTTTCAACCTCACTTTTTTCCTCTGTAAACTTTTAAGTGTTTGGACTAGATGACATAGAGGTCTCTGTCAATTCTAACTTTCTGAACTACATTGTTATCACGATATGTGTGATATGTGATATGTCTCCTCATCAAGATTGTAAACTCCCCAAGAACAAGGGCTATGTTTTCCTGTCCTATGTAGCTCCAGACAGTGCCAAATACAGGACCAATTACACACAGAAAAATCAAACTAGGTCCCAGGGAACTCCTCCTGAGATAATACATTCTATTTTTCAGAATAGTGGGTAGGGTGGACATAGAAGTCTTGCTTTTCACAGCAAAAAGAACAATGGACTACAAATGAGAGATTAAATTTTGTCTCAAGTTTTCACTAGCTGTGAGATCTTGGGTTGGACTATTTCTCTCTCTGAGCCTCAGTTTCCTTATCTGTTAAAGGAATGAGTTAAACTAGATGATTTCCAGAGTCCTTTCCAGTTTAGTAACTCACCTCAGCTATACATGTGATGTGAATGTATGTAAGATTTAAAAACTCTGGGGATCATCACTCTACAGTTTATATGTCTCTAATGCAAATGACCAGACTAGACCTAGGTGCCTTCTGTAATCTGAGACAATAAGAAATTTCCAAGAATAAACTTGAGCTTGGTGCAATTTTCACACCATCTTTTTGTATCTGTTTCCCTTAAAGGGATAATAATCCCTGTACTATCTACCTCATACAGTTGTGAGAAAAATGCTTTGTAAATGTTAAGAATTTCCTGTGATTTGGGGGGAGGGGGGTGTGGAACGCACTGCAACTTCCTCTATGCCTTAGAAAATGCTCTTTGTTTGTTTCTGTAACCAAAAAACCAAAGTCATGTAGCCAACTTTAAAATGGACCTCTTCGAACTTAGGCTGGTCCTCAGATGATATTCTGTATTCACACAAGCACATGCATAAATATCTATCATCAATCCATCCATCTATCTATCTATCTATCATATCTATCTCTCTCTGTGTATCTACTTAATCATCTTTCTAGGCCAATACTCAAAAGGCTTTCCAACATGGCAGGACCATACAGAGCTTATTCTCTATTAAGATGGAATTTCAAGAACCTAGATATAATAGAGGTTTTCTCTCCCTAGACCCCTGAATTTGCCTCCTGATCAGTCTCAAAAACATGACAAGGCCCACAATAATAGAAACCTCTGAAAAACGTACTTCCTAACACTTTCCTCTATATTAAAATCTCAATGAGTTTTTCCTCTAAAACAATCATTTGAGAGAAGGGTTTTCAGTTAGTTTTTTTCTCACTTCAAATAAAATAATTTGAAGTAGTGATTCTCAGTTACTCTTCTTCCTTCTAATACAATTATTTGAAAGGGGAACAGATTACTCCCTCGCCATAAGAACCAAAGAGAAATACTTATTAATAAGTAAAAATGCATAGTCGTACTGTCCTAATGTCTATAAGTAATACTAATGCCTCTCTTTTTGCTGCTTCTTTTTACATACATACATATATGTGTGCGTGCATATATATTATATGTGTATATGTATACATATACAATATACATATATACATGTATGTGTGTGTCTATATATCTATATATATATGTGGTAGATGGCAATCGTTCCCCTTCCCCACTCCATAGATAGTAAGTAATGAAAGAGCAAAATAAATCACTTTACCTTGGGAAACAAGCTCCACCCCACACAAGAACCTAAAAATTCTCTATGCTTACTTGGGTCTTTGATAAGTATATCTCATCTTTAATTCATTTTTCTGTTAAATGAAATTAATCTAAATTTCACAAGAAGTTGTCTGTAAAGTCCTCGTTCCTAGAAACACGTCTTATTAGCAATAAGTAAAAGGAGGTAGACTAGCAGCTAGATTTTATATAAATGAATTTTCTTCTAGGTCCCTTTGTATACATATATGCTTTATTAATGATATCTTAGGAAACTTTATGTTAGAAAGTAAAACATCTATCTGTCTATGTATCTACCTATCTATCAATATCTGTCTATACATGCATTTCTGTATACTCTCATTTTCTCAAAAAGCTGAAATGCGTTACTGTACTAACTTGGAATTCCTAAGGCCAGTCTTTGCCTGTCATTAGTATCAACAAAAACTGAGTCATTAAATAAGACATCTCACTGAAGAGCTCTTCCTGTTCTCCTGGGTCAGTGGGTAGATAAGGTATCTTTTTCACTACCATAGATATAAAGTTGATGAAAACAAAGAACAACTGAAACTAGATTTTTAACACTGGCCTCAAACTTCCATGAGCACCACAAGATACAGATTTTAGAAGGAGAGAAAATGAATAACAACCAAGAGAAGAACTGAATTCCTTCATATATCTGTGTGTGTGCACGTATGTATTTGTATATTTGTATATGTGTGTATGTATGTATGTATATAAGGAATAGCCAAAGAGCATGACCACCTGGCTTTAATTTTTCACTGCCTTGCATTCCACCTTATGCAATCAGTAGCTGATTGTCCGGAAGAACCCTGCATATGGGAAGGTTCTACGTGCCAAATCAGTAATTTATTACTCATTTTTCTGAGATTAACCACCTACCAAATGCTTCCCCAAATTAAATCTCAGTAAGTTTGGTATTCGATATCTAGCTTTTGAATAAGGTTTCTCTTTCATCCTTCTGAAATGAGCGGTGACATACCATAAAAGTCACCCACTTGGAGAGCATGTGCTGCTCAGGAAACCAACAAATCCCCTGAAATTCCAGTTCACTATAATTATTCATATTCAAACCAAAATGAGATATCTGAGTACAGAATTTGAGTCAAGAGAAAACATGAAGATTATACGGATGTACCATATTGTGACTATTACTTCTGACTTTTTCATTCTAGGCTCTTGGATATAAGTTTAGATTTCTTTTCTGATTCCACAGGAATTGACATACAGTGATATTAAAAGCCACTATTATTTCCCATGAGGTGTAAAAGCTAATATTCTTTGACACATAAATAAATTCATCTGAAACACATCACTCCTAAGATTAATTATTGCATCTGCCAAGAACATACAGGAACAAAGTGTCAAATTTTATATTAAAGGCATACCCTACTGGCATTCACAGATATTTTCAAGGGAATGGGACACCACTCATAAAAACTAAAAGATGAAAAACATCACATTTCGTAAGGAAAATTCAAATTGTAACAGTTAAAAAAGGAAAATGAAACAATGGAATCTTGAAGGTGGGATGATGATTTCTATATCCTTATATGATTGTTTTCCTCACAGAGACAACTGGAATTTCTTTACAGGTGAAAGAAGAACAAACAAAATGCGCAATTTGGGTTTCAGAATGACTACAAAATAAGAAAAGGGGGCAAAAAACTGGGCACTGTAAAAACCTGGAACACAACCCATTAAAATCAAAGGAGTGGAAAGGTCAAAAAACCAATTAGCACCTACTAGTTCTCTCTATGGAAAAAAAAGCAGAAAGGGATGTATAAAGAAGAGCTTAACATGAAAACGTATGAATGAATGAAATTATACAAATGTAGAGCTTAGTTCAATGAAAAAAATTATAATGTGAAAATTTCTTAACTAAAAATAAAAGTAAAGAGTAAGGAAAATACAAAAACTGAGATGGTAGTTATTTCAATATATTAACTATGACACACACACAAAAAAGGGGGAGAGAGAATAAAATGGTTAATACAAGCAGAGGAACAAATGCAAAACAAAGTACTAACAAGCTGAACATACTCAAAGAGAAAAATTAAAATGTGGAAACTGGTATTGAAAGACATAAGGCTAAATCAATAAAATAAGAGAAACCAAACATTATTTCAGAAAAAGAAAGAAAAAGCCACTCTCAGGATCCAAGACACACCGCTGCAGCAGCTGCATGTAGGTGAGGTTCTCGTGGGTGTTGGGGTCAAAGAAGCCCTTGGTGTCGTCGGAGGGGTCAGACAGGATCTGGTTCATCTCCTCGTCAAAGTAGCCGCGCTGGTAGGCCACCTCCACGGGCACGCGGTGGCTGTGCACGGGGTCGATGACGCCGCCCGTGGCGATCTGGGCCTCCAGCAGCCTCACGCCGTGGTCCTTGACGATGAGGTCCCGCTTCATGGCCTGGAACAGGGAGATCTGCTCTCCCGTGTAGGGGTCCGTGTAGCCGGTGACGGCCCTCTCCGCAGACAGCAGCTTGTCCTGGACCTCCCCGCCCACCACGCCTGCGGCCACGGCCTCGTCCACGGACAGCTTCTGGTTGCGCAGCGGGTCGATGACGAAGCCCGTGGCGGCCTGGGCCTCCAGCAGCACCAGCGCCGTGCCGGGCCTCAGGATGCCCTTCCACATGGCCTGGTAGATGCTCATCTTCTCCTGCTTGGCCGGGTCGGCCTTGGAGGGCACCAGGACGCCCGCGATGCAGCTGGTCCCCTCCAGGTACCTCTTGACTGAGTCCATCTCCGTGATCTCCTGCAGGCTCTTGGTGCCCTGGGCCAGCTCCCGCAGCGTGTCCAGGCCCAGGATGTTGGAGGTGCGCAGCTCCGAGGCCGACACCTGCCTCCTCAGGCCCCGGAAGGACACCTTGCTCAGCTTCTCCTCCGTCTCCTCGATGATGGTGGTCAGCGTGGCGATGAGGGCCTGCAGGGTCAGGGCGCCAGAGGCGTGCTGGGCCAAGAGCTCCTCCCTCCTGGCCTCGGTCAGGTACGTGGAGAAGAGCACGTCCCACACGGGCACCTTCTGCCCCTTGAACTGTCCGACCCCCACCTCCATCGTGGTGGTCCTCAGGGCCCCGAGAGCTTCCTCGCGGCGGCGGGCGTTCTCCGTGTCCGCCTCCGCCTCTCCTGGGCCCGTCTGGCCTTCCTGCCATGCGCCGCTACTGCCGCCGCTGCTGTGGCCTCCTGCGGACCGCCGGCCCCCGTCCTCTGGGGCGCCTCTCTCCTGCGGCACCCCTTCCGCTTCCTCGATGATGGTGGTGAGCCTGCGGGTCAGCGCCGGCAGGGGCAGGGCCCCCGAGTCGTACTGGGTCAGGAGGTCCTCCCGGGTGACCTGGCTCACGTAGGTGGACACCAGCACGTCCCAGACGGGCACCTTCCGCCCCCTCAAGTGGCCGACCTCCACCTCCATGGTGGCGGCCTGTAGCCCGCTGCGTGGGCGCAGGCCTTCTCGTGAGGAGGTGGGCTCCCCTGAGCTGGGCGTGCCGGTGTGGCGCTGGTCCCCGGCCTCCATCACCAGGCTGGTGAGGGTGCTGGTGAGCTCCTCGATGGACAGCGTGCCCGCCCGGTACTTCCTCAGCAGCGCCTGCCTCTTGGTCTCGGGCACGTCCCTGCAGAACAGGAGTTCCCACACGGACACGGTCTGGCCCCGGAACAGGCCCCCGTGGACGCTGACCGTGGTGGCCTGCAGGGCGCGGCGCATCTGCTCGCTCAGCTGGGACACGGCGGAGCTCTTCTCCGCCAGCTGCAACATGTAGAGGCCGGTGTCGGGGTCGCGCACGCACCTGCGCAGCAGCTGCATGTAGGTGAGGTTCTCGTGGGTGTTGGGGTCAAAGAAGCCCTTGGTGTCGTCGGAGGGGTCAGACAGGATCTGGTTCATCTCCTCGTCAAAGTAGCCGCGCTGGTAGGCCACCTCCACGGGCACGCGGTGGCTGTGCACGGGGTCGATGACGCCGCCCGTGGCGATCTGGGCCTCCAGCAGCCTCACGCCGTGGTCCTTGACGATGAGGTCCCGCTTCATGGCCTGGAACAGGGAGATCTGCTCTCCCGTGTAGGGGTCCGTGTAGCCGGTGACGGCCCTCTCCGCAGACAGCAGCTTGTCCTGGACCTCCCCGCCCACCACGCCTGCGGCCACGGCCTCGTCCACGGACAGCTTCTGGTTGCGCAGCGGGTCGATGACGAAGCCCGTGGCGGCCTGGGCCTCCAGCAGCACCAGCGCCGTGCCGGGCCTCAGGATGCCCTTCCACATGGCCTGGTAGATGCTCATCTTCTCCTGCTTGGCCGGGTCGGCCTTGGAGGGCACCAGGACGCCCGCGATGCAGCTGGTCCCCTCCAGGTACCTCTTGACTGAGTCCATCTCCGTGATCTCCTGCAGGCTCTTGGTGCCCTGGGCCAGCTCCCGCAGCGTGTCCAGGCCCAGGATGTTGGAGGTGCGCAGCTCCGAGGCCGACACCTGCCTCCTCAGGCCCCGGAAGGACACCTTGCTCAGCTTCTCCTCCGTCTCCTCGATGATGGTGGTCAGCGTGGCGATGAGGGCCTGCAGGGTCAGGGCGCCAGAGGCGTGCTGGGCCAAGAGCTCCTCCCTCCTGGCCTCGGTCAGGTACGTGGAGAAGAGCACGTCCCACACGGGCACCTTCTGCCCCTTGAACTGTCCGACCCCCACCTCCATCGTGGTGGTCCTCAGGGCCCCGAGAGCTTCCTCGCGGCGGCGGGCGTTCTCCGTGTCCGCCTCCGCCTCTCCTGGGCCCGTCTGGCCTTCCTGCCATGCGCCGCTACTGCCGCCGCTGCTGTGGCCTCCTGCGGACCGCCGGCCCCCGTCCTCTGGGGCGCCTCTCTCCTGCGGCACCCCTTCCGCTTCCTCGATGATGGTGGTGAGCCTGCGGGTCAGCGCCGGCAGGGGCAGGGCCCCCGAGTCGTACTGGGTCAGGAGGTCCTCCCGGGTGACCTGGCTCACGTAGGTGGACACCAGCACGTCCCAGACGGGCACCTTCCGCCCCCTCAAGTGGCCGACCTCCACCTCCATGGTGGCGGCCTGTAGCCCGCTGCGTGGGCGCAGGCCTTCTCGTGAGGAGGTGGGCTCCCCTGAGCTGGGCGTGCCGGTGTGGCGCTGGTCCCCGGCCTCCATCACCAGGCTGGTGAGGGTGCTGGTGAGCTCCTCGATGGACAGCGTGCCCGCCCGGTACTTCCTCAGCAGCGCCTGCCTCTTGGTCTCGGGCACGTCCCTGCAGAACAGGAGTTCCCACACGGACACGGTCTGGCCCCGGAACAGGCCCCCGTGGACGCTGACCGTGGTGGCCTGCAGGGCGCGGCGCATCTGCTCGCTCAGCTGGGACACGGCGGAGCTCTTCTCCGCCAGCTGCAACATGTAGAGGCCGGTGTCGGGGTCGCGCACGCACCTGCGCAGCAGCTGCATGTAGGTGAGGTTCTCGTGGGTGTTGGGGTCAAAGAAGCCCTTGGTGTCGTCGGAGGGGTCAGACAGGATCTGGTTCATCTCCTCGTCAAAGTAGCCGCGCTGGTAGGCCACCTCCACGGGCACGCGGTGGCTGTGCACGGGGTCGATGACGCCGCCCGTGGCGATCTGGGCCTCCAGCAGCCTCACGCCGTGGTCCTTGACGATGAGGTCCCGCTTCATGGCCTGGAACAGGGAGATCTGCTCTCCCGTGTAGGGGTCCGTGTAGCCGGTGACGGCCCTCTCCGCAGACAGCAGCTTGTCCTGGACCTCCCCGCCCACCACGCCTGCGGCCACGGCCTCGTCCACGGACAGCTTCTGGTTGCGCAGCGGGTCGATGACGAAGCCCGTGGCGGCCTGGGCCTCCAGCAGCACCAGCGCCGTGCCGGGCCTCAGGATGCCCTTCCACATGGCCTGGTAGATGCTCATCTTCTCCTGCTTGGCCGGGTCGGCCTTGGAGGGCACCAGGACGCCCGCGATGCAGCTGGTCCCCTCCAGGTACCTCTTGACTGAGTCCATCTCCGTGATCTCCTGCAGGCTCTTGGTGCCCTGGGCCAGCTCCCGCAGCGTGTCCAGGCCCAGGATGTTGGAGGTGCGCAGCTCCGAGGCCGACACCTGCCTCCTCAGGCCCCGGAAGGACACCTTGCTCAGCTTCTCCTCCGTCTCCTCGATGATGGTGGTCAGCGTGGCGATGAGGGCCTGCAGGGTCAGGGCGCCAGAGGCGTGCTGGGCCAAGAGCTCCTCCCTCCTGGCCTCGGTCAGGTACGTGGAGAAGAGCACGTCCCACACGGGCACCTTCTGCCCCTTGAACTGTCCGACCCCCACCTCCATCGTGGTGGTCCTCAGGGCCCCGAGAGCTTCCTCGCGGCGGCGGGCGTTCTCCGTGTCCGCCTCCGCCTCTCCTGGGCCCGTCTGGCCTTCCTGCCATGCGCCGCTACTGCCGCCGCTGCTGTGGCCTCCTGCGGACCGCCGGCCCCCGTCCTCTGGGGCGCCTCTCTCCTGCGGCACCCCTTCCGCTTCCTCGATGATGGTGGTGAGCCTGCGGGTCAGCGCCGGCAGGGGCAGGGCCCCCGAGTCGTACTGGGTCAGGAGGTCCTCCCGGGTGACCTGGCTCACGTAGGTGGACACCAGCACGTCCCAGACGGGCACCTTCCGCCCCCTCAAGTGGCCGACCTCCACCTCCATGGTGGCGGCCTGTAGCCCGCTGCGTGGGCGCAGGCCTTCTCGTGAGGAGGTGGGCTCCCCTGAGCTGGGCGTGCCGGTGTGGCGCTGGTCCCCGGCCTCCATCACCAGGCTGGTGAGGGTGCTGGTGAGCTCCTCGATGGACAGCGTGCCCGCCCGGTACTTCCTCAGCAGCGCCTGCCTCTTGGTCTCGGGCACGTCCCTGCAGAACAGGAGTTCCCACACGGACACGGTCTGGCCCCGGAACAGGCCCCCGTGGACGCTGACCGTGGTGGCCTGCAGGGCGCGGCGCATCTGCTCGCTCAGCTGGGACACGGCGGAGCTCTTCTCCGCCAGCTGCAACATGTAGAGGCCGGTGTCGGGGTCGCGCACGCACCTGCGCAGCAGCTGCATGTAGGTGAGGTTCTCGTGGGTGTTGGGGTCAAAGAAGCCCTTGGTGTCGTCGGAGGGGTCAGACAGGATCTGGTTCATCTCCTCGTCAAAGTAGCCGCGCTGGTAGGCCACCTCCACGGGCACGCGGTGGCTGTGCACGGGGTCGATGACGCCGCCCGTGGCGATCTGGGCCTCCAGCAGTCTCACGCCGTGGTCCTTGACGATGAGGTCCCGCTTCATGGCCTGGAACAGGGAGATCTGCTCTCCCGTGTAGGGGTCCGTGTAGCCGGTGACGGCCCTCTCCGCAGACAGCAGCTTGTCCTGGACCTCCCCGCCCACCACGCCTGCGGCCACGGCCTCGTCCACGGACAGCTTCTGGTTGCGCAGCGGGTCGATGACGAAGCCCGTGGCGGCCTGGGCCTCCAGCAGCACCAGCGCCGTGCCGGGCCTCAGGATGCCCTTCCACATGGCCTGGTAGATGCTCATCTTCTCCTGCTTGGCCGGGTCGGCCTTGGAGGGCACCAGGACGCCCGCGATGCAGCTGGTCCCCTCCAGGTACCTCTTGACTGAGTCCATCTCCGTGATCTCCTGCAGGCTCTTGGTGCCCTGGGCCAGCTCCCGCAGCGTGTCCAGGCCCAGGATGTTGGAGGTGCGCAGCTCCGAGGCCGACACCTGCCTCCTCAGGCCCCGGAAGGACACCTTGCTCAGCTTCTCCTCCGTCTCCTCGATGATGGTGGTCAGCGTGGCGATGAGGGCCTGCAGGGTCAGGGCGCCAGAGGCGTGCTGGGCCAAGAGCTCCTCCCTCCTGGCCTCGGTCAGGTACGTGGAGAAGAGCACGTCCCACACGGGCACCTTCTGCCCCTTGAACTGTCCGACCCCCACCTCCATCGTGGTGGTCCTCAGGGCCCCGAGAGCTTCCTCGCGGCGGCGGGCGTTCTCCGTGTCCGCCTCCGCCTCTCCTGGGCCCGTCTGGCCTTCCTGCCATGCGCCGCTACTGCCGCCGCTGCTGTGGCCTCCTGCGGACCGCCGGCCCCCGTCCTCTGGGGCGCCTCTCTCTTGCGGCACCCCTTCCGCTTCCTCGATGATGGTGGTGAGCCTGCGGGTCAGCGCCGGCAGGGGCAGGGCCCCCGAGTCGTACTGGGTCAGGAGGTCCTCCCGGGTGACCTGGCTCACGTAGGTGGACACCAGCACGTCCCAGACGGGCACCTTCCGCCCCCTCAAGTGGCCGACCTCCACCTCCATGGTGGCGGCCTGTAGCCCGCTGCGTGGGCGCAGGCCTTCTCGTGAGGAGGTGGGCTCCCCTGAGCTGGGCGTGCCGGTGTGGCGCTGGTCCCCGGCCTCCATCACCAGGCTGGTGAGGGTGCTGGTGAGCTCCTCGATGGACAGCGTGCCCGCCTGGTACTTCCTCAGCAGCGCCTGCCTCTTGGTCTCGGGCACGTCCCTGCAGAACAGGAGTTCCCACACGGACACGGTCTGGCCCCGGAACAGGCCCCTGTGGACGCTGACCGTGGTGGCCTGCAGGGCGCGGCGCATCTGCTCGCTCAGCTGGGACACGGCGGAGCTCTTCTCCGCCAGCTGCAACATGTAGAGGCCGGTGTCGGGGTCGCGCACGCACCTGCGCAGCAGCTGCATGTAGGTGAGGTTCTCGTGGGTGTTGGGGTCAAAGAAGCCCTTGGTGTCGTCGGAGGGGTCAGACAGGATCTGGTTCATCTCCTCGTCAAAGTAGCCGCGCTGGTAGGCCACCTCCACGGGCACGCGGTGGCTGTGCACGGGGTCGATGACGCCGCCCGTGGCGATCTGGGCCTCCAGCAGCCTCACGCCGTGGTCCTTGACGATGAGGTCCCGCTTCATGGCCTGGAACAGGGAGATCTGCTCTCCCGTGTAGGGGTCCGTGTAGCCGGTGACGGCCCTCTCCGCAGACAGCAGCTTGTCCTGGACCTCCCCGCCCACCACGCCTGCGGCCACGGCCTCGTCCACGGACAGCTTCTGGTTGCGCAGCGGGTCGATGACGAAGCCCGTGGCGGCCTGGGCCTCCAGCAGCACCAGCGCCGTGCCGGGCCTCAGGATGCCCTTCCACATGGCCTGGTAGATGCTCATCTTCTCCTGCTTGGCCGGGTCGGCCTTGGAGGGCACCAGGACGCCCGCGATGCAGCTGGTCCCCTCCAGGTACCTCTTGACTGAGTCCATCTCCGTGATCTCCTGCAGGCTCTTGGTGCCCTGGGCCAGCTCCCGCAGCGTGTCCAGGCCCAGGATGTTGGAGGTGCGCAGCTCCGAGGCCGACACCTGCCTCCTCAGGCCCCGGAAGGACACCTTGCTCAGCTTCTCCTCCGTCTCCTCGATGATGGTGGTCAGCGTGGCGATGAGGGCCTGCAGGGTCAGGGCGCCAGAGGCGTGCTGGGCCAAGAGCTCCTCCCTCCTGGCCTCGGTCAGGTACGTGGAGAAGAGCACGTCCCACACGGGCACCTTCTGCCCCTTGAACTGTCCGACCCCCACCTCCATCGTGGTGGTCCTCAGGGCCCCGAGAGCTTCCTCGCGGCGGCGGGCGTTCTCCGTGTCCGCCTCCGCCTCTCCTGGGCCCGTCTGGCCTTCCTGCCATGCGCCGCTACTGCCGCCGCTGCTGTGGCCTCCTGCGGACCGCCGGCCCCCGTCCTCTGGGGCGCCTCTCTCCTGCGGCACCCCTTCCGCTTCCTCGATGATGGTGGTGAGCCTGCGGGTCAGCGCCGGCAGGGGCAGGGCCCCCGAGTCGTACTGGGTCAGGAGGTCCTCCCGGGTGACCTGGCTCACGTAGGTGGACACCAGCACGTCCCAGACGGGCACCTTCCGCCCCCTCAAGTGGCCGACCTCCACCTCCATGGTGGCGGCCTGTAGCCCGCTGCGTGGGCGCAGGCCTTCTCGTGAGGAGGTGGGCTCCCCTGAGCTGGGCGTGCCGGTGTGGCGCTGGTCCCCGGCCTCCATCACCAGGCTGGTGAGGGTGCTGGTGAGCTCCTCGATGGACAGCGTGCCCGCCCGGTACTTCCTCAGCAGCGCCTGCCTCTTGGTCTCGGGCACGTCCCTGCAGAACAGGAGTTCCCACACGGACACGGTCTGGCCCCGGAACAGGCCCCCGTGGACGCTGACCGTGGTGGCCTGCAGGGCGCGGCGCATCTGCTCGCTCAGCTGGGACACGGCGGAGCTCTTCTCCGCCAGCTGCAACATGTAGAGGCCGGTGTCGGGGTCGCGCACGCACCTGCGCAGCAGCTGCATGTAGGTGAGGTTCTCGTGGGTGTTGGGGTCAAAGAAGCCCTTGGTGTCGTCGGAGGGGTCAGACAGGATCTGGTTCATCTCCTCGTCAAAGTAGCCGCGCTGGTAGGCCACCTCCACGGGCACGCGGTGGCTGTGCACGGGGTCGATGACGCCGCCCGTGGCGATCTGGGCCTCCAGCAGCCTCACGCCGTGGTCCTTGACGATGAGGTCCCGCTTCATGGCCTGGAACAGGGAGATCTGCTCTCCCGTGTAGGGGTCCGTGTAGCCGGTGACGGCCCTCTCCGCAGACAGCAGCTTGTCCTGGACCTCCCCGCCCACCACGCCTGCGGCCACGGCCTCGTCCACGGACAGCTTCTGGTTGCGCAGCGGGTCGATGACGAAGCCCGTGGCGGCCTGGGCCTCCAGCAGCACCAGCGCCGTGCCGGGCCTCAGGATGCCCTTCCACATGGCCTGGTAGATGCTCATCTTCTCCTGCTTGGCCGGGTCGGCCTTGGAGGGCACCAGGACGCCCGCGATGCAGCTGGTCCCCTCCAGGTACCTCTTGACTGAGTCCATCTCCGTGATCTCCTGCAGGCTCTTGGTGCCCTGGGCCAGCTCCCGCAGCGTGTCCAGGCCCAGGATGTTGGAGGTGCGCAGCTCCGAGGCCGACACCTGCCTCCTCAGGCCCCGGAAGGACACCTTGCTCAGCTTCTCCTCCGTCTCCTCGATGATGGTGGTCAGCGTGGCGATGAGGGCCTGCAGGGTCAGGGCGCCAGAGGCGTGCTGGGCCAAGAGCTCCTCCCTCCTGGCCTCGGTCAGGTACGTGGAGAAGAGCACGTCCCACACGGGCACCTTCTGCCCCTTGAACTGTCCGACCCCCACCTCCATCGTGGTGGTCCTCAGGGCCCCGAGAGCTTCCTCGCGGCGGCGGGCGTTCTCCGTGTCCGCCTCCGCCTCTCCTGGGCCCGTCTGGCCTTCCTGCCATGCGCCGCTACTGCCGCCGCTGCTGTGGCCTCCTGCGGACCGCCGGCCCCCGTCCTCTGGGGCGCCTCTCTCCTGCGGCACCCCTTCCGCTTCCTCGATGATGGTGGTGAGCCTGCGGGTCAGCGCCGGCAGGGGCAGGGCCCCCGAGTCGTACTGGGTCAGGAGGTCCTCCCGGGTGACCTGGCTCACGTAGGTGGACACCAGCACGTCCCAGACGGGCACCTTCCGCCCCCTCAAGTGGCCGACCTCCACCTCCATGGTGGCGGCCTGTAGCCCGCTGCGTGGGCGCAGGCCTTCTCGTGAGGAGGTGGGCTCCCCTGAGCTGGGCGTGCCGGTGTGGCGCTGGTCCCCGGCCTCCATCACCAGGCTGGTGAGGGTGCTGGTGAGCTCCTCGATGGACAGCGTGCCCGCCCGGTACTTCCTCAGCAGCGCCTGCCTCTTGGTCTCGGGCACGTCCCTGCAGAACAGGAGTTCCCACACGGACACGGTCTGGCCCCGGAACAGGCCCCCGTGGACGCTGACCGTGGTGGCCTGCAGGGCGCGGCGCATCTGCTCGCTCAGCTGGGACACGGCGGAGCTCTTCTCCGCCAGCTGCAACATGTAGAGGCCGGTGTCGGGGTCGCGCACGCACCTGCGCAGCAGCTGCATGTAGGTGAGGTTCTCGTGGGTGTTGGGGTCAAAGAAGCCCTTGGTGTCGTCGGAGGGGTCAGACAGGATCTGGTTCATCTCCTCGTCAAAGTAGCCGCGCTGGTAGGCCACCTCCACGGGCACGCGGTGGCTGTGCACGGGGTCGATGACGCCGCCCGTGGCGATCTGGGCCTCCAGCAGCCTCACGCCGTGGTCCTTGACGATGAGGTCCCGCTTCATGGCCTGGAACAGGGAGATCTGCTCTCCCGTGTAGGGGTCCGTGTAGCCGGTGACGGCCCTCTCCGCAGACAGCAGCTTGTCCTGGACCTCCCCGCCCACCACGCCTGCGGCCACGGCCTCGTCCACGGACAGCTTCTGGTTGCGCAGCGGGTCGATGACGAAGCCCGTGGCGGCCTGGGCCTCCAGCAGCACCAGCGCCGTGCCGGGCCTCAGGATGCCCTTCCACATGGCCTGGTAGATGCTCATCTTCTCCTGCTTGGCCGGGTCGGCCTTGGAGGGCACCAGGACGCCCGCGATGCAGCTGGTCCCCTCCAGGTACCTCTTGACTGAGTCCATCTCCGTGATCTCCTGCAGGCTCTTGGTGCCCTGGGCCAGCTCCCGCAGCGTGTCCAGGCCCAGGATGTTGGAGGTGCGCAGCTCCGAGGCCGACACCTGCCTCCTCAGGCCCCGGAAGGACACCTTGCTCAGCTTCTCCTCCGTCTCCTCGATGATGGTGGTCAGCGTGGCGATGAGGGCCTGCAGGGTCAGGGCGCCAGAGGCGTGCTGGGCCAAGAGCTCCTCCCTCCTGGCCTCGGTCAGGTACGTGGAGAAGAGCACGTCCCACACGGGCACCTTCTGCCCCTTGAACTGTCCGACCCCCACCTCCATCGTGGTGGTCCTCAGGGCCCCGAGAGCTTCCTCGCGGCGGCGGGCGTTCTCCGTGTCCGCCTCCGCCTCTCCTGGGCCCGTCTGGCCTTCCTGCCATGCGCCGCTACTGCCGCCGCTGCTGTGGCCTCCTGCGGACCGCCGGCCCCCGTCCTCTGGGGCGCCTCTCTCTTGCGGCACCCCTTCCGCTTCCTCGATGATGGTGGTGAGCCTGCGGGTCAGCGCCGGCAGGGGCAGGGCCCCCGAGTCGTACTGGGTCAGGAGGTCCTCCCGGGTGACCTGGCTCACGTAGGTGGACACCAGCACGTCCCAGACGGGCACCTTCCGCCCCCTCAAGTGGCCGACCTCCACCTCCATGGTGGCGGCCTGTAGCCCGCTGCGTGGGCGCAGGCCTTCTCGTGAGGAGGTGGGCTCCCCTGAGCTGGGCGTGCCGGTGTGGCGCTGGTCCCCGGCCTCCATCACCAGGCTGGTGAGGGTGCTGGTGAGCTCCTCGATGGACAGCGTGCCCGCCTGGTACTTCCTCAGCAGCGCCTGCCTCTTGGTCTCGGGCACGTCCCTGCAGAACAGGAGTTCCCACACGGACACGGTCTGGCCCCGGAACAGGCCCCTGTGGACGCTGACCGTGGTGGCCTGCAGGGCGCGGCGCATCTGCTCGCTCAGCTGGGACACGGCGGAGCTCTTCTCCGCCAGCTGCAACATGTAGAGGCCGGTGTCGGGGTCGCGCACGCACCTGCGCAGCAGCTGCATGTAGGTGAGGTTCTCGTGGGTGTTGGGGTCAAAGAAGCCCTTGGTGTCGTCGGAGGGGTCAGACAGGATCTGGTTCATCTCCTCGTCAAAGTAGCCGCGCTGGTAGGCCACCTCCACGGGCACGCGGTGGCTGTGCACGGGGTCGATGACGCCGCCCGTGGCGATCTGGGCCTCCAGCAGCCTCACGCCGTGGTCCTTGACGATGAGGTCCCGCTTCATGGCCTGGAACAGGGAGATCTGCTCTCCCGTGTAGGGGTCCGTGTAGCCGGTGACGGCCCTCTCCGCAGACAGCAGCTTGTCCTGGACCTCCCCGCCCACCACGCCTGCGGCCACGGCCTCGTCCACGGACAGCTTCTGGTTGCGCAGCGGGTCGATGACGAAGCCCGTGGCGGCCTGGGCCTCCAGCAGCACCAGCGCCGTGCCGGGCCTCAGGATGCCCTTCCACATGGCCTGGTAGATGCTCATCTTCTCCTGCTTGGCCGGGTCGGCCTTGGAGGGCACCAGGACGCCCGCGATGCAGCTGGTCCCCTCCAGGTACCTCTTGACTGAGTCCATCTCCGTGATCTCCTGCAGGCTCTTGGTGCCCTGGGCCAGCTCCCGCAGCGTGTCCAGGCCCAGGATGTTGGAGGTGCGCAGCTCCGAGGCCGACACCTGCCTCCTCAGGCCCCGGAAGGACACCTTGCTCAGCTTCTCCTCCGTCTCCTCGATGATGGTGGTCAGCGTGGCGATGAGGGCCTGCAGGGTCAGGGCGCCAGAGGCGTGCTGGGCCAAGAGCTCCTCCCTCCTGGCCTCGGTCAGGTACGTGGAGAAGAGCACGTCCCACACGGGCACCTTCTGCCCCTTGAACTGTCCGACCCCCACCTCCATCGTGGTGGTCCTCAGGGCCCCGAGAGCTTCCTCGCGGCGGCGGGCGTTCTCCGTGTCCGCCTCCGCCTCTCCTGGGCCCGTCTGGCCTTCCTGCCATGCGCCGCTACTGCCGCCGCTGCTGTGGCCTCCTGCGGACCGCCGGCCCCCGTCCTCTGGGGCGCCTCTCTCCTGCGGCACCCCTTCCGCTTCCTCGATGATGGTGGTGAGCCTGCGGGTCAGCGCCGGCAGGGGCAGGGCCCCCGAGTCGTACTGGGTCAGGAGGTCCTCCCGGGTGACCTGGCTCACGTAGGTGGACACCAGCACGTCCCAGACGGGCACCTTCCGCCCCCTCAAGTGGCCGACCTCCACCTCCATGGTGGCGGCCTGTAGCCCGCTGCGTGGGCGCAGGCCTTCTCGTGAGGAGGTGGGCTCCCCTGAGCTGGGCGTGCCGGTGTGGCGCTGGTCCCCGGCCTCCATCACCAGGCTGGTGAGGGTGCTGGTGAGCTCCTCGATGGACAGCGTGCCCGCCCGGTACTTCCTCAGCAGCGCCTGCCTCTTGGTCTCGGGCACGTCCCTGCAGAACAGGAGTTCCCACACGGACACGGTCTGGCCCCGGAACAGGCCCCCGTGGACGCTGACTGTGGTGGCCTGCAGGGCGCGGCGCATCTGCTCGCTCAGCTGGGACACGGCGGAGCTCTTCTCCGCCAGCTGCAACATGTAGAGGCCGGTGTCGGGGTCGCGCACGCACCTGCGCAGCAGCTGCATGTAGGTGAGGTTCTCGTGGGTGTTGGGGTCAAAGAAGCCCTTGGTGTCGTCGGAGGGGTCAGACAGGATCTGGTTCATCTCCTCGTCAAAGTAGCCGCGCTGGTAGGCCACCTCCACGGGCACGCGGTGGCTGTGCACGGGGTCGATGACGCCGCCCGTGGCGATCTGGGCCTCCAGCAGCCTCACGCCGTGGTCCTTGACGATGAGGTCCCGCTTCATGGCCTGGAACAGGGAGATCTGCTCTCCCGTGTAGGGGTCCGTGTAGCCGGTGACGGCCCTCTCCGCAGACAGCAGCTTGTCCTGGACCTCCCCGCCCACCACGCCTGCGGCCACGGCCTCGTCCACGGACAGCTTCTGGTTGTGCAGCGGGTCGATGACGAAGCCCGTGGCGGCCTGGGCCTCCAGCAGCACCAGCGCTGTGCCGGGCCTCAGGATGCCCTTCCACATGGCCTGGTAGATGCTCATCTTCTCCTGCTTGGCCGGGTCGGCCTTGGAGGGCACCAGGACGCCCGCGATGCAGCTGGTCCCCTCCAGGTACCTCTTGACTGAGTCCATCTCCGTGATCTCCTGCAGGCTCTTGGTGCCCTGGGCCAGCTCCCGCAGCGTGTCCAGGCCCAGGATGTTGGAGGTGCGCAGCTCCGAGGCCGACACCTGCCTCCTCAGGCCCCGGAAGGACACCTTGCTCAGCTTCTCCTCCGTCTCCTCGATGATGGTGGTCAGCGTGGCGATGAGGGCCTGCAGGGTCAGGGCGCCAGAGGCGTGCTGGGCCAAGAGCTCCTCCCTCCTGGCCTCGGTCAGGTACGTGGAGAAGAGCACGTCCCACACGGGCACCTTCTGCCCCTTGAACTGTCCGACCCCCACCTCCATCGTGGTGGTCCTCAGGGCCCCGAGAGCTTCCTCGCGGCGGCGGGCGTTCTCCGTGTCCGCCTCCGCCTCTCCTGGGCCCGTCTGGCCTTCCTGCCATGCGCCGCTACTGCCGCCGCTGCTGTGGCCTCCTGCGGACCGCCGGCCCCCGTCCTCTGGGGCGCCTCTCTCCTGCGGCACCCCTTCCGCTTCCTCGATGATGGTGGTGAGCCTGCGGGTCAGCGCCGGCAGGGGCAGGGCCCCCGAGTCGTACTGGGTCAGGAGGTCCTCCCGGGTGACCTGGCTCACGTAGGTGGACACCAGCACGTCCCAGACGGGCACCTTCCGCCCCCTCAAGTGGCCGACCTCCACCTCCATGGTGGCGGCCTGTAGCCCGCTGCGTGGGCGCAGGCCTTCTCGTGAGGAGGTGGGCTCCCCTGAGCTGGGCGTGCCGGTGTGGCACTGGTCCCCGGCCTCCATCACCAGGCTGGTGAGGGTGCTGGTGAGCTCCTCGATGGACAGCGTGCCCGCCCGGTACTTCCTCAGCAGCGCCTGCCTCTTGGTCTCGGGCACGTCCCTGCAGAACAGGAGTTCCCACACGGACACGGTCTGGCCCCGGAACAGGCCCCCGTGGACGCTGACCGTGGTGGCCTGCAGGGCGCGGCGCATCTGCTCGCTCAGCTGGGACACGGCGGAGCTCTTCTCCGCCAGCTGCAACATGTAGAGGCCGGTGTCGGGGTCGCGCACGCACCTGCGCAGCAGCTGCATGTAGGTGAGGTTCTCGTGGGTGTTGGGGTCAAAGAAGCCCTTGGTGTCGTCGGAGGGGTCAGACAGGATCTGGTTCATCTCCTCGTCAAAGTAGCCGCGCTGGTAGGCCACCTCCACGGGCACGCGGTGGCTGTGCACGGGGTCGATGACGCCGCCCGTGGCGATCTGGGCCTCCAGCAGCCTCACGCCGTGGTCCTTGACGATGAGGTCCCGCTTCATGGCCTGGAACAGGGAGATCTGCTCTCCCGTGTAGGGGTCCGTGTAGCCGGTGACGGCCCTCTCCGCAGACAGCAGCTTGTCCTGGACCTCCCCGCCCACCACGCCTGCGGCCACGGCCTCGTCCACGGACAGCTTCTGGTTGCGCAGCGGGTCGATGACGAAGCCCGTGGCGGCCTGGGCCTCCAGCAGCACCAGCGCCGTGCCGGGCCTCAGGATGCCCTTCCACATGGCCTGGTAGATGCTCATCTTCTCCTGCTTGGCCGGGTCGGCCTTGGAGGGCACCAGGACGCCCGCGATGCAGCTGGTCCCCTCCAGGTACCTCTTGACTGAGTCCATCTCCGTGATCTCCTGCAGGCTCTTGGTGCCCTGGGCCAGCTCCCGCAGCGTGTCCAGGCCCAGGATGTTGGAGGTGCGCAGCTCCGAGGCCGACACCTGCCTCCTCAGGCCCCGGAAGGACACCTTGCTCAGCTTCTCCTCCGTCTCCTCGATGATGGTGGTCAGCGTGGCGATGAGGGCCTGCAGGGTCAGGGCGCCAGAGGCGTGCTGGGCCAAGAGCTCCTCCCTCCTGGCCTCGGTCAGGTACGTGGAGAAGAGCACGTCCCACACGGGCACCTTCTGCCCCTTGAACTGTCCGACCCCCACCTCCATCGTGGTGGTCCTCAGGGCCCCGAGAGCTTCCTCGCGGCGGCGGGCGTTCTCCGTGTCCGCCTCCGCCTCTCCTGGGCCCGTCTGGCCTTCCTGCCATGCGCCGCTACTGCCGCCGCTGCTGTGGCCTCCTGCGGACCGCCGGCCCCCGTCCTCTGGGGCGCCTCTCTCCTGCGGCACCCCTTCCGCTTCCTCGATGATGGTGGTGAGCCTGCGGGTCAGCGCCGGCAGGGGCAGGGCCCCCGAGTCGTACTGGGTCAGGAGGTCCTCCCGGGTGACCTGGCTCACGTAGGTGGACACCAGCACGTCCCAGACGGGCACCTTCCGCCCCCTCAAGTGGCCGACCTCCACCTCCATGGTGGCGGCCTGTAGCCCGCTGCGTGGGCGCAGGCCTTCTCGTGAGGAGGTGGGCTCCCCTGAGCTGGGCGTGCCGGTGTGGCGCTGGTCCCCGGCCTCCATCACCAGGCTGGTGAGGGTGCTGGTGAGCTCCTCGATGGACAGCGTGCCCGCCCGGTACTTCCTCAGCAGCGCCTGCCTCTTGGTCTCGGGCACGTCCCTGCAGAACAGGAGTTCCCACACGGACACGGTCTGGCCCCGGAACAGGCCCCCGTGGACGCTGACCGTGGTGGCCTGCAGGGCGCGGCGCATCTGCTCGCTCAGCTGGGACACGGCGGAGCTCTTCTCCGCCAGCTGCAACATGTAGAGGCCGGTGTCGGGGTCGCGCACGCACCTGCGCAGCAGCTGCATGTAGGTGAGGTTCTCGTGGGTGTTGGGGTCAAAGAAGCCCTTGGTGTCGTCGGAGGGGTCAGACAGGATCTGGTTCATCTCCTCGTCAAAGTAGCCGCGCTGGTAGGCCACCTCCACGGGCACGCGGTGGCTGTGCACGGGGTCGATGACGCCGCCCGTGGCGATCTGGGCCTCCAGCAGCCTCACGCCGTGGTCCTTGACGATGAGGTCCCGCTTCATGGCCTGGAACAGGGAGATCTGCTCTCCCATGTAGGGGTCCGTGTAGCCGGTGACGGCCCTCTCCGCAGACAGCAGCTTGTCCTGGACCTCCCCGCCCACCACGCCTGCGGCCACGGCCTCGTCCACGGACAGCTTCTGGTTGCGCAGCGGGTCGATGACGAAGCCCGTGGCGGCCTGGGCCTCCAGCAGCACCAGCGCCGTGCCGGGCCTCAGGATGCCCTTCCACATGGCCTGGTAGATGCTCATCTTCTCCTGCTTGGCCGGGTCGGCCTTGGAGGGCACCAGGACGCCCGCGATGCAGCTGGTCCCCTCCAGGTACTTTTTCACCCTTTCCTTTACTGCAATTTCTGTCACTTTTGTTTGTCCCCTCTCTAATTCTTCCAATGTATGTTTATTAATGATGTCGGCCTTGAAAAGTTCAGAAGCTGTTACTTGTTTTCTCAATCCCTGGAACCACACCTCCTTTTTTTTCTTCTCTTTTTCCTCAATTAATTCCCAGATTATTTTCACAATATTTTCTAATGCCTGTGCTGTGTCCTTCTTGTACCTGTTCACTAATTCCTGTTTCTTTTCTTCTGTGACATATTCAGAACAAAGTAGGTCCCACACTGACATCTTTCTCCCTTTGTACTTCCCGTTTTTCACTGTCACGATTTCTGCCTTCAGTGCCTTCTCAGTGATATCTTCAATACACTTGTAATTCTTTTCATGCTTTACTATAGGCAGCAGAGCCAGTCCTGTTTTTTGGTCTTTCACGCACCTTGAATGGAGTTCTGCATAATTCACCTTTTTATGTGTATTAGGATCCTGGAACCTTTTGCTGCCATGCTTTGTATTTGACAATAAGCTGTGTGTTTCAGGTTCCAGGTAGCCACGCTGGTATGCCACTTCTACAGGGAGGCGGTGTCCGTGTCTCAGGTCAATTACCCCCCCTGTGGCCACTTGTGCCTCAAGCATCCTCATTGCTTCCTCTTTTTCTACTAGACCTTTCTTCATAGCCTTGTACAAGGAGACCCGTTCTCCTGTGTCGGGATCGTGAAAGCCAGTGACAGCCTTCTCTGCATCTTGGAGTTCCTCTAGTATCTCCTCACCTACTAGACCTGCTGCCACAGCTTCATTCACAGATAGTCTCTGGTTCTGCTGAGGGTTGATGATGAAGCCTGTGGCAGCCTGAGCCTGTAAAAGCTGAATGCCAATGGGCCTGGGTATCACTTCTGTCTTCATAGCCTCATAGATGCTTACTTTCTCCTTTGTTGATGGCATGAGCACCCCAGCAATGCAGCCTGTCCCTTCTGTGTATCTTTTCACTGCTTCTAGTTGGCTAAGTTTTTCTGCTGCCTTTTTTCCCTTTGGAAGTCCAGCAAGGATTTTCTCATTAATGATCCCCGAGTTGAACAGCTCAGCAGCAGTCACATCCCCACGGAGTCCTTTCACCTTAATGGCTTGGTTCTGTTTTTCAGTTTCCTCAATTGTCTTCATGATAATTTCTAAGAGTTGCTCCACATTCATATTCTTCAATTTGAACTGACTGACCAGATCTCTCTTTTTCTGCTGTGTGAAATACTGTGATGAAAGTAAGTCCCAGATGGAAACAGTCTGATTGGCAAACTTTCCAATGAGCACTTTGGTGGTCCTGGATCGTAGCAGCTGTTTTGTGGCCTCATCTATGTAAATGTAGCTCTCTCCTTTCTCTACTACCTGCAACATATAGAGCCCACTCTCTGACTCTTGAATACACCTCTCCAATAGCTGCCGGTAGGTGAGGTTCTCGTGGGTGTTGGGGTCAAAGAAGCCCTTGGTGTCGTCTGAGGGGTCAGACAGGATCTGGTTCATCTCTTCATCAAAGTAGCCACGCTGGTAGGCCACCTCCACAGGCACACGGTGGCTCTGCACAGGGTCGATGATACCACCTGTAGCAATCTGGGCCTCTAAAAGCCGGATGGCATGGGACTTTAAGATGAGTCCCTTATTCATGGCTTCAAAGAGGGAAATTTGCTTATTGGTGTAGGGTTCCACATAGCCAGTCACTGCCTTCTCAGCACTCAGAAGTTTCTCATATACTTCCCTTCCAATTAGCCCAGCTGATAATGCTTGCTCTACAGACATCTTCTTGTTCTCTATGGGGTCAATGATGAAGCCAGTGGCAGCCTGGGCCTCTAGCAGCACCAGGGCTGTGCCAGGCCTCAAGATGTGCCTCCGCATGGCATCATAGATGCTCAGCCTCTCCTTTGTGCCCTGGATGAGCACTCCAGCTATGAAGTTGCCCCCCTTCAAAAACTGCTTCACACCCTCCATCTCAGTCACTTCATGCACTGTTTTCTTCCCTTGGTTCAGATCATCCAGTGTTTTCTTGTCAATCAGTTGGGATCTGAACAGGTCATTGGCTGACACTTCCTTCCTGAGGCCAGGGAACGTGATCTGCCTGGCCTTCTTCTCTGTTTCCTCAATGAGAGCAGTGACATCTGTGACCACCTGGCGTAGGGCTGCAGCCCTTCCTGAGCGACCCAGATTTACCAACTCCTTCTGCTTGTCGGCACTAACATACTCAGAGTGGAGTAGGTCCCATAGTGACACAGTTTGGCCTTTGAACCTCCCCACCTTGACGGGTACCGTCATGGCTTTCAGAGTGATGATGGTGTGGTCATCTACGTCCAAAGCCACACTCTGGGAAAGTGGGAGCAGCCATAGGCTAGTCTCAGCATCCAAGATGCACCTGTCCTTTAACTCTTGGTATGTCACCTTATCACGGGTGTTAGGGTCAAAGAAAAATTTCTTGTCTCCCGTAGTCTTGGTTAGAACCTGACCTGTCTCCTCATCTAAGAAGCCAAGCCTGCAGGCAGCTGGCAGGGGTAGATGCAGGTGGTGAATAGGGTCTACAACACCCCCTGTAGCCAGTTGCACTTGCAGAAGGAGGAAGCCCTGGCTCTGGTCAATGAGCCCCTTGTCCATGGCCTGCCAAACAGAGATGGTGCTGCCTGTGTAGGGATCACTATACCCAGTTACTGCTCTCTCTACTTGAATGAGTTGCTCACTCAGTTCTCCCCCAATCACCCCAGTCTTGACTGCTTCTTCCACAGACAGCTTCTGGTTATTCTGTGGGTCGACAAGTGAGCCTGAAGCCAGCTGGGCCTCCAGCAGCCTCAGCCCCAGGCCAGGAGGAAGCAAGTTGCTTTTCATGGCCTGGTAGATGCTCATCTTGTCCTTGGATCCCTCCACCTGGACTCCAGCAATGCAACCTGTTCCTTGTAAGTACCATTTCACCTCTGGTCTCTTGGCAACCTCTCTTGGAGACTGTGTTCCTTGGACCAGTCCTTCCAGCGTCTCTACATCGATTATTCCTGTGTTCAGCAACCAGACAGCAGGAACGTCCCCCCGTAGGCCTGGTAGCATGATGTGGGTCTGAGCCTGCAGCTCAGCCTCTCTTACTTGCCTCAGAGCAGCAGCTACAATTTCCTGGGCTGTCATCCTCCCCAGTTGGAAGTCTTCCATGAAGACCATCCTGTGTTCCTCAGTAAAGTGCCCAGAGCAGAGCAGGTCCCAGAGGGAGATACCCTTCTCAGTCACTAGTGTGTCCCGGAAGACCTGTTGAATTTGTTCATCTGTGGAGACAGGGGCAGCTGTTTGGGGTAGGGGCAGCAGATGACAGCCAGAAGCCATGTCTTGTTGACAATTCTCCATAAGTTGGGCATAACTGAGGCTCTCACTCCCATCCACTGTAGAGAACATTTGGATGGTGGCAGGGGAGGCTCCAGAAAGGGTCCTCTCCATCTCCTCATCAATGTAACCCCGCTGGGCTGCCACATCCATGGGAATATGGTGGTGGCTGGTGGGGTCAATGATGCCCCCTGTAGCTACCTGGGCCTCTAGGAGCTGCATGGCCTGCTGAGAAGGGACCAGACCTTTCTTCATGGCCTGGAAAAGGGAAACCTTCTTGCCTGTAAAGGGGTCCATGAAGCCTGTCACTGCCTCCTCGGCATAATGGAGTTTCTCATGGAGCTCTGGCCCGACCAATCCCTTCCGCACAGCATCATCCACAGACAGCTTCTCACTTGTCACAGGGTCGATGATGGAGCCAGTTGCAGCCTGGGCTTCAAGGAGAGGAAGAGCTACTCCAGGTCTCAACAATTTCTGTTTCATGGCTTCATAGAGACTAAGCCTCTGGTTAGAAGGCTGCAGGAGGACTCCCCCAATGGTACCTGAGCCATGGAGGTACCTTCGGACTGACTCCATCTTCAAGAGCTCCTCAGGGCTCACGCTCCCTTCTAGCACCTTCTCTAGGAGGTCCCGGTCAATGATGTGAGACTCCAGGAGCTGATAGGCAGTGACATGACCCCGGAGAGTTGGCAGGGTGATACCTGCCCATTTTTTCGTTTCCTCTTCTAGTCTCTGCACAACCTGCTCCAGGGTTACCTTCTGTAGCCTGTAGTGGGTCAGAATCTCCCTCCTCTGGCCCTCACTGAAGTACTCAGAGTTGATCAGGTCCCATACAGAAACCCTTTGACCTTTGAACCTGCCATACTTCACCAGCAGGAGGGAGCTCTGGAAAGCCTTTCGGGTGGCTTCATTCACCAGCTGAGGCTTTCGGCTATTGAGTGGCAAGAGACAAAGACCAGTGGCTGGCTCTGTCACGCACTTTTCCAACAGCTGCAGGTAAGTGAGATTCTCATGTGTATTGGGGTCAAAGAAGCCCCTGGTGTCATCCGAGGGATCCGATAAGATCAGGTTCATCATCCGGTCAAAATAGCCACGCTTGTACGCCACCTCCACGGGAATGCGGTGGCTGTGCACAGGGTCGATGATACCCCCTGTGGCAATCTGGGCCTCCAGCAAGCGGATGCCATGGTCTCTAACAATGAGGTCTTTGTTCATGGCCTGGAACAAGGAGAGCCTATCTCCCGTGTATGGATCTGTGTAACCTGTCACCGCTCTCTCAGCTGACAGTAGCTTTTCATAAACATCAGGTCCGATGACATTGGCCCGGAGGGCTTCCTCCACAGAGTATCTCTTGTTCTCCTTTGGGTCGATAACAAAACCTGTGGCTGCCTGGGCCTCCAGAAGAATGAGGGAAGTCCCCTGTCTCAGGTAGCCCTTTCTTCTGGCCTCATAGATACTGATCTTCTCCTGGGAATCGGGCAGGAGCAGGCCACTGATGCATCCCGTCCCTTGCAGGTACTTCTTGACAGAGTCAAGGCCCCCCACGTCCTGTGCTGTTGTCTGTCCCTGCTCCAGCTTCTCATATAGGTCCTGATTGATGATCTCTGACTTAAGAAGTTCTCTAGGTGTTACGTGATCCCTCAGGCCTTCAAAGGTAATGCGGGAGGCAGCAGCAGCCTGGTCCATGGTGGCACTAAGCTGGGATGCCAGCATCTCTGTTGAGAGTGTTCCCTCCTGGTACTGATGGGCCAGGGAAGCTCTCTGTTCTGCTGGGATGATGTCCAAGAAGAGCAGCTTCCAGAGTGACACCCTTTGTCCTTTGAGCTTTCCTGATGTAGCAACTACTGTGGCCTTCCTAAGGCCCTCCTGGGTGGCATGGTCAATGAACCAGCGTTCCTCCGAATGCCCTCTGTGATCTCCCCCTGTGAGGGGCAGGAGGAGGGAGCCAGTCTCTGGATCAGTGACACAGCGGGCTAGCAGCTGTGCATAGGTGAGGTTCTCCTGGGTGTTGGGGTCAAAGAAGCCAGTAGGTTGGGAGAGACTGGCAAATGTCTCCTTATCCAAACAGTTCCATTGGAATGCAATCTCCAATGGCAGTCGGTGTTTCCTAGCAGGATCAACAATGCCCCCCGTGGTCAGCTGGGCCTGTAGGAGCCGTAGTGCTAGCTCCTTCTGTACTAGTCCCTTTCTCATGGCTTGAAAGAGGGGGATGAGCCCCCTGCTGAAGGGATCTGGGTATCCGGTCACTGCCCGTTCTGCTACCAAGAGTTTCTCCCGGAACTCTGGCCCCACGAGTCCAGCCCTAACAGCTTCATCCAGCCCCAGTTTCTTTTCACTGGCAGGGTCCATGAGGGAGCAGGTAGCAGCCTGAGCCTGGAGGAGGGCAAGTGCGGTGCCTGGGGGAAGGAGATGCTCCATCAGGGCCTGGTAGAAACTCTTTCTCTGGCCTGTGGACAGCAAGAGGACCCCAACAACACTACCTGTTCCCTCCAAATAACGCTGTACTTCTTCTCGGGCCCTCACCTCAGACACAAGCAGCCTCCCCTCCCTCAAGTCCTCAAACACCTCCCTGGGCAGGATGCCAGCCTCTAGGAGCTGCTCACTACTCACCATCCCTCCCAGGGCTGGGAAGGTGACCTTGAGTGGGAGCAGGGCCAGCCCTGTGGCAGGGCTCAGTACACACCTGCTCCTAAGTTCTTGGTAGGTGAGTGGCTCCTGTGTGTTGGGGTCAGAGAAGGCCCGGGGTCCATCAGCCATGGGGTCAGAGAGGCTATGGGCTGTCTCCTCATCCAGGAGGCCCCTCTGATAGGCAGATTCCAGTGGGATGCGACCTCCCTGTGCAGGATCTATTATGCCCCCTGTGGCCAGTTGGGCTTCCAGCCAACTCAGGCCTGAATCCCTGGCCACAACTTCCTTGTGGAGAGCCTGGAAGAGGGGCAGCTTTCCTGGCCCATAAGGGTCTGGGTATCCAGTGAGGGCTCGCTCAGCTGTGAGCAGTTTCTCTTTCAGCTCCAGGCCCACCAGGCCCTGTCTCACAGCCTCAGCTACAGGAAGCAGCTGACCTTGAATGGGGTCAATGAGGCCCCCAGTGACTGCTTGGGCTTCAAGGAGAGCCAGTCCCAGCTTGGCTGAGAGAAGGCCCTGCTGGATGGCTTCATAAAGGCTCAGGGGCTGGGCCGAGGCCTCCAAGGACACCCCAGCAATGGGGCCTCTCTGCTGGGGATAGGTCTCCCCATTATGGGAAGTCATAGGAAACTCCATCCTGGGTTCAGGAGGGACAGCCTTAGGCATGGTCTTCAGAGCCCTGGGGGCTTGAAGTGTTCCAGTGCCATTGACAGAGACAGTTGAGTCTCCATTCATAGTGCTAGTGGCAGTCAAGACACATCCAACGTCCATGTCCATGTCCTGTGGGCTCCTCTCGAGCAGTGCTCACTTCCTAGAAAGGTGGAGAAGCAAAGAAAAGGTCCTATGACTTGAGATGCCAACATGTGGCCCTCCAAAGAAGCCCTACCCAAACTTCTCCTTGTGGTCTATAATTCCTGAGTTGGGAGGAACTAGAGGGCCCCTAGTCTGACCCTTCCCTGAACAGAAATCCCTTCTTCAACATCTCTGAGTCTTCGTCATCATGCTTCTGCCTGGTGGCCTCCATTCGACTCATTGCTTTTTTAAAAAAAAATAACCATTTACTTAATAAGGCAAAAGAAAAATTATAGATATTAAAATATTAAAGAAAGTGCATAAACAAAATATATCACAATAAACATCTAACCCTGGAACACATTCTCCCAACAATATAGTCAAGACATATGGTGAAGAGTGAGCACACCCTTATGAGAACCTGGTGTGAAAACACGTGGGGAAGGAAAACTAATGGTTGGAATAACTCACGACTCTGGACTGCAGACTACAATGTACATTTAGACCTCGTGAACCACTTCTCTGCTCTATGTCAGTCCTCACCACTCCTCCCCTGGGAAAATCCTCTTCTTTCTACTCAAACATAGCATTTACACCAGCTCATTGCTTTTGAACACCACTAATTGTGGGGAAAGGTTTTCTTCATATGGAACCAAAATATACCTTCTTGCAGTTTCTACTTATGGCTCCTAGTTTTGACCTCTGGAGGCTGGCAAACAAAGACAATCCCTCTGGCACACAGCAGTTCTTGAAGTCATTTCTCATGCACCCCTTGGACATTCCCCTTTTCTCCTAACTGACCAGCTGCTGGTGCTTTTCCCTCTAAGACTAACTTCTCTCTACTTTGTATGTCTCTGGTACTTACTAATTTATGTATGTGTTGTGTTCTTCATTAGGATGTGAGCTCCCTGAGGGCAGGGACTGTTTTCTGCCTTTGTTTGAATATCCTCAGTGCCTGGCATACAGTAGATGCTTAATAAATGCTTGTTGATAGACTAATTGGTGTGGTCTGATTTCTGTCCTCATTCTGGCTGCCCTATTCTAGATATGCTCCAAGAATTCATCAAACAGGGCAAAGAAGAGATGAGACTGGAGCCACAGAGGAACAGGATGGTCATCAAGATCCACAAAAATGATCCCATGCTAATTTTATCCCTTGGTTCCACCAGAGAACCAACACAGTCACCTGGCTAGAGTCTGAGGTGTGTGGGAAAAATGGGGACTGGAGGTTGAGACATGAGCTAGGGTAAGGTTGGATAGTAGAAGTTGGGTTGGAATTTGACTGGAAATTGGGGTCTAAATCAGTTAGTGGCAGTTAGGTGGCACAGTAGATGGAGCTGGGCCTGGATTCAGAAAGACCTGAATTCAAATCTCACCTCACACTCTTACTAGTTAGACATGTCACTTAACCTCTGTTTGCCTCAGTTTTCTCAATTGTAAAATGGAGATAAATAATAGCACTGCTGTGAGAATCAAAAGAGATAATAATAATGAAGTATTTAGCACAGTGCCTGGCACATAGTAATCACTATATAAATGTTATCTATCTTCATCATCATTATTAGTTGTGAATGGAGAATAGGGGTTTAGGCTTAGGTTGAGAATAAGAGGGAAAAGGGGTCTAGGATAAAACAATCTTTTTTTCATTTTTCTCCTTTCTTCCCTCTCCTTCCTTCTCCCCTCCCCTTCCCTCCTTCCTTCTTTCCTCCTTCATTCCCTCCCTCCCTTCTTTCCTTCCTTCCTTTCTTCCCTCCTTCCCCAGAAAGGGCTCTTTGGAGGAGGTGGTACTTGAGCTGGACCTTAAATATCAGGAAGAATTTCACCAGGAAGAAAATGGCAGACAAGGGACTTCAAGCAGTACTAGGGATGTATGAGTCACCTGAAGAGGTGAGAGCTAAAGGTATGGGAGTGGATAAGATTCACCAGAGGAAAGTGGAGTCTAGGGACCATAATGCAAATGGACCATTGGAAGGAACTAGAGATATTTTCCCTAAAGAAGAGAAGCCTAGAGCAGTGTGAGATTATCTCTCAGGCGATTTCCACCTCTAAATTCATATGATCCTGTCTATGACAGAAAATGGAATTAGATTTGTTCTGCTTGGTCCCAGGGGAAAGAATTTGAAGTAATGGTTAGAAACCATGGATAGGCAAATATCGATCCAACATAAACCTTCCTGCCCAATAATTGAATGAATTGCCTCAGTAGGTAGGGAACTCCCTCTTACTGGAGGTCTTCCAGCCCAGGCTAGATGACTACTTGTTGCAGACATTGTAGAGAAGATTTCTGAGTGGATACAGGTTGGCCTAGATGATAAATTACACATAGTTATATAGTAATACTTCCTAAGCCCATGCTTTAAAAGCATGCTTTAGGAATACCTGTATTTAGGAGGCAGAAGGAAGATAGCACAGCCAGAGATAGGAGGAAAATGAGCAGTGTCTCTGAAGCCAAGGGAAGAGTTTCCCAAAAGAGGGGAGAGGTGAGTGATGTGCTGCTGATAGGTTAAGGCTGGGAACTGAGAAGAGACTACTGGATTTGGCAATCAGGAAATAGTTGGTGACCTTGGACAGAGCAGTTTCTGGAGGGTGAGCTAGACTGCAGGGAGAGTGTAGGTGGTAAGGGAGAGAGGATAAAGAGAGGCACTTTGATGGTGGTTTTCCAGATGGGATTTGTTATGTTTCATAGTACTAGAGGGAAGCAGCCCTTAGACCACAAGCCCTGGGGCAGTCCTGCTCAAGGAGGCTTTAGCTTGATCTGGCCTTTGCCCTTCCAAGGTCATAGAGACCCAGCCTCAAAAGGAGAGACCTCCTTTCCTCCTTATGGGTGAGGGCGTGGAGAAGGGAGAGTGATTCACCAGTAGTCAAGGTAGGGCCCATACCAGTCCCATACCAATCTGTCAGTGCCTGTATACTTTCAGTCTTTGCACACAGATATGTCTGATATCTGACCTTCTGACACTAGGTTGGGCTAAGCTGGGCATCTAGGAGAGACAGAAAAGGGAGGGTAGGAAGATGGAGATTCTCTTCTACTTTCCTTTCATTCAACTCCCCCACCCCCTGGCCTTTAAGGGTAGGACCCAAGGGAGGAGAAAGAAGAGGAAGAAGGAAGGGAAAGGAGGGCTACAGAAAAGGGAGCAGAGGGGAGTTGAGGGATTAGGCTAGGACATAGCACTCAGGACCCAGTGGAATCACTGTAGCTACTACCCCTTCCTCTTCCTAGCCTCTCCAAGGCTAGCTATGTAGCCCAATGCCATCTGGGGTCATGGCAGGGAAAGGTCCCAGTTTCAGGCTAACTACTTCCTCCTTCCCCTGACCTTTGTCTAGTATTGAGATGGCCATGGGCAAGGAGCCCAGAGCTTGGGCGGGAAACTGAAGAAAAACAGTGCCTTCCTTCAGCCCCTGGCACGGCAATGATGGGCAGAGATTAATGGACTAATAGACTTACTTGGAATGGGTAGGGCTCTGAGAGGAGAGGGAAAGGAGAAAGTTGGGTGAATCTCTTCCTATGTCCTCCCCCTCTCAAATTAGTTAGGGGATCAGCACCTCCTCTAATACTCTAGGAGTCTGAAGCTCCAAAACTCAACATATCACTGGACCTGGCATACTGGCACTAAGGGATCTATGGGAACTAGAAGCAATGGGGGGAGGGAGGAGGGAGGGAACAGGGATAAGTTGTAGAGAAGTTCATTGAGATGCAATGTCAGAAGAAAAAATTCCTAATGACAAAAGCTTGTTTCCTTGAAAGATGGTGGGTTCCCATTCCTCACTTGAGGTCTCCAAAGAAAGACTGGAAGACTATTTAGGTCTGTTGTAGAGAGGGCTCTTTTTCAGGTATGGGTTTGAATAAATGGAGTTTTTGAAGTCCCTTCCTATTCTGAACTTCTGCGACTCAATTTTTCTAATGCTCAGTTTCCTCATCTATAAAATGGGTATGCTATAAGGTCTCTCTCCTCCAATCCTCTGATCATCTATGTCAGAAAGGAGGCACCTGAGAAGGGAACCAGGGAACATCTGTTGTCCTCCCTCCCCCTTCAGGCTGGCCCCTGTTTGAGTGTTAAGTATTCTGCCCCAGAAATCAGTGGGAACACATTGGAGGGCCTTCTAGGGACTCTAGTCTATGGCTGAAACCTCGTTAATGCCTTGCAATTCTTCAGACTCAGTGAATGTGGAAATTGAAAAGGATGTTGAAGACCTAAGTTTAGCCCCTTCATTTTCTCGAAGAGAAATAGGAGACCATAAGAAGGGAAAAAATTGCCCAGTGAGTTGTGCCAGAGCTGGAAGATCTCCAGGTCTACAGGTCCATCTGCATGAAGCTGATTCTGTCCCTTTCTCTCCTTTCAGGACTGTGATCTCTTTGACCTAGAGAGGCCAGCCTGTCTATACCTGCTTACTCAACAGAACCGATCTGTGCACAAGGAAGGAGAATACCAACACCTCTGTCCACCGCCAACTCCTCTAAGGCCACTAAGAGAAACTGGATTTGTAGGACCTGAATGAAAAGCACTACACCGCACAGACATACACAGACCAGAGAACACCACTCCCCCATGTCTCCCAGGCCAGATCCCCCTACACATAGACATAAATGTCATACCCAGGCCATGGGATTCCCCTGCCTGCCCCCAAACACACAAGCAACATGAGTCCAAGGACACCTCCCCACCCCTACCTACCCTTCTCCTATCTCTCTAGATTTCTGAACTGGGAAGGATGCAGGTTCCACAGAAATGTGAAGATGAACTTCCTAACCGGAAGAGTTACCCAGGAATGAAATGTACTCCCTCAATAGGGAGAGAACTGCCTATCATTGAAAAGTTCTCAAGGAAACAATGAATAGATTTGGAACTGGAAGGAACCTGAGAGATCCTGAAGGTCAATGCTCTCATTTTACAGATAAGGAAACAGGGTAGGAGAAGGGAAATGACTTATGCAAGGTGACATGAGTAAAATCACCAGAGTTCAACCTAGACCCTCTGAGATCAAATCCAGTGTTCTTGCCACAGATCCCCCACCTTCCACCTAGTTGGAGATAATAATCATTATTTGGTTATTTAGAGCGCTTTTAAGGTTTTACAAAGTAGTTTACTCACAACTCCCCTTGAGGCAGGTTATTATACTTGTTTTACAGATAAGAAAACAGGCTCAGTGGACAAGTAACTTGACTAGCGTCAGAAACCTATAATTCCTTGAATTATATCAGAATAGACTGCATGACCTCTAAGGTCCCTTTCAGCCCATTCATTTTTATGAAGGCTCTGCATATATCCCGGGAATAAGATTCTATGATTCTGATTCCTAGGACTTGTTCCTTGGGAAACAAGCCCCTCAATCCTGGGAAACACTTCCATCATTCCTTGAACATGCTCCCCATGGCTGGGTATCTCTCAGGTTCCCCAAAACTGATCATGCCTTCTCCTCTGAGTAAGGTCTGAAAGATCCTAGACCACTTGAACCAACCCCCTCCTTGCCCGAAGTTCACAGGCTTGAGAATCTGTTTGTTCCAGGGACAGCTGAGAGCCCAGATCAGGCTCAAGAAGAGATTCACTTTCCTTTCCTTCCTCATTTTGGTACCTTCCCAGGGCAAATGGACAAGGGAAAAAGCATTAGGTGCCCCAAGCTAAAGCTTTCAAATCCTTGTAAGGGACTCCAGCTCCCAACTTCACCCCGCCCACAATTCCCCATTCCTAAAACCAGGAGCCTAGGTTCTCGGCGGAGTCCCCTATGTATTTTCAATTCGAGCCCCCATTTCTTAGTCCAGGAGTATTGTCCCCGTCCCTGCAAAGTCCTCATTCTTCAGCTCAGGAATCTGGGTACTTCACTTCATAACTCCCAGTTTCCTCAGCCCAGGGTACATGATTCCCCTTAACTCTCCCTCTCGTCAGTACTAGAATTCAGAAGCCCGAGCCCCACAACATTTCTTAGCTAAGGATCCCTCCCTCTGACATGACCCCATATTATGAAGCCAGGGTTTCTGCCCTCCTGACACCCTCAGCGCACACCTGTAGACTTCTCTGGACTTGATGTGTGTCAGTTCCTGCAGCCTCTGGTCCCGGCCAGCTTCACTTCCCACCTCCACACATTTAAACCTGGCACCTCCCAGCACCTTTCAGCCCTTCCCAGCCCTAAAGCGCCTGAGAGCTGGAGGCTCCTCCCCCTGGCCAGCCTTTCCTACTCCACCTTCCCCAGCCCCGCGCCCTTTCTAGGCTTGGCTGTTCACAGGTGGAAGAGAGGTGTAGAGGGGGGAGAGTTAAAGGGCTTGGAGGGGGAGCGGAAGACTTAGGTTAGGAATGAGCTGAGAAAGCGACACCAGAAGGAGTGAGGGTGGTGGAGGTGACTGCGAACAAAGTGCAGCTGGGAAGGGACAGTAGAGCCACCCCACCCCCACCCCCCAACCGGGCGCCGGGGCAGAAGGTGGGCTGAGGGATGAAGCCAGCTCTGACTTCGAACCCCACTCTCCACCCCCGAGTGTGGAGCAGCCAGATTGACACTGAGCCATTCAGGTGTGCGTACATACAATAGCGGACCTACACCACCTCAGGCAACCCCCACCTACCTCCCCTTCCCCCCCCCCAACCCGGGTCCCGAGCTGCCCGCTTGTTGTGGGAGTATCCAGGGATGGGGCCTGTTGCTGGGGATGGGGGAAGTCAATAGGGCCGGGCGCTTCCTTCCCTCCCGACGCCTAACGTCAGAGGAAAGGAATGTGGTGGTAGTGGGAGGGGGCACACAGGTAGGACCGGGATGCTACCATTCCTTGACCTAGGTTGATTATGGGGTTGGGAGCCATCCTTCTCCCTCCTCTCCAGCCCCGAAATGGCCCAGGTGAGTCGGGACGAGTACAGTAGGGTCCTCCGCCTCCGCTATGGGAAACCCTGTCCTCCCCAGTCTCTGTCTGTCAGCCCTGTGGAGTGTAGGGGCGCTTCCCAGGACTAAATGGCTTACGTGAGTCGGGGCCGGGGCAGGCAGTAAAGGGACCCCTGGTCCGCCTTGCCATCACATATACCCCATATCTGAACAGTCCCATTCTATCATCACTCCATGTCTCTCAGAACCCTGGAGTCTGAGGGGTGATTCTAGGTACCTGGCCTTAAGTAAACTGGTTGCCTAGGACCCCAGAACTGAACAGAGGGACCAGACTAGAGTGGCCAGCTCAGGGACCTCCACAGACTCGGTTTCTTCTAACCCCCAGCTGTAGGTAGCCTGGTTCCCCCCGCCGCCGGTGCTGGGGGGTGGGGTGGGCGTGTTGTATCCTAGCTGAGGAATGGTGGGGGTTTCTGCCCCTGGGAAGTTCCTCCTCCCTTCTTCCTCTACTGGCGCCTTCGGGAGAAGAGACATTTGAATCTAGTTTGCCAGGGAAATTCTGGGTTGGGGAAGGGGGAGGGGAAGGAGACGGTAGGCAGATAAGGACAGCCGCAGGAGAGTAATTAGTGTTTATATAAAACTTTATTGCTCAGGAGTGAGGGTAGCGGGAGACCTAAGTCCCTGGGGGCAGGGCTGCTGGTAGACCGGGCTCCTCGGTTGCAGTTAGCAGGGCATACACAGGAACAGGTGAATGCATAGACGTCCAGCCTACCGAGGACTGGGCTCGCCCGTCAGACTCCCCCAGCCCAAAGCCTCCTGTGCCCCGCCCGCTCCCGTCCACTTGCACAGCCCGGGCAGTCCTGGAACTGTCTTCTGGAACATCTCCCCGGAACTGGGGGATGGGGGGCGAGGAGGTGGGGAGGGAAGGATAGGTGTGGCCCCATCTCTCCTCCCCCACCACCCTTCCCCTCCTCGGTCCTAGAAGCCCTGATCTCCTTCCCCTCAGCAAGTGACTTCTAGATTGGTCCACAGCTCAGGTCTGCCTGGGCTGTATTCTCGTGGCCTCCAGCTCCTGCTTGCCCTCCTCTGGTTCACTCTTCCTCTGTCCTGGTACTTGCTCTTTCCCCTCCAGCTCTTGCTCTGCCTTTCCTAGTGCCCACCCTGTACCCTCTGGTACATTCTCTGTCTGTCCTGGCGCCCACTCTGTGCCCTCTGCTGCCTGCTTTGTCCTTTCTGTCTCCTCTAGTGAATCTTGTAGAGCATCCTTCCCCATTCCCTCTGTCTCTTCCTTAGATCCCTGCTTTGTCCCTTCCAGCACCTTCTCCTTCCATCCTGGTACCCTCTCTGTAGCCTTCTGTGCCTGCTTTGTCTCTTCCTCTTGTAGATTCTCTCCCTCCCCCAGTGCCTTTGATCTCCCCTTTGCTTCCTGTTCTGACTCCAGTGTCCTTTCTCTCCCTTCTGATGCCTGCTCTGTGTCCTCTGGCACCCACTCTGCCTCTAGTACCTGCTTTATCCCCTTCACTTCCTTCTGTGCTTCTTTCTCCAGCACCTGTCCTGTGCCCTCCACTGCCCACTCTGTCTCTGGTACCTGAGCTGTCTCCTCCAGTGCCTGCTGTGCTTCTTTCTCCAGTTTCTGTCCTGTGCCCTCCCGGGCCCCCTCTACCCCTTTCCCACCTGCCTTCTCTGTTTCCTCTGGTGTCCTATCTTTGCTCTCCAGTGCCTGCTCTCTCTTTGATACCTGCTGTATCTCCTCTGTTTCTTGCTCTTTTGCTTTCTCTGGCATATGTTCTGACTCCTCTGGTGCCCACCGTGTAGCTTCTAGCACCTTCTCTGTGCTTTCTGGGTCAGGTACTTGCCCTGTGCCCACAGGCACCCGGATAGGCTTGCTTTCCACTGATGCCTCTATAGCCGCTCTGGGCTTGCTATCAGTGCTGCTAGTAAGCATTGTGGTGCTGAATGGACGGGGTGCCCTGTCCCCAGATCGGGTTCTTCGAAGCACTGACTGTAAAAGGGAAGAGAGAAGAGTTGGCATCAGTGTCTTAGACTTACCCTCATGCCCACCCTTGCCCTTTCTAATCGTGCTGTCCACCCCCTGTTTGGGGTAGGTATGTGTCAGTGGTCATAGGCAGGGAGGAGTCTATGCTCAGGAAGCTACCACTGGCTGAGGGAGGTCCTAGAGAGGGACCTTGGTGGTAGAAGACAGTGGGGTCAAGGGATCCCAGAGGAGGAACTAACCTGAGTATCCAGATGCCTTCCTGCTTATCACCCATCAATCTCACCTTTCGGGCCTGGGGACTGTTGGGGGCTGAGGCGCTGCTGGAAAGGCTGAGGTTAGAGGCAGAGCAGCTCCGAGATAAGGTTTTGTGAGGGGGGTCAGGGGTCCCATCTGGAGTCAGGAACTTCTCATTAATCTTAAGGTTGGTTCGTCCCTTCACTGACAGAAAGAGAGAGGAAAGGTCAAAGGTTTATAAGCATTTGGGTGGGGTGGGGAGAGAAGGAGAGAGGGAGGGTTTAGCAGTTTCTCTATTCATTTTCACCTTCCTCCTATCCTCCCCCTCTGGGCTAAGTCCCTTGGCCTTCAAGACAACAACCTATTGATTTTCCTGTTTTTGCCTTGATATGGCCAGGTCTTTATACGTGGCTTCTGACTCATGGCTCTCTGACTTTTTCAGGTATACCCTTCCCCTAGTTGGCCCAACTTGTCCTGATGTGGCCACACTAAACTTTTCAGACCTCCCCCCACTCCACATTCTACTCTGCACTGACCACCAATGTCCAAGCCTCATTTTTGTGTCTGTCCTACATCTCCATCCTATGCCCATACCTCCTCAGCTCACATCCAGGGCCTGCTTCCATTTTGAAAATCCCTTCCAGGGCTTCAACTCACCTCTGAATAAAGACAACTCCCAAGCCTACATCTCTATCTTTAATGTCAACCTCTGTATCTCTCATTCTATTACCTCATTTCTACACGGGAAAAAAGTGGCTAAAAATTGCCCATCTGCAGATTATGAAATGTTGGATGCATAGCTCATTGAGTCAGACCATTGGTAAATGTTCATTGAACAGACTCTGCAGTTAGATAATGAAATGGGTCCAGAACTGAATGGAGGCAAAAAGGACTCGGACTGGATCATGTCTGAAAATGATCCCTAGAACGACATCTTAGTCTCAAGGCCTACTAACTTACAGAGACCCAGGCCTCAGTTCCTGCCCCAGCACAGGATCACAGACTTATGCCTCCTTAGATTTTGTAGAGGGCCCCAGTCTTGTCGCAAGGCCTTCCCCAACGCCCTACCCTAGTTCCAGATTAAGAAAAACTTCCCTATCTCCTCCAACTTCTGTCCTTGCTCTAGGGTTTGACTCCCCTTGGCCATACCTCTGCCTCACAGCAGGTAAGCCTCATGGTACTTCACAGGACCCATCACTACCACCTACCAGGAGATTGAAACTTGAAGGAAGTTGTTGGACCTTCTATTCATTTGCCTGCCTCAAAAGCCTTCTAACCACTGATACTCTGCCTCTGCTCATTCATCAATGGGTTAGCATGCTTCCCCACCCCACCCCAGACTATTCCTTATCCCGATGATTCTGATTCCTCAGCCCCATGTACACAAACCTTGTTCCCACTTTCCTCCCTCTGTTTCCCATTCTAGATCTCTCTGCCCCTTCTACGATTTTTTATAGAATGCTTGCTCCATAATTAACACATTGGTTTTTATCTCAAACCTTTTCCTTTTCTGGCTCCCGCTGAGATGTGGCTTCTATTTAATGACAAGGATGTTTTCAGTTGGACTTTCATTCACTGGTTATGGTTGTGGACTCTTAATATTCTTTGCTCCCCATTGCCATTTCTAGACTCTCCCTCAACCACCATCATTCAACAGACTTGTCCTTTGAGGTTCATACAATCCAAATCTATCACTCAAACCAGATCCAGGTGGCCTTTATCTACTGACCCCAAAGGACACTCCCCTATCTTTAATGAGGTCAGGGCCTGGTTCACAGTCTTTCACTCTACCCTGAGTCTGCTCTCCTACCAGAGGACTTCAATATACACACTTGGTTGGTTGTTGTCCTTCATTCTCGAAGAGGACCAAAATGACATCACCATGATAAAGTAAAATTTCAGTGTGTCCGACTGTGGCTGATCAGACCAATATGAGCTTGGAATGCTCTACCACAGTTGGGCACAGATAGTCCATGTTAATATTTGCAGTAGATATCCCAAATCTGCACATCCCACATTTACTTTGTGCTTGCTCTCTCAATTCTGCTTTGCTCAAAGAGCACAGCACCTTTTCTGATGTGGACACGCCATGCTGAGAGGTCCTGTGCCAGTGTCTCCCATGTTGCACATGCAAAAATATACTGATGCTCTCTCAACTACCCTAATATATCAGTTCCTCAAACCATTTAGTTCTCATACTCTATTCCACCGCTCTACCACAGCTACACAGAGATCTTCGCCTTTACGTTGCTGTTTCTCACAAGTGTTCCACTTGTATGTAAAATTCCTTTATCTGATCATAACCTTTTGGCATTCCATCTTTCCCTATGGCTAATGACCCATAACTTTATTCTTCATCCTCACCATTACCTTTAATCCCTCCACTCCTCAGTTCTCTCCCAGGTCACCAACTCTGCACTGGCTATATTCCCCTCCCTTTCCTATCTTGATTATATGTTCAACTCTACACTTTCCTCTACCCCTAAATTCCTTGTTCCCTCATCCTCTAGCTGACTAATTTTGCCAAGCCTCATCCTTAGATTACTTCCACCATCTGCCTCTTTGTCCTATGCACGTGCTCCTGCAACATGGAACCATGCTGACTGCACCCACTACAAATTTACATTACATGATCTCAATTGTGTCCTCGCTGCAAAAAGATAATCCTTTTACATCTCCTAAATTGATTCACTATCCCTCTTACCACAGTTGCTATTCCAAGCCTTTTCATCCCTCCTCAAGACTCCATGGACCTAATACCCCCAGTCTCTCAGCTGAGGATCTCACTGCAGATTTCACACACAAAAATGAGGCTATTCATAGAAAGCAGCTTCTTCTCCACTGTTTCCACACTACTCAGACGTCTCTTAATATTTCTTCCTCCACCCCTGTCTCACATGAAGTGGCTCTCCTTGAAAAGGCGAGCATTCCCTCTTGGTCACATCCCCTCCTCTTTCCTACTGCACATCATTTCCTCTATCATCCCTACCCTAATCTTCAAACTTTTCTATTGGCTTCTTCCTTGCTGTTTACAACCATGCTCATGTCTACCCAATTCTTTAAAAATTCTCTCTTCAAGAAGTTGGAACTCAAAGTTATAGGAACAACTGTCGAGTACTGTTCTTGCTACTAGGAAATAAGAAATACAGGTAAAGGGGTACAGAAAGTTATCTGGCCCTACAGGACAAAAGAAAAGATGGGGACAAGGGAAGGGAGGGATGATAGAAGAGAGGGCAGATTGGTGATAGGGGCAATCAGAATGCTTGATGTTTTGGGGTGGGGGAGGGGACAAATGGGGAGAAAATGTGGAACCCAAAATTTTGTGAAAATGAATGTTAAAAGTTAAATAAATAAATTTTTAAAAAAAATTCTCTCTTCATCCTTCCATTCTCACTAGCTACCACCCTATATCTCTTCTTACATTTTCAGTTAAACTCAAGAAGGCTGAACATACTAGATGCTTTCACTTCCTATTGCTAACTTGGTTCTAACCTCCCTGCAATCTAACGTTCAACTGAAAATGCTCTCTCCAGAGTTACTAAATGATCTCTTAATTGCCTTGACGATGGCCTTTTCTCAGTCCTCTTCAATATTTCTCCTTTTTAGGTTTTTTGACCGTACTCTCTCCTGTTTCTCTTCCTACCTATCTGACCATTCCTCAGTCTCCATGGCAGGTTCTTCCTCTAGATCATGCCCCCAGTGATGAGGGGGATGCCCCTCAAGGCTTTGTCCTGGACGCTCTCCTCTTTTGCACCTGTGCTATCTTTCTTGGTGATCTCATCAGCTACCATGGATTCAACTACCTTTTCTAATTGCATGATTTCTCAGATCTATATATTTACATCCCTAATCTTTTTCCTGAACACTCTTGCCACATGACCTGACTTCAGAACTGATGCCTGCTGAAGCACTGGACTAAACATATTTTGTCTGGTTTGCTGGCCAGGAGTTGGATAGCTTTGAGATTATTTCTTCCTTTCCCCATGAGATTTTTGAAAGTGGTATTCTTAAAATTGCTTTCTCTCAGCCGTGCCTGAGAAACATCTGTCCAGAAGACGGGGTGGAGATAATTGAGATTTAACAACTTACTAGGAGTGGTGAGACATTGCCATGGTAGAGTCTGAGGAAGTGGAGATTTCAGGCTCTCCCCAGAACATTCTGGCTCCACTGTTCCAGACTTCTAACTTTTTTCAATTCTGCTTTAGTAAAATGTATGATAATCTACATATTAATGAAAAAAATCCTTTCTGATCACCTGAATCTGAATGGGATGCGGCAGCAATGAGCTAAATAACCTATAGATTACTGTTTAGAATTTATTCATACTTAGACTAGAATAGAACAAATCAGGGCTAGGGTCCTTAGTGGAAAAGCTGGAAAGTATGGAGACCCAGACAAGTTTTATATACGCTCACCCAGGAGTGGGGAGCTGGAGCAGTTTGAGCTCAGAATGCCATCTGGTGGCTTCTGCAAAGATCGTAGTCTCAATAAAATATTCAGGTCCCACTTCCACATCAGTGTTGATGGAAAGAAAATGTTCATGTAAGTGGAAAACCATCCCACTTTATGATTTTTATGACCTAGTCTCTCTTCCTCTCATTATCTTGGACACCTTCTTCTGGGAACATACCAGTTTGCCAATGTCCTTCCTAAAACGTGGTACTAAGAAAGACAGTGGGATGATCATTTCTCTAATTCTGAGCTTGGTGTCTTCATTAATGTCCTTTAAGGTCATACAGAGTGGCAACATAGTGTAGGAGAGAGGGTTTGACTTAGAATTAGGAAGACCTGAGCTCAGGTCTTGCTTCTTCACGGTACAGTGGGAAAAGTGCTGAAGTCAGAGGACCTCATTTCAAACCCCATCTCTGATATTCCCTATATGAGCTTGGGTAATTCACTTAATTTTCCTGATTCACATTTTCTTCATTTGTAAAATGAGAGGGTTAGACTAGATTAGGCTAGGATTCTTGCGGTCCCTTTGAGATCTAAGATCCTACCATAGCCTGAGAAGAAAAAGGGCATCAAAACCCTATCGTATCAGAGATGTGAATTGCCTTGGCCACATATCTTCCTTATATGAACGCTTCACTACCAGCATACTCTCTGTCCACTCTTCTTACTCACTGTCTGTGTATGTATCAGACAGTGTGCCCCTGGTTTATGGGGGATTGTTTATATTTATTGTTTGTAGCTGTTGTGCCATTTTATTAAGTGCCTTTTCTTTGAGCTAATTGTGCCTACTGACTGATTATTAAAGGGAAGCATACCAGTGGGAGCTTGTGAGCTACAGGGTTATATATTTTTTTGTAGGCAGACCCTATAACCTAGAGGTAGTGGCCTATCTACAGAACTCAATCTGAGAATTTGAGTGCCAGTGGGAGTTGAGGGAGTAGTGCCAGAAGGAGTGTTATGCAAGCCACTGATAAAAATGTTAAATAGCACAGGGTCAACGTTGGGTCCCTAGAGCATTCTACTGGAGAACTCTTTCAAAGTTGACATGGAACTCTCAATGATTACTCTTTGAACTCAGTCATTTAACCAGTTCTGAATCTAAATTGTCTACTCCACATCTTTTGGTCTTTACCACAAGTATGTTATGAAAGGTTTTGTAAAATGCTTTGCTAAAATTTTCATATCCCTCCCCTGATCTACCAGTTTAGTAACTCTGTCAAAGAAGGAAATGATATTCGTCTGGTATGATCTATCAGGTTGGGTTTTTTTTTAAGTTTTATCGATTCCCTTTGTTTTCACATAGCAATCGTTTCCAGATTTATAACCCTTTCTCTTCCTCCTTGCAGCAAGCCTTCCATTGTAAAAATAGCTGAGGAAAATCCATGGACACAGTGGCTATGTCTGACATTACATAGCAAGACCTTGATAAAGTACTTTGTCTTTCAGATATTCACTAATCAACTCAAGCTAATTCAATCGAACAAGCACTTATTAAAGCACATTTATCATGTGTAAGAAGGTACTGTACTAGGCACTGAGAATACAAAGACAGAACAAAAACCAGCCTTGACCTCAAAGAACTTATGTAATTCAATCTAGAATTCTACAGGTAATTAAAATCAAGGTTACTGGCTATAGTTTATAGAGTCCTATTTTATTCCCCTTTCTTGGAAGCCATATACATTTGTCCTTCTTCTGTCCTGCAGTACTTTCCCTTCTCCACAATCTTGTAAAGATCATTGAGAGTGGCATAATAACCATATCTTAAGGTTCTTTCAGTATTCTAGAGAGTAGTTCATGAGATCCCCAAGACAGTAGGGACTCTTAATATCTTCCAACTTATCTTGAGTAACATCCCTGTTACTCTCCTTTCCAGTTCAAAAGTCATCCTTCTTGGCAGAAAAACATGGAGGCAAAATAAGAGGTGAACAAGTTTATATTTTCTCCCATCATCCATTATCACCATCCTTTTCACCCAGAGCAGTAGTCATCCTTTCTTTGGTTTTCCTCTTTTCCTCAACATAGTTTCCCTTCCCCTACCCCACTTAGTCCTCTTGGCCAGCCTCAATTCCTTATGAGTTTTAGCAATCCAGACACTATCCTTAAATATACTTTTGAGTTTATTCTGCATTATCCCCAATGACTACACCATGGATTTTTGAATGGCAGAGTGATGTAATGGAAAGAGTATTAGGTTTGGCGTCAGCTGAGATTTGAGTTTGAGTCCCAGATCATTCTTATATGTAAGGGTTGCCTGACTGGAAAAAGTGATTTAACATTTCTGAGCCTCACTTTCCTCATACATAAAATGTATTATTCAAACAATCTTTGTAATATTTACTTTACAGGATCATTGTGAAGAAATCATTTTGAAATTTTTAAAGCGCAAGATGGTTGAGTAGTTTGTTATTACTGCCAGGGTTGTGATCTGGTTCCCAAACTGATCATCCACTTCCTCTTTCTAGCCAGATGCCCCATAATAAGTATAGTCTCACCAAAACTGCACTAATTTCTCATTCCATTGATTGCCAAATGCTCTCCAATATATGCTTCATCCTTTGGTTCATAGAATTCCTCAAAATTCTTGCTATACAATGCCTTTCTATAGTACCTTTTATGTAATCTGTTGTTTTAATATAGTAGATCTTGAAGTGCAATCCAGGGACCCCAGGGGGATCACCAAGATCCTTTGGGGGGGAGGTCTGTGAGGTCAAAACTATTTTTGTCTTAATGTTAAAACATTTTAAATTTTAATATGGCAAACATCTCTAGAAACAGCCCACATAAACAAAAAGCTCTTTAGGATGCTCAATAATTTTAAGAGTGTAGAGGGTCTCAGGACCAAAGAGTTTAAAAACCGTGTCATTAATGAGATCTCTACTTGGCCAGGGTGTTGTTTCTCTTTTCATTTTCCTATCATCTCTAAGCAGTTGAGAAAAGAGGGAGGTGTAGAGCTGAACTATTCGGGGCATTTAACATAAAACCAGTTGCTTAAGGTCATTCTTTTTTTTTTAAGTAACAAATGCACTTTATTGATCTGCAGATTAAAGTTATCCAGCAAAGATTAGTAACTAGTTCATTCCCCCATTTCAACAGCTAGGTAGCTGTCAAACCTGATAAACTTGTAGGAGCCATGCCAGCTCTCACAGCAGCACATTATTGACATTTTTGGCTTCACCTGCAGGATTAGAAAAGCAAGGCATTATTCTAGCTTAGGTCCCAAGTGCAGGGCTGCTGTCTAAATCTATTTTCTACTTTCTTTTGTACTTTTTTTTTTTTTTTCAGTTCTTCACCTTTTGCAATAGAAGCCTTCATGGAATCAAAGAGTTTCAGGCATCCATCCCATTGGGTCTTGCCTTTGAAGTCCAACATGTCAGGATTCTCTCTGTGTTTTACATCTCCAGCTATAACTTGCTTGTAGTGGCTACACTATGACACTATGGGGAGGGGGGAGGGGTATTTGACAAGAGGTCTGAGGGGTATAAGAAGAAGACACCAGAAGAGTCAGGAGGTCTAAGCTTTGGAGTTGGGGTTTACACTTGTATCATGAGATCAAGGGGCATGGTCATTGACAGCTGTATTGGAGACCTCACCACAGTCCCCACCCCTTGGACCAATCATGTGCTTGGAAGGAAGGTACCAGAGGCAGAACCTGGCCTTTGACTATCTGGTGATCAGTCTACTGAAGCATTGAACCAAAGAACCCTAGTCTGGCTTGCCAGCAAGGAGCCAGAAGGCAGTAAGTAAGATGATTTCCTTCTTTCCTCAGCATGACTTTGAAAGTAGTATACTGGAAAGTGTTTTCCTAAAAAGGCATTCAGGCACACCTGGGAAACAGCCATCTGGAAGACTGAACAGGGAATGTTGAAATTTCAGACATGACTAAGAGTGTTGAGGCTTGAGAGTTTTAAAGCCAACACTGTTAATTTCATTTCCACTGTAGTTAAGAATCCAGGGGGACTAGGATTTCAGAATGCTTAGAGCCACCCTACTGCTAAAATCACCTTTTGACTGGATTATCGAAATGGGGACAGCTAGTGGGTAGAGCACTGTGCTTGAAGTCAGGAAGACTCATCTAGCCTCACACGCTGGCTATGTGACCCTGGGCAAGTCACTTAACTGTTGCCTCTGTTTCATCATCTGTAAAATAAGCTGGAGAAGGAAATGGCAAATATTCCAGTATCTCTGCCAAGAAAACCCCAAATGGGGTCACAGACAGTCAGACACCACTGAAAAATAACAATGAAGTTACCTTCTGGTCAGTATCCCTGCCTCAAGTTTCTCCCCTGTAACCCTCCATTCAGCTGCCAAAGAGACTTTCTGAAAGTGTATGTCTGACCATGTCACCTCCCCCCAACACACACACGCACACACACACACACCTCAATAAATTCCAACAGCTCCCTATTACCTGTAGGACCAAATATAAAATCCTCTTTTTAACATTTAAAGCCTTTCACAACCTGTCTCTTTCCTACCTTTCCAGTGTTATTACACTTTACTCGATCCATACATTCTATGATCCAGTTACATTAGCCTATTTGCTTTTTGTTTCTTAGCCAATACATTCCATCTCCTAATTCTATGTTTTTGCATTGCCTGTCTCTCATTCCTGAAATGTTCTTCTCCCTCTTCAACTCTGTCTCCTAAGCCTGGCTTCCTTCAAGACTCAGCTCAAAGGCTGTCTTCTTCAGGAGGCCTTTCCTAGTCCTTGGAGTTGCTAGTGCTTTCCCTTCAAGAGAATCTTCCATTTGCATTGGAGAGTGGAGGGTTGGAGACCACAGCAGAGAGGTCTCTGCTATCTTTCTAGAGGCATAGATTCAAGATGTTACAGGACTTGTAAAAATGATGACTACCTACTTCTGGGACCTCATGTGGGTACAAATGATACTAGCAGAAGAAACCTACAAAGCGGTACTAAAGATGGCAAGAATTTGAAGACCACAGGGACAACCCTTGGTTTCTATCACTGCTGCCCCTTAAAGGTAAGAGATTCAGAAGAGAAAAGCAGATTTTGGAAGAGAACTGTTACTGATTAAAAAGGTAGCATCAATGTTCTTTGTTACATGGGACAGATACCTGGGAAAAGGGAGAGGAAGAGATATAGGAGGGAAATGTAAGCTATGTAAAAACAAAGGATGTTGATAATTTATTTTGAAAAAGAAGCCAGTGTCTGTGAATGGGACTTAAATTTTTGTACCACCACTTAAAATAGAGGAATGATAGGTTCTTGTTAAGGGATGGAGTACCTCTAACAAGAGCTAGTAAGACTGTCTTTATCTGGAGTTTTGAGGATCCAATAAAT